>NC_057719.1:10559346-10573824 GCF_004010195.1 Chiloscyllium plagiosum
GGTTTCCAGCATCTGCAGTCGTTGTTTTTACCTCGTTGACACTACCCTGTTGCCTGGCCAACATCTCTGTCTCAGTTCTGAGGAAGGGGGTGCGCACTCCAAAACATTAGCTCTGATTTCTCTCCACAGCAGCTCCTGAACTTGCTGAACCTTTCCAGTGATGTCTGGTTTTGTTTCTGAATTACAGCATTCGCATTTCTTTTGGTTTTTGTCTCAGGCTTGCTCCCGGGAAGCTCAGCACAAGCTGGAAGAATAGCACCTCACTTTCCACTTGGGAACCCTACAATCCTTCTGGAGCTTAAGATCAAGTTCAATAACTTTATGGCTTGAGCTCTCCCATCTCCTTACCCCAATCCCCAAACACCTTGTGATCGCATAAGTCTTTTATTGCACCCAATCCATTGTTAGCCACTAACAGTCCCATTAATAGCTGTTCACCCTCCCAGCCAGCTCCTTAATGACTCCTTTGTCTGTCCAACTGTTCTTCTCTCTCTTTGGCCTGTATCCCTACCTATCATTTACTTCTTACCCCCTCCCCCTATTTTATCTTCTGCATACAAACAGGCATTTTCCTAGCTATCATCAGTTCTGACACCCAAAATGTTAACTCTGATTTCTTTACACAGGTGCTGCCAGACTTGCTGAACTTTTCGAGCATTTTCTGTTTTTAGTTTCTGATTTACAGCATTTGCAGTTCTTTCAGTTCCTCAGTCATGTGCTAGTATCCTGCGAGGAGATTGGATCCTGCACAACAGAGCGTGCTTCTCTGCAGCCTTATACGAATAGGCTATTGATGAATATTAGGTAAAAACAATGACTGCAGATGCTAGAAACCCCAGATTCTGGAGTAGAGTGGTGCTGGAAAAGCACAGCAGTTCAGGCAGCATCCGAGGAGCAGGAATTGTTCAAAAGAAACCTCGATGCCTAGTTCGAGTTTTAACGAAGGTTCAGAGAACCCTGCATGATTAAAACAAGTCTATTATTTTACATGGGATTGGAGTAAAATTAATGATTCTGTCATTACCTTTGGATCAGAGCCATTACTAAAGGAAATAAAGCAAGAAATGCAGGTTAGCTTCTGACAAAGGTCTCTACCTTTCTGTACTTCATTAGTTTCTACAGTTCTTTTACTTTCCTGTTTTCTCATACTTATATGTAATATTTTGTCATGGCATGCTCTCATTACAACACTGAGGTGTCTCGGTTGACGATCTCCTCTAAGTCCTAAGCAGCAAGTCTTGTCAGTTGTGCTAAGCTGATTATCAGTTCAACTCTACTTGACCAAAGAGCAAGCAATAGGGGCTATGTTACAAATGTAGGTGTGTGTTCGTTGCTAGGTCACAGATCGGCCTCAATATTTTCAAATGGCAGAACAGGATCAAGGGGCTAAATGGCCAGCTTCTGCTCCTATCCTCCTAAGCCTTCATATCAGAGCATCAACATGAGAAATAATTTAGGGCTAAACACCTCAAGGTCAAAATCTACATTGGCGGTTTCCACAAGCTGAAGATAACATGACATAACTTCACTGAGTTGACCCAATTTCTCACAGAGACTGCAGCTGGGGAATTAAATAACATGAAACACGAAAGTCAGCAAGTTTAGATTCTTGTTCTGTGTGTGTTTCACTGTGTATTAGTGAGCATCTATACTTGTACGTGGATAGGCTGTTCTCAAAGAAGGGAAGTTGCTCTCATCACACAATTTTAATCACCTCAGGATAGCCAAAAATCTTTTCCGTGTGTTTGAAGTGCTGTCATTTGCTGTGAAGTAGGAAACACAGCAGCCAATCTGCATGGGGCAAAATCCCACAACTGCCAATAATGAGAAATTCTGTTTTTAGGTCTTGGTTGAGGAATATTGGCAGAATTGTCCACCATGTTTGTGGAATCAAATAAGTAGAAAGGAATAGAGTCATAGTGATGTACTGCATGGAAACAGACCCTTCGGTCCAACCTGTTCATGCCGACCAGATATCCCAACCCAATCTAGTCCCACCTGCCAGCACCCGGCCCATATCCCTCCAAACCCTTCCTATTCATATACCCATCCAGATGCCTTTTAAATGTTGAAATTGTACTAGCCTCCACCACTTCCTCTGGCAGCTCATTCCATACACGTAACACACTCTACGTGAAAAAAAGTTGCCCCTTAGGTCTCTTTTATATCTTTCCCCTATCACCCTACCTTTGCCCTTTAGTGCTGGACTCCCCCCACCCCAGGGAAGATTGTCTATTTATCTTATCAATGCCCCTCATGATTTTATAAACCTCTACAAGGTCACCCCTCAGCCTCTGATGTTCCAGGGAAAACAGCCCCAGCCTATTCAACCTCTCCCTATAGCTCAAACCCTCAAACCCTGGCACCATCCTTGTAAATCTTTTCTGAACCCTTTCAAGTTTCACAACATCCTTCCTTGAGGAGGGAGACCAGAATTTCACGCAATATTCCAAAAGTGGCTGAACCAATGTCCTGTACAGCAGCAACATGACTTCCTAACTCCCGTACTCAATACTCTGACCGATAAAGGAAATCATACCAAAATCTTTCTTTACTTTTACTATCTACCTATGACTCCACTTTCAAGGAGCTATGAACCTGCACTCCAAGGTCTCTTTGTTCAGCAACACCCCCAAGGACCTTACCATTAAGTGTATAAATCCTGCTCTGATTTGCTTTCCCAAAATGCAGAACCTTACATTAATCTAAATTAAACTCCATCTGCCACTTCTCAGCTCATTGGCCCTTCTGATCAAGATCCTGTTGTAATCTGAGGTAACCTCTTTTTTGCTGTCCACTACACCTCCAATTTTGGTGCCATCTGCAAATTTACTAACTATACCTCTTACGCTCACATCCAAATCATTTATATGAACGTCGAAAAGTAGTGGACCCAGCACCGATCCTTGTGGCACTCAACTGCTCACAGGCCTCCAGTGTGAATAACAACCCTCCACCACCACCCTCAGATCAATACAGTACCCTGATTCGAGGTGCAGTGAAATCCATCGATTCACATCTTTGCTATTTGTGAATTTGCTTCCCTGTGTGAAGCATTTTGTACAGTGTATCACCTCTTAGCATATCAATAAACATTTATACATAATTTGGAGGAGCCAAAAATACCAAGAAATATGTGCCAAAGGAAAGAATTAGACACAAGTTTGATGTATCCAAACTGTGTTGTACTTCTGGGAGAATCTCGAATTAGGCACTGGCTTTTACCAGACACCAACTAAATGTTACGTTTGGTGTGCTTCATGGAGAGTTTCTGTCTGAAGATCGAACAGGTTTTCTCACACTATCTTCCCAACCTCTGCATTATAGGATCCCTACAGTGCGGAAACAGGCCATCTGGCCCAACAAGTCCACACTGACCCTCCGAACAGTAACCCATCTAGACCCATTCCTCTACATTTCCCCTGACCTGCACATCTTTGGATTGTGGAAGGAAACCCACACAGGCATGAGGAGAACATGTAAACTCCAAACAGCCTGAGGCTGGAATCGAACTTAATGCTAACCACTGAGCCATCGTGCCGGCCCTACACTCCTATGGAATCCTGCTTGCTGTATTCCCTCACTCACCGATGGTGGAGGTCTGGCCTCTGCCAGGACTTCCTGGGATTCTTGTCACTGCCGCCACCATTAAAGCTCAGCCATACACCAGGCCTACCACTGACAGTCCTTAGCTACCTTGTACGGTGTGTTTTATTAGCCTCAGATGGAGAGTAATTGGCTCCTTAGGCTGCTGACAGGGATCTGCTGGTCCTGCTGGACTGGGGATACATGTGATTGCTGCCCACAAAGAGAGCCTGGAGATGGTGGTGACTAACGGAGATCTGGAGGACCAAGCAGAGAGCTAGAAGTCACTAGGCCTGCAAATAGACTGCTTGACATCCTCTACTGAGAATCTCCTCTCGAGGTTCAACACTTTGTTAGAAAATGGGACATTAGCAGAAGATGTTTCAATGCCAGTCTCATGTGATATTCCCAATGTTCTCACCAAACCCCACAGCATTGAGAGCTTGAGAAGATTCTACCTTCAGTGTCGCTGTTTAAAAATAGGGGCTGCCCATTTAAGACAGAGATTAGAAAAAAAAGTGTTTATCACAGAGCATCATGACTCTTGGAATCTCTTCCCCAAAAGATTTTTGGAGCAGAATCTTTGAACATTATGAAGGCAATGGTGGCTATGTTCTTCATAACCAAGGTGGGGGGGGGGGGGGTGAAAGTTAATTGGGAGTAATTAGAACAGTCAGGATCATGGTGGAGCAGGCTCCAATAGCCTATTCTTTGTACAAAGCCGTGTGTTCATATGGGAAGTGTGGACTCTTGTGTGCATTGACTATCGTGTTGCAGATATTATGAAATATTTTATGAACCTTATTAAGGTGTATTTAGCACAGGCAAATTATCAGGTTCCTTTTCACTGTTCATGGGACTCTGCTACCTTGTTTGATTTCAGGTCAGCCCACTTCAAGCACTCAGTAGTTTGAGACAAGTATGTTAGGTCACTTCTTTTACTAAAGTACTTAAACAAACATTGCCTTGGATGGAGCAGAAATGTGCTCAAGCTTGTTCAGGCGAAAGGAGCAATGTGAAACTGAGGAAAGGTGTACTGTCCAGACCCACAGAGGCTGGCATTAAATTTAGCTCTTTCCTCTCTTAGTTTAGTTCACTATTCCTCCAAAAGAAAATCTTTATTTTTAATTTAAAAAAACCATTGTTTTCAGCAAATTTTACAAAATTGCTAACTTTGCTGTAGGTCTCAGCATTTTGTACGGTTGGAACCTATCCAATTGACTCTTTTTGCAAAACATATTTGCCGATTTTGATTTTGCCATTGGCAAGGTTTCATTGGAATGTGTAACCCATAAACAGTGGGATTTTATAATCTGGCAAAGAGCTGAGTAATCACAGTGGGCCTTCTCTTGCATTATCCCCTTCCACACTTGCATATATTTTGGTTACTGCCAGCACAAAACATTCAGATCCCTCACAACTAGAGGAAAAATACATTTTCATATTCATTCGTGGGATATAGGCATCACTGATTGGGCGAGCATTTATCGCCTGTCCCTAATTGCCCTTGAGAAGGTGGTGGTGAGCTGCATTCTTGAACTGCTGCTGTCACTTCACTGTAGGTAGACCCACAATACTGCTGGGGAGGGAGTTTCAAGATTTTGACCCAACAACAGTAAAGGATCGATGATATGTACCCAAGTCGGGATGGTGAGTGGCTTGGAGGGGAATCTGTATACATGTATCTACCACCCAGATGGAAGTGGTAATGTGTTTGGAAAGTGCTGTCTCAGGATCTTTGGTGAATTCCTGTAGATAGTACACATTGCTGTGACTGAGCATTGGTGGTGGAGTGATGTGATGGAAATCAAGCAGGCTGCTTTGTCCCGGATGGCGTCAAGTTTCTTGGGCGTTACTGGAGCTGCACTGGATATAGTTTATTGTTGAGTATTGAGAACTGATAATTTGGTAAAGCTGTGGAAAACTAACGAGTAATTCTAGCAAGGTTTGTCTTCAGAAAACATTGAAGATTCTTTATTTTAAGTTAGAAATGTGGAATGCAAAGTGGGCTGACATTGGTTTGCAAGGCAGGGATGGCAATTTGTGACTCAGCTGGACTGTTTAAGTTAGAGGTGGAGAACATAAAAAATTGTTGTCTCTCTCATTAGTGTCCCACTGTCCTGGGCTACTGACCCCATCTTCATCCAGCAGGGGCTTGAGCATTGTTGTGCTTATAATATATAGTGCAGCAGTGGGGAAGTGGGAATATCATGGTAATGTCAACTAATAATGTTAAAAGTGACACAACACTAGGTCATACTCCATCAGGTTTATTTGAAATCACAAGCTCTCAGAGCTCTGCTCGTTTTTCAGGTGAAGTGAAGAGAATCACACAGGCACAGAATGGATAGGCAGAGAGATCAAAAGATTGACTCAGCGAGTGGAGTGCCAACAGACTGAATACCAAGTGAAAGGATGACCTAAATTCCCATTAATTGAGGCGGAGAAATAATTACAAAAAAAATTAAAAATACGGTGGTGCTAGAAACAAACCAAATGACTGGAATGACATGACAGGCATAAGAATCGCATGCCAAAGGTCTAAACAAAGTAACAGGTAATCCAAAACTGTAGGAACTAATTAAGGTAGAAAGATCATCGCAAGTTATCAAGGTGATGGTGTTACATGTAGCGCTTGTCTAACTCCCCATACTGTTCTGTGTCTGTAACATTTTCCTTCCTGTCATGTTTTGTCACCTTCACTTTGACACAGAGCGCAGGCTAAGACAGAGGAAAGGGGTAAGATTAGAGTGGGGCTGGAAAAGCACCCAGCAGGTCAGGCAGCATCCGAGGAGCAGGAAAATCAATGTTTTGGGCAAAAGCCCTTCATCAGGAATAGAGGCAGGAAGCCTCCAGGGTGGAGAGATAAATGGTGGTGTGGGGCTGGGGAGAAGGTAGCAAAGAGTACAATAGGTGAATGGTTTAGATCAGAGTGGTGCTTGAAAAGCACAGCAGGTCAGGCAGCATCCGAGGCCCCCCCAGCTCTACCCCCACCCATTTATCTTTCCACCCTGGAGCTCCCTGCCTCTATTCCTGATGAAGAGCTTTTGCCCGTAACGTCGATTTTCTTGTTCCTCGGATGCTGCCTGACCTGCTGTGCTTTTCCAGCACCACTCTGTTCTAAAAATATGATTACCCGTTCACCAAGTGAAGGCCTGAGCACGGAAAAAAGGTGAATAAATTTCAATGACTCAACACCAAATCACAACCATGTCCCATGATCCACTTAACTCTGACAAGACAAACACATAAGATTCATCGACCGCAGCGATGGTGGTGGTGGTGGGGGTGTGGGTTGGTGTGGAGATCGTGATAATTAATCAACATACAACCATGCAGGAGCATTCAGGAATGAATTACGTGTGGTTCGTAGGGCTAAAGGGATGAAAGGTTATGGGGACAAAGTGGGAACCGGGCCTGAGTGGGATGATCAGCCATGATCATATCAAATGGTGGAGCAGGCTCAGAAGGCTGAATGGCCTATGCCTGCTCCAGTTTTCAACAGTTCTCTGTTTCTATTCACAGATCACTGTACCTGAAAGATAAGGAGATGGAGGTAAAACTGTTCTGTACAATGTAAATACCAAGGCTGTAGGGTTCTAGCAGAGAGGTTACTGATAACATGGTAGCATTGCTGTGGTCAGGAAAGAGGAGGAAAAGAATGAATGACAATAAACCAGACAATGAACCACAGGGGGCTGCCATTGTGGATGAAGCCATGGACAAGGCTCTCCAGTAAATGTGGAGGTGGTGGCCTAGTGGCACTGATAATCCCAAGACCCAGGGGGTATATGGCCTGGGTTCAAACCCTGCCGTGGCAGATGGTAGAATTTGGATCCAATAACAATCTGCAATTAAGAGTCTAATGATGGCGATTGTCAGGAAACAAACCCACCTGGTTCACTCACATTCTTTTGTAGAAGGAAACTGCCATCAATACCTGGTCAGCTCTTCGTGTGACTCTATACCAACAGCAATGTGGTTGACTCTCTGGGCAATAGACACTAGCTAGTTGAGTTTTTCCAACAATTGACAATAAATTCATGGCCATCATTACACTCTTAATTCCAGATTGTTTGTTTTATTTCAAATTCCTCCATCTGCCATGTGAACCCAGGACCCTGGATCATTGTCTGGGTCTCTGGATTAATAGTCCAGCAATTACACCACGAGGCCATTACCTTCCCTATCTTCCACACAATGTGCCTGCACACAGTTTGGAATGCAGAGACTGAAAGGCAGATTGTACTTGACCATGACAAGTTGCTGCATTGAAAAAAAACCTTTCTCTCACATTGCCTCTGATTCTTCTTGCCAGCTTTTTGTTCATGAAACCAAAGCTGATACAATACAGATGGAGTACATAAGGTCACCTGTGGCAACCTTCTGAAAGAGCTATCCAATTAGTCCCTCACTCCTGCTCCTCCCCCATAGCTGGGCAAGTGTTTGCCTTGCAAGTATTTATCCAATTCCCTTTTGAAAGTTACGATTGAGTCTGCTTCCACTGACCTTTTTAGGCAGTGCACTGCTGATCATAATAAGCTTCTATGTTATAAAAAAAAATCCCTCATGTCGGTTCTGATTCATTTGCCAATTACTTTAATATTTTGGGCTGTAAGATGCTGTTAGCACAGTGGGAAGCTGGTTTCGGATTGAATTGCATTGCTGCTCTGAGTGAAGGGAGGAGTGAGAAATCTCTAAGATGTAGAAACTTCCATTTGGAAAAGGCTTGCTAAATATGAGTGCTCCTGAATTTGAAGGTGCCTAACAAAGTGTGGTATAAAAGTGAGATGGGACTGGAAGCACAGATGATGCAGATCCAAGGTAATTTTTGTTAAGTCTTGATTAAACCACATGACTATAAGATATAGGAACAGAATTAGGCTATTCAGCCCATTGAGCCTGCTCCACCATTCAATCACGGCTGATACGTTTTGCACCTCATTCCCTTGCTTTCTCCCCATAATCCTTGATTCCCTTACCAATCAAGGACCTATCAATTTCTATCTATTATATACATGATGACCTGGCTTCCACAGCAATAAGTTCCACAGATTCACTACCCTCTGTCTGAAGAAATTCTTCTTTATCTCAGTACTAAAGCGACGTCCCTTCATGCTGAAGCTCTAGCTTGAGGATACAACAGTTTTTGATTTTTATTTATGATTTGTCATTGGAATTTGAACCACGGGCCATGTTTATCACGTAATTCCAGTTGCTAAGTGAAGATGCACAGTTGGCCAAGGCATTAATTTCAATCCAATCCCTGAAGCCAAGTGTTCTTCTGCTCATGATTGTTGAGGTGACTGGTCCACCACGGAGTCTGCAGAGGGGCCTAATCTTCTGTAATGTGCAACATCATTAGTCCCTGTCCAAAAGCACAGCAGTAGTTTGTACTGAGCCTCAGTGGTAGAGTTTGGCTGAACTTGTTTAGCAAAACCATTCCATGTTCATTCAAAGTCCGTCATTTGATAGATGCAGGGACTTCTCATATTGCCCATTCCTTGGTGCATTGGGCGCCTGAGAGAGCATCTTGCTCAGGAAGGGTGATTCACAGGATCACTGAAGATGGGCAGTAGGGCCCATAGGTTGGACTTGACATTCAGAGTGTTTGACTGAGAATCCAGTGATTGACATTCCTTCAGGGCACTTTGAGAATTTGGAGTCAGTTAAATGAAGTCCGGACATAAAATTGGTATCATGGAAGTGACCAAGAATTTGCTTCAGAGTTTGTTGTAAAGATCCAATTTGCTCACTAAAGACTTACGGAGAAGCAAACAGGCCATCCAACCTATAAACAACTCCAATCCCTCACCAATGTAGTTGGCTCTTGACTGCTCTGTGATATGGTCTAGAAGGTCACTCTCTTGGAGAATAAGAATTGTGAAACACTTTCGTATGTGCAGAGTACTAGTTACCAGCCTCTCATAACGTCATGGTGTTGATATGATGGGCCCAGTTAAAGTTCTGGACCCTCCAAGGTGCTGATGGTGCCATAGAAGATTAAGGGGAGATAATTGGGATTTTTTTTGTTGTTTGAGATGCTTATCGCTCAGCACTGATGTGACATGAATGTTACCTGCTGCCAGTCAGTTCAAACTTGGACGACACAAGGGTCTTTTGGCAGGGACCGCTTCAGTAGTCGCAGTTGTGAATGAAGCTCTACATTGTAGAACTGTCCGTGAAGAGCCACATTCTTGTCCAAATGGCAGAATGAAGCATCTTAAAGATGAGTTGGGCCAAGGAGACCTCCCTCAAGAGCTAAGTTCCTACCATGCAATGGATGACCTCCAATGGCCAAAACCATGGGTTCTTGCGTCGGCTTCAACTCCAATTGCCAAGCACTTTTCCTTTGACCTTGTCTCTGGCTGGGACTCTTTGGTGACACTCTCAGTTGATCTCTGTCTTGATGTTCAGGGCAACAGCTCTCATCGATCCTCAAGCATTCAGCACTTGCGTCCGTTCCTGAATCAAAGCTGCTGCCAGGTCTTATTGCAACCCAAGTGAGTATTAGTGAGCAAGTTCATTGATAAGTAAATGGCACTAGATGGCACTATTGTAAGAATTCTTATTTACTTCCTTCTATATTTAAGAGCTTGGCAATAACAGAGTATCGTGTGCTCCCAAAAATGACCCACGTGCCCATAGAGTAGCAACTGTGCCAGTGTGAAATGAGTTTTACATTTCTTCAGCTTCTGTGCATATCTCTTTGCCCCGCTGCATTCAGGTATGACTCCAACTGCTCTGTTCAAAGACCAAACTGTTAGTGACCTCACCCTGAGATGATGGGTCCAGAACCACCTCCGAAATCCCCAGCTGCCATCTTCATTCAAGGGTAAAGCTAGACTTTATGAGACACAGTAAAAAGGGCACCAGCGAGTTGGCAATACCTTAAGGTTTCTTTCCTGCTGAATTAAAGGTGCAGCACTTCTCTGCAAATTGTCCACTTGGTCAACAGTCCTCTGGGTAAACAAAGAGAGCCTGGAGTTTCGATCTCAATTTTGCTCCGAGTTACTTGCAAATGTGGCACCTTCACCAAAATCAGCTGTAAATTTAGAAGAACGAAAGGTGGTCCAATTGAAAAATATAAAATTGATGAAGGCCTTGAATGGGCAGATGAGGAGGGATTTCTTCACGTGGAAAGTAGCGAAACTGTGGAACTCTTTACTGCAGACTATAGTCAAGGCTGGGTTGCTACATAAATTCAAAGCTGAGATAGACAGATTTTTAATGGGTAAGACAATTAAAGGTTACGAGAAAAAAGGCAGGTGGAAGAGGAAATTTGGAATTATCAGCTCAGTCACGATCCCACTGAATGACAGAGCTGATTCGATTAGCAGAATGGCCTATTGTTATGAGACAGGGTAAACCCTCCTGCGTAATTTAAAACCAGCAACACAGAAAAGATTTATCCTATACAGTAATCTGTAAAAATTCGATCGACCAAGAACTAGTTGAAGTAAAAATTAACGACTTTGTTTCTTAAAGTACAACAGAGAATCATTGAGTAACAACTATTTACAATTCCTTCATCTAACCTATTATTTACCTTCCCCTTCCACAATACTAGTCCAATAAAACTCCCAATTAAGATTTACAAAACAAAACTTTTATCTCAATATCAGGCAGCTTTTGATTCTTCTATTTAGACCTTCCTGTGTCTTCTTTTCTTCTTAGGGATGCTGTGTCACAGGTTACTGATCAGTAAAAGTACTTATAAGAGAGATATTTTTCAGGCAGTCTGTTTACACGTTAGGGCTTGGCAATTCTCCTCTCAACTGTTCAATTTTCCCCGGTCCTATACCCCCAAAGTAGCAGATTATGTCATTGGCTTTGAAGATTGTTAATTTACAGATACACAGTCCTTCATCTGAAATGCTCAGGACCAGCTGGTTTTCAGAATCCGGAATTTTTCGAATTTTGGAATAAGTGACAGTTCAACAGTGAATTTTTTGAAAATCTTACCCAACAGCAGATTCACAATGACCTGAGACAGAATTGAGGCCTGCCAGTGCTGGGCTACGCTCACCAAATCGCATCTGAGTGAAATGCATCGAGTGGGTGTGGAGTTGGGTTAACTGTTTGCATGCCAGACAACCTTGTTATTGAGATAAAACCTCACGAAAAAACCTTCGGATTTTGGAGCTTTTCAGATTTCGGGACTTTGGATAAAGGGTTGTTCATCTATACTAAATTCAAACTGGATTGGAGTCTGATATTTTTCAGGATATAATTTAAACTGATTGGCCAAATTAAAATGTGTTTTTGTCTCCAGGCAACGAACTAATCAAGTTGTTCAACTACCTTTTGCTACATTGCTACCTTTTTGAGAACACTGGGTGCTGTGTCTGATAGTTCTGCTGTTTTTAACTCTCTTAAAGTACACATCTTCATAACCCTACTTTGTGCTCCGATGGCACATGATTTTAGAATGGTTTCATCTTATGGTCTTATCTTAAAGCATTTCATATATTGCAGTGCATTGATGGAGAACAGCCAACGGGATCCTTGCGGACTCCTCCAAATTGCAAGCACTCACCCCCACCACCCACAACCGCACTCCCCACCTCCCCCACATCCCCCTACAACCCACCCCCCCACCCCATGTCTACCTCCCATACTCCCGACTCTGTGGCAACTCCCCAAATTCCAGGCCAAGGAGAGATTTCTTGAATCAAAGGGTGTTGTAAATCTTTGAGTCAAGCATGCTCAATCAAAGCAGATAGTCAAGGCAGAATTTGATGGATCTTTGGAGAGCAGAAGTGGAATGGATGGCAAATGTTAGAGCGGCAAAGTGGGATCAAAGTGTAAGATATTACAAAATGGCAGGTCGGATACAGAGTGCCTTTGTGCCTAATCCTGTTTTCTTACAATCTTAAGAAACCTAGCAGAATGTTAGGTCATGTTACTTGAATTTACAGCCAGCTATCAAACCTATTAGCTTTTCTAGCTGCCCGATCCCAACTCTCCAAAGCGATTGCCCTTAAGGAAGCTGACAGTGGGGAATGTCTGGACATTGTTTTTAAAATTTTGTTTTGCACAGCAACAGTAAGTCTGTCATTTTATTGTATTGTTTTCACAGTTCCTTCTTTGAGTCATTCTTATTTTAACCTCATTGTATTTTCTGTTGATTTGACACATTTTGTGGTTTAAGTATGAGTCTTATTAAAAATTTTAAAAAGCTTCCCAATGGTAGGTTCTGGAGCATACTGTTCCTGATGTGCGTGAATGATGGCACAATGAGATGTAAGAGCAATTTTGAATCACTGAAGAAAGGAAATTTTGCAGTATGCTTTCTTCAGGCTCTGATTGCTTTCACTGACTTCAGCCATGAGACTTTCTCCAATGAGATTGGAAAGAGTAAGAAATATGGTATCAGCAAATTGAAGATGATTCCAGGTCTACACACCCATTTGGGAGGTTCCAAGCCATGTCATGTATGTGCTTGAACCTTCCTCGATCTGTTTTGTTTAAACGAGGGAAAATTATCAAAGAGAGGTGGAAAATTGTTTATTTTCCACTTCCCAGCAGTCAAGATGCAGGGTGGTATCTCACTCCCAGAATCTCAGCCCTATCCCAAGTGTTTGCAAACCAATGTTTTGAACTAAGCAGAATGGCTGAGCCTATGAAATTTGCCAGCCTGCCTCTTTGCTTCTGTGTCATTTTTCTCACTGTCACTATGACTTCACTTTAAACAGTGGAAATCATATGGTACTGAAATGAGAGGTGAGGGGACCTGCCACTCAGTCCCAAGGTGGGGTGGTGGGGGGGCAATAGCCTGATGGCATTATCACTTGATTATTAATCCAGAAACTCAACTGATGCCATGGGGACACGGGGTCAAATCCCTCCATGGTCGAATTTGAATTCAATTTTTTTTAAAATGCTGGAATTAAGAATCTAATGATGATGATATAGCTATTGTCAATTGTTAGAGAAGTGCGTCTGGTTCACTAATGGCTTTCAGAGAAGGAAATCTGTCTTCCTTACCTGTGTGATGATGTTGCTCTTTAACAAGGTTGTGCTGTCATAGAGTCACAGAGTCATAGAGATGTACAGCACGGAAACAGACCCTTTGGTCCACCCTGCCCATGCCGACCAGATATCCCAACCCAATCTAGTCCCACCTGCCAGCACCCGGCCCATACCCCTCCAAACTGTTCCTATTCACACACCCATCCAAATGCCTCTTAAATGTTGCAAATGTACCAGCCTCTACCACATCCTCTGGCAGCTCATTCCACAGACGTACCACCTTCTGTGAGAAAACGTTGCCCTTTAGGTCTCTTTTATATCTTTGCCCTCTCACCCTAAACCTATGCCCTCTAGTTCTGGACTCCACGATCCCAGGGAAAAGACTTTGTCTATTTATCCTATCCATGCTCCTCATAATTTTGTAAAACTCCATAAGGTCACCCCTCAGCCTCTGAAGCTCCAGGGAAAACAGCCCCAGCCTGTTCAGCCTCTCCCTGTAGCTCAAATCCTCCAACCCTGGCAACATCATTGTAAATCTTTTCTGAACCCTTTCAAGTTTCACAACATCCAAGTTTCACAATATTCCAACAGTGGCCTAACCAATATCCTGTACAGCCACAACATGACCTCCCAACACCTGTACTCAATACTCTGACCAATAAAGGAAAGCATACCAAATGCCTTCTTCACTATCCTATCTACCTGCAACTCCACTTTCAAGGAGCTATGAACCTGCACTCCAAGGTCTCTTTGTTCAGCAACACTCCCTAGGATCTTACCATTAAGTGTATAAGTCCTGCTAAGATTTGAAATGTAGCACCTCGCATTTATCTGAATTAACCTCCATCTGCCACTTCTCAGCCCATTGGCCCGTCTGGTCCAGATCCTGTTGTAATCTGAGGTAACCCTCTTCGCTGT
>NC_057719.1:10574643-10618302 GCF_004010195.1 Chiloscyllium plagiosum
TTCCCTTTCACCCTGACAGGAATATACTTTTTCTGGATTCTTGTTATCTCATTTCTGAAGGCTTCCCATTTTCCAACCGTCCCTTTACTTGCGAACAACTGCCTCTAATCAGCTTTCGAAAGTTCTTGCCTAATACCGTCAAAAGTGGCCTTTCTCTAATTTAGCACTTCAACTTTTAGATCTATCCTTTTCCATCACTATTTTAAAACGAATAGAATTATGGTCGCTGGCCCCAAAGTGCTCCCCCACTGACACCTCAGTCACCTGCCCTGCCTTATCCTTGGCTGTTTCTTTCCAGAGAAGTTGTAAAAGCAACAATTCCAAAAAGTCTCTGTTTGAAGGATTTTAGGGCTCGTTTGATTATAGCTAACAGGTATTGCCTCAGGTAAAAAGCTTTCAAATTAAAAAAAAATACTTGTGCAATGAAATGGAAGTGGTCAGTTCTCCCTGCTCAGCTTTTCTCTGGTTTGGTTTGGTTTTAGCAGTATGGCTGTTCACTTAAAGCAGTCAGTCAGTGAGGCTGCTGATCCAAGAAACAGGCCCGTGGAAGAAGGTGTTCCATGCTGAATCCCTCTGCCATCTCTCTCTGTGTCTCCTGTAAGACCTTGTGTTTGGTTTTACCTTTTTTTGCCAAGGTGTGTTCATGGGGATTGCTGCAAGAATTTGGAACAGCATCATTAAGTTGGGATAGTCTGTTGCGTTTTCAGCTCAGTTAAGTTATTCTATATTCTGTTCTCCTTTGTGTTTCATTCAGTAATATTACAAATAAACTCTGTTTTGTTTAAATCTAAGTGATTGGGCCAGCTGTATCACTCCTGGAATATCTACTATGCACCTGCTTAAAACAATTAGGGTTAGGGTCTGGGTTACTTTCTTGGAATATTTTGAGGGGATCTGGCCTGGTCCATAACGCCTGGACTGGCCTACATGTGACTCCAGACCCACTGTAATGTGATTGATTCTAACTGCCCTCTGGGCAATAAACACTCATATCCTGTGAGTGAAGACAGGAACACAAAACTCTGTGTTACTCTGCAAAGTAGATGCAACTCACAATTCAATACCAATCCAACCAATCCATGTCCGCACAATAGCTTGGTCATTATTTTAACGGAGCTGATGCCTGATTTGAGTGGGAGGTGGTGCTGTAATGGTAATAACACTGGATTGGGAATCCAGAACCTCAAGAAAATGTCCTGGAGATAGGGGGGTGGGGAGACTAAAGTGAATAAAATTTAGAATTAAAAAGCTACCCTAATGGTAGCTATTGTTGTCAAAACCCGTCAGGTTGACTAATGGCCTTGAGGGCAAGAAAACTTTAAATGGTCAGTGACACCAGACCCAAAGTCATGGGGTTGATTCTTCACTGCCCTCTGAAGTGGCCTCACTTAACAAGGACAATAGTAGTTGCCTTAGCTAGTGACATCCAAATCCCAGAAACAATTCCTTTTAGGCCAGATGAGAATTAAAGGAGCACAGACAACCACTTCTGTGTGCAGGCGTCCAGCTAAAAGCTAGTTTTGTCCTTTATAATTTGGATAGCGTTGCATTGAGTGGAGGAGGGAATTGCAAGACCATAAGAAATCGAAGCAAGAGTCACCATTCAGCCTGTTGAGATTGCAACACCATTCAATTATTTCAGATTTCCAGCACCACAGTATTTTCCCTTCGTTATTATACTAGTACTCGAAGAAAGCTCACCAATACCCTCTCGAGGGAAAGTATGAATGAGCAACAACTGTTCACCTTACCAGCAACACCACATTCACCAGAATGTGCAATGGGCACTATGCTGTGTGCAATAACCGACTTAAACATTTCGCAAATGTGTATATCACTCCTCTGTCTCTCATTCGCTGGGTCACGGACATTACAAAAAAACAACTTTGTAACCAAAGGTCACTCGCCTTAGTTGGCACACATTACATCATCCACTGAGAGAACATAAGGGGGTCTGATTCTGATGAAATTTCACAGTGGATTACAAACCCATTATGAACACTGGCAGGTTATCATTGTACAACAATTACAGTTGATGTAAACCGAGAGAACTGGACAAATATGATTAATGATCAGTGGGTCAGAAGAATCTAGGTTTAGATTAAATGTTGGTTTCATTATTTGGTTTTCCAGATTGCTGTAAAGGGAATGAGTTTTGGAAAGTTGGCTGGCTATCCTGTGTTCGCATGCCAGTGGGTCAAGATTCCTGCCCAAAGTAGGTAGCAATGAATGAAACTTTCAAAGTGCCACAAGCATGATGTGGCTATGTATCAAGGTGTGTCTGTACATCTGATTGGGTTCAGTGTGTGTCTGTATCTCGATGTGGGTTTATATCCATATGTGTACCTGTCTGGGTTAATGTATACAGATGTATGTGTGCTTAGTTGTCGGAATGCATTTTGTGTGTACGTGATATGTGTATATGGTGTGTCTAGCATGTATCTGAGTGTGTGCAGATTTAGATTTTATTGTCACATATACTCGAGTACAGGAGCACAGTGAATAGTACACATGGCACCATCTCAGGTACAAAAAACCTTATGTACAATGTACTAAAAAAACAAAGTTAAAGTATGTTTGCTGTGTTTGGTTGTGTACATTTTGGAAAGGCAAATCAGGACAGGCCTTATACACTTGGTAAGGTCCTGGGCAGTATTGCTGAACAAAGAGAACTTAGAGTGCAGATTCATAGTTCCTTGAAAGTAGAGTCACAGGTAAATAGGATAGTGAAAAAGGTGTTTGGTATGCTTTCCTTTATTGTTCAGTGCACTGAGTATAGGGGTTGGGAGGTCATGTTGCGGCTGTACAGGATATTAGTTAGACCGCTTTTAGAATATTGTGTACAATTCTGGCCTCCATTCTATTCGAAGGATGTTGTGAAATTTGAAAGTGTTCAGAAAAAGATTTACAAGGATGTTGCTGGGTTGGAGAGTTTTAGCTATAGGGAGAGGCTGAATGGGCTGGGGCTGTTTTCCCTGGAGTATCGGAGGTTGAGGCGTGACCTTATAGAGGTTTATAAAATCATGAGGGGCATGGATAGGGCAAACAGACAAGGTCTTTTCCCTGGGGTAGGGGAGTCCAGGACTAGAGGGCATAGATTTAGGGTGAGAGGGGAAAGATATAAAAGAGACCTAAGGGGCAACTTTTTCACACAGAGCATGGTGTGTGTTTGGAATGAGCTGCCAGAGGAAGTAGCAGAGGCTGGAACAATTGCAATATTTAAAGGTTAAAAATCACACAGCACCAGGTTATCGGCCAAAAGGCTTATTTCGAAGGGGCAACTTTTTCATGCAGAGGGTGGTATGTGTATGGAATGAACTTCCAGAGGAAGTGGTGGAGGTGAGTATAATTGCAACATTTAACACCATAAGACCATAAGACATAGGAGTGAGTGTAAGGCCATTTGGCCCATCGAGTCCACTCCGCCATTCAATCATGGCTGATGGACATTTCAACTTATCTGCACTCTTCCCGTATCCCTTAATTTGTTGCTGAGATTAAGAATTTATCAATCTCTGCCTTGAAGACATTTAACGTCCCGGCCTCCACTGCACTCCATGGCAATGAATTCCATAGGCCCGCCGCTCTCTGGCTGAAGAAATGTCTCCTCATTTCCATTCTGAATTGACCCCACTAATTCTCAGGCTATGGCCTTGGGTCCTACTATCCCCGCTTGATGGAAACAAATTCCCACCATCCACTCTTTCTAAGCCATGCATTATCTTGTAAGTTTCTATTAGATCTCCCCTCAACCTTCTGAACTCTAGTGAATACAATCCCAGGATCCTCAGCTGTTCATCATATGTTAGGCCTACCATTCCAGGGATCATCCGTGTGAATCTCCACTGGACATACTCCAGTGCCAGTATGTCCTTCCTGAGGTGTGGGGTCCAAAACTGGATACAATATTCTAAATGGGGCCTAACCAGAGCTTTATAAAATCTCAGTAGTACATCGCTTCTTTTACATTCTAACCTTCTTGAGATAAATGACAACATTACATTTGCTTTGTTAACCATAGACGCAACCTGCAAGACAGCCTTTACAGAATTCTGGACGAGCGATCCCAGATCCCTTTGTACATTGGCTTTATGAATTTTCTCACCGTTTAGAAAATAGTCCATGCCTGTATTCTTTTTTCCGAGGTGCAAGACATTGCATTTGCTCACATTGAATTTCATCAGCCATTTCCTGGACCACTCTCTTAAACTGTCTAAATCTTTCTGCAGCCTCCCCACCTCCTCAGAACTACCTGCCTGTCCACCTAACTTCGTACCATCGGCAAACTTCGCCAGAATGCCCCCAGTCCCTTCATCCAGAACATTAATATATAAAGTGAACTTCATTTAAAAGGCATCTGTATGGATATATGAGTAGGAAGGGTTTGGAGGGATGTGGGCCAGGTGTTGACAAGTGGGACTAGATTGGGTTGGGCTATCTGGTCGGCATGGATGCGTTGGACCGAAGGGTCTGTTTCTGTGCTGTATATCTCTATGACTGTATGACTCTACTGGCTACCTAATGAAGGAGCAGCGCTCTGAATGCTAGTACTTCCAAATAAACCTGTTGGACTATAACCTGGTGTTGTGTGATTTTTAACTTTGTCCACCCTAGTCCAACACCAGCACCTCCACTTCATTTAAAAGACACCTGGATGGGTATATGAATAGCAAAGGTTCAGAGGGAAATGAGCCAAGTGCTGGCAAATGGGATTAGATTAATTTAGGATATCTGGTCTGCATGGACAAGTTGGGTTAGTTTCTGTGCTGTATATCTCTATGACTCTTTAACTCTATATGTATCACGTGTTTATCTAAATGCACTGTGCGTCTCTGTGCTTGGTTGTGGATGTGAGTCTGTGGAGGCTTTTAGGTTGTAATGAAGTGTGTTCAATGTGTATGTGCTGGTATGTTGAGGGTGCGTTTCTTAATGTGACTGATGTCTCAGTGGAAAGTGTGTTTGTAGATATGCATGTGTTACTATGTATGTATGTAAGTGTGGGTACTCATGTATATATATAGTACACGTGGGCGTATCTACGTATGTGCCTGTATAAGCAGATGCAAAGTATTTCCATTGTTATTATAAATGAGGTATTCTAAAGGAGACAACACTAAACATAGATCTTGCTGAAACAGCGTGAAGAAAAATAAAAACATTGGTCCTGACCATACTGCTTTCAAAATAGCACTACGTTTATTTACCTGCTGCTATGAAACTGTCCAACAGAAGAAACAGGGTGGTTCCTGACAGCACCATTAACATATGAATCCATCAATACAGCGGTTCAAGAAGGCAGCTCACCACCACCCTCTGAAGGGCAATTAGGGACAGACAATAAATGCTGGCTCAGCTAGGGACGTCCAAATCCCATGAGTGGTGAGAAAATAAATGAAATCATTCCTGCACCTGAATTAGCAAAATAAATGCAACAATTTGTACAATGTACTAAAAAAACAAAGTTAAAGTATGTTTGCTGTGTTTGGTTGTGTACATTTTGGAAAGGCAAATCAGGGCTCTTTGACTATTAATCCCGAAACGCAGGTAATGTTCTGAGGTTCGAATCTCACCACCGCAGATAATTGAATTCAATAAAATATGCTTGAAATTAAAAATCTAATGATAACTGTGGTTTCATGGTCGATTGTAGGAAACATCCATCAGGTTCATTAATGATGCCACCCGGTCTGATCTACATGTGACTGCAGCACCACATGAATGTGCTTGACTCTCAGCTGCCCTCTGAAATGGCTTGGTCCTCAGATTGTATCAATCGCTATGAAATCCCAAGAAAGAAATGAAACTGGATGGACAGCTTGAATGTGGAAAATTGCTCAGGTATGTTCTGTATACAAAAAGCAGAACAAACCCAACCTGACCAATTAACATTCCCGTCAGTATATCCTTGATCATCAATAAAGTGATGGAAGGGGTCATCAACACTTTACCGTGGGCGGCACGGTAGCACAGTGGTTAGCACTGCTGCTTCACAGCGCCAGAGACTCGGGTTGTGAGGCCCGGTTTGGGTTCCGCCAGGACCATTCACCTCCTTACCTCGTTACAGCCTTGGTTCAAATCTAGACAAAACAGCGGACCTCCAGAGGCAAGGTGAGAGTGACAGCTCTTGACATCAACACTGCATTTGACCAGGTGTGGCATCAAGGAGCCCAAGCAAAACTGGGAATGGGGTTGTTGGAGGTCAGTCATCTCGGCTCCAGACATCTCTGCAGGTGTGTCTGAGGCCCACCGATCTTCAGCTCCTTCATCAATGACCTACCCTCCTTCATAAAGTTTGAAGGGAAGATGTTGCTGATGATTGCACAATGTTCAGCACCATTCACGACTCCTCAGGCACTGATGCAGTCCATGCTCAACTGCAATATCTGGACAATATCCATACTTGGACTGACAAGTGGCAAGTAATATTTGCTCCACACAATTGCCAGGCAATTATCATCTCCAGTAAGAGACAATCAAACCATTGCCCTTGACATTCAATGGTATAACCGTCGCTGAATCTCCCACTGTCAATATCCTTGGAGTTTCCACTGACCAGAAACACAACTGGACTTGCCACATAACACAGTGACTACAACAGCAGATGCTAGAAATGCTGGCACCGCATCCACAATCATCCATTCCCTGCACTATTGATGCTCAGTAGCCGCAGTGTGTACCATCTACAAGATGCACTGCAGAAATTCACCAAAGATCCTTAGACAGCACCTCCCAAACCCACGATCACTTCCATCCAGAAGGACAAGGGCAGTAAAAACATGGGAATGCCACCACCTTCAGTTCCCCTCCAAGTCATTCACCATCCTGACTAGGAAATATATCGCTGCTCCTTCATTGTCACTGGAATTCTGGAATTCCCTCCCAAAGTGCATTGTGGGTCAGCCTACAGCACATGGACTGCAACCGTTCAAGAAGGCAGCTCATCACCACCTTCTCAAGGGCAACTAGGGATGGGCAATCAATACTATCCCAGGCAGCAATGCCCACATCCCATAAGTGAATAAGATGACAAAGTAAAACCTCTGTCTAACACATTAAAACAAAGTGATGGGGAAGGATTCAGAATGGTTAACACAAACTTTAACAATACAAAAAACTGGGGAGACCATGGTGTGGTGTTTCTGTAACTTGAGTAGTAATGTGAACATGCAGGCAAATACTCTGAGCCCATGTGCTCAAGATAGATCCAGGCAGCTGGTGGTATTAGACACCAATTAATAACTCAGAAACATAAAGCCAGTCTCAGTAATCCTGAAACAGTTACCGATTGTTGTAAAAACCCATCTGGATTACAAATTTTTTTTGGAAGGAAATCTAGAAATCTACCTGGACTGGCCTACATGTGACTCCAACCCGTGTGGTTCACTGTTACCTCTCCTTTTGAAATGGTCCAGCAAGATGCCAACTTTACAGGCATTTAAATGGTCATTGGAAAAGTATATGGACGAGATTGGAATAGTGTAGGTTAGATGGGCTTCAGATTGATTTCACAGGGCAGAGCAACATCGAGGGCCGAAGGGCCTGTACTGCGCTGTAATATTCTATGTTCTAAGACATTCAGTTGTTCAAGAGTTATTAGGGACAGGCAATAAATGTTGATTTTGCCAGTGACATCCATAAGACTGGGAACAGTTGGAATTACTGAGTTAAAATGAAACCTACATGTGTCAGAAATAGATGATCCTTAATGCAAATACATTTCTGATAAAGTGTATAGACAAATGTACATGTATAGAGATGTAAGATTAAATAATTGGGCAGCTAGCAAAACTGAAGTCCATGGGATGATAGTGGTAGTAGCAAATTGGTCTCCCATATGTGCTGTCAGATAATAATCCATCTCTTTGGGCACTGGCACCAGTACAAGAAGGCTGTACCATTAGGACAGTCTATATTTGAATGCTGCTGGGGCCAATGTTCTTGTGAAGCACATAATAAGGGATGTAGGGAGGGTGTTAAACTAAATAGTGAGGGTAAGGGCTCAAAGGTGGAAAGATTCAGGACAAGATAATGGAGGGGAAAAGTGATATCAGAAATGAGGGTGAGAGAATGGTAGGAAGGGGAAGAGACAACAAATCTAAGAATGGACAAATAATCAAAGATAACAAGAAGAGAAAATTAAATAAAGCTAAACAAAGAAGGGTACAGGTTGAATATGACATTAACGAATAGGAGGATTGATAAAGATGAAGGAGTAGCTCTGTTGATCAAAGATGGCATTTGCGAAATTGTTCGAAAGGGCTCTGCCTAAATTAGGAGATCAGGATGTAAAATAAGTTTGGATGGAGACGAGGAATAGAACTGGAAAGAAATTGCGTCCATCTCCGGTGACTACAATGAAGGACAAAGCGTACAAGAAGAAATATTGTGACAAAGAAGTGGCAATAATATTGGGTGACTTTAATCTACATGTAAACTGGAAAATTTTAATCCGTAGTCATTGCCTGGTTGAATTCAAAGAATGTTTTGATGATCATTTCTGAAAGCTCTTTTGGAACCAACCAGGGAGCAGGTAACATTAGACTTGATATTGTGTAAAGGGACGGAGTAATCAATGACCTCAGAGGAAAGGCACCTCTCAATAGCAGTGACCACAATGTTATCAACTTGTACATTCAGTTTGAAAGAGGGAAGATTGAGTGTAAGATTAGTGTGACGAAAGGTGTGCAGTTGAAACTATTACAGTTTTTGGAATCTGGATTGTTTTTGGAAAGAGAGAAAATTGATGGGTGGAAAAGGTAAGGTCAGGAATCATTTTGGAACAGTGACCTAAATCCAACAATGCTCAGAAGTTATGTGACTGTAGACCTCTGTGGTGTTAATGGAAAGATATTTATGAATTTGAGTTTTATCACTGGTAGTGTCAATGCACTAAGTTCATTAGATTTAGATTAGATTGCTTACAGTGTGGAAACAGACCCTTCAGCCCAACAAGTCCACACTGACCCTCCAAAGAGCAACCCACCCAGACTCATTCCCCTACATTTACCCCTTCACCTAACACTACGGGTAATTTAGCATGGCCAATTCACCTAACCTGCACATTTTTGGACTGTGGGAGGAAACCCACGCAGACACAGGGGGAATGTGCAAACTCCACCCAGACAGTTGCCTGAGGCAGGAATTCAACCCGGGTCTCTGGCGCTGTGAGGCAGTAGTGCTAACCACTGTGCCACCGTGCAGTTCAGTTAGGAAAACACCAGAATTGGCTTCTGAAGCAAGTTTTAATATCTCTCCGAGTAGCAGTTTTTTCAATTCAGCTTAAGGGAAGCCAGTAAACCAAACAGAAATGTTTAATTTATGATGATTCCAGGTGAGGAGAGATTGCATCAAAGTGTGAAAGTTATTGGATCAGAAAGATCACCCTGTTAACTTTCATTCTGGGATGTGGCCTGACCAGGAGCAGTATCAGGTGGATTTGTCAAGTCAGTATTTCAAACCTAAATTAGGGAAACTATATGGACATGAAAGTGGAGCTTGCTGAAGTGAATTGACATGCTAGACTAAGGGGTGGATCAATTGAGACACAGTGGTAGACATTTAAGGTGATATTTCAGAATAATTAGAAGTATATTCCAATTATAAATAAAAAATCTAAATTCAAAGTTTGGGAGAAGATTTGTAGCTCGGGTGCTCGTTGTTGTGGTTCTGTTCGCCGAGCTGGGAATTTGTGTTGCAGACGTTTCGTCCCCTGTCTAGGTGACATCCTCAGTGCTTGGGAGCCTCCTGTGAAGCGCTTCTGTGATCTTTCCTCCGGCATTTATAGTGGTTTGAATCTGCCGCTTCCGGTTGTCAGTTCCAGCTGTCCGCATATTGGTCGGTATATTGGGTCCAGGTCGATGTGCTTATTGATTGAATCTGTGGATGAGTGCCATGCCTCTAGGAATTCCCTGGCTGTTCTCTGTTTGGCTTGCGCTATAATAGTAGTGTCGTTCCAGTCATGTTGCTTGTCATCTGCGCGTGTGGCTACTAAGAATAGCTGGTCATGTCATTTCGTGGCTAGTTGGTGTTCAGGGATACAGATCATTAGCTGTCTTCCTCCTTGTCCTATGTAGTGTTTTGTGCAGTCCTTGGGATTTTGTACACTACCCAGCATAAGCAAAACCAATGTAGTGGTTTAACTAAAGGTTAACTAAAAAAGTTAGTGATAGCATCAAGGGTAAATAACAAACATGTATCTGCAAATGTAACATTTGTATAAATATCTTTCCATTAATACCAAAGGGGTCTACAGTCACATACTTTCTGAGCAATGTTAGATTTAGGTCACTCTCAAAATGATATGCTGACATTATTTTTGACCCATAGAGAGTCATATAGGCAACCCAAAGGACTAGCCACACTACCATACATCAAGAGCATTTCCAAACTGACAGCCAGATTACTGCGAAAATTAGGACTCATAGCAGCACACAAACCAACAGCCACTCTCAGACAACAACTCACCAGAACGAAGGACCCGATACCCAGCATGAGCAAAACCAATGTGGTGTACAAAATCCCATGCAAGGACTGCACAAAACACTACATAGGACAAACAGGAAGACAGCTAACGATCCGCATCCATGAACGCGGACAGCTGGAACTGACAACCGGAAGCGGCAGATTCAAACCACTATAAATGCTGGAGGAAAGATCACAGAAGCGCTTCACAGGAGGCTCCCAAGCACTGAGGATGTCACCTAGACAGGGGACGAAACATCTGCAACACAAATTCCCAGCTCGGCGAACAGAACCACAACAATGAGCACCTGAGCTACAAATCTTCTCACAAACTTTGAGTCATATAGCACAGAAACAAACCCTTCTGTCCAACTCATCCATGCCAACCAAACACCCTAAATTAATCTATTCCTATTTGCCCATACTTGGCCCATATCCCTCTAAACTCTCCCTAATCCTATACCCATCCAGATGCCTTTTAACTGTTGAAATTATACCAGCCTCCACCACTTCCTCTGGCAGCTCATTCCATACACACAACTCCCTCTGCGTGAAAAAGGTTGCCCCTTAGGTGGCTTGTAAATCTTTCCCCTCTCACCTTAAACCTATGCCCTCTAGTTTTGAACTTTCCCACCCTGGGTAAGAGATTGTGTCGATTTGCCCTATCCATGCCCCTCAGTGGTTCTCTCTTTCCAAAACAATCTAAATTCCAAGAATTATAATAATATTTATTATACAGAAGTGGCAGATCAGAAAATAGGTCAGAATATTAACAGAGGATGACTAAAAGATTGAGTAAGAATAAGAAATAAGAGCTTGAGAGGAAATTAGCTAGAAATGTAAAAACAGATAGTTAGAGTTTCCGAAGGAATATCAACAGGAAAAAGAGCAAGTGAGTATGAATCATTTAGAGGCCGAGAAGGTGAACGAACAGTAGATAATATTGAATTGGCAAATGATTTAAATATTTTTCTTCTCTCTTCACTACAGAAGATATAAAGCATTTCAGTGATCGCTGCAAATTTGGAAGTTAAAGGATGAGAATAACTGACTGAAAATACAGTAACGAGACAAATGGAACTCAGCGCAGACAAGTCTCTGGGCCCAGTGCACATCACTTTAGGGTCTTAAATCATAGAATCCTTATGGTGTGGAAGCAGGCCATTCAACCTATTGAGTTGACACTAACCCTCTGAAGAGCATTCCACTCAAACCAACACAAACCCACTCCCCCAGCCTATAACGCTGCATTCTCCCATAGCCAACCCACTTAACCTGTACAACTTAGCATGACCAATCCATTTAAATTGTGCATCTTTGGACTGTGGGAGGAAACCAGAGCACCCAGAGGAAACCCACACAGATACAGGGAGAACGTGCAAACTCCACACAGACAGTCACCCGAGGCTGGAATCAAACCCAGGTACCTGGCACTGTAAGGCAGTAGTGTTAACCACTGAACCAATGTACAACCCTAGTGACAGTGGTAGCTAATGAAGTAGTTGGTGCTAATGTTTGAAATTCCCAAGATTCTAGAAAGGGTTGATCAGGCTGGAAAGAAAGAAATATAACATTTCTATTCAAGAAGGGAGGGAGGCATAAATCAGGAATTTGACAGACCAGTTCGTTTGACACCTGTCACAGATTCAATTATGAGAGAGCCTTTCAAACTAGGGACGTTGTATTTCTTGTATCTTTCAGCATATTAATTTGTTTTGTGACACTTATTTTTGCAGATTAGTTGCGATTCTGAGTTCTGATTCCTCAGCAGTGGTGCAGAATTGTCATTTCGATTGAAATGGTATGTCATTGCAACTGAGATGAGGAAATATTTCTTGACTCAGAGGGTGGTCAACAGATGGAATTCTCTATCACAGATGGCTGTAGAAGCCAGGTCACTCAGTGACTCAGTTCTTCAAGGAAGAAATTGATCCTTTTTATACAGTCAGTTCTGCTATAACACTGTAGTTCTGTTCTTATGCAATCCCACGTTATAAAAAAATCGCATAATAGCAGCACCGTTTCAGCTAATGGGGCTGGAATCGCGTTATAACCAGTACACGCTTTAAAGGTTTGTACTTTAGAAGCAATTTGTCAATCGTGTTATAGTGAATTTGCATTAATTGAGCGCACATTAAAGCAGAACGACTTGTATAATGAACGTATCAAGGAGTGTGGAGAGAAAGCAGGAACGTGACATTGGGATAGAGGATCAGCCATGATCATATTGAATGGCAGAGCATACTTGAAGGGCTGAGCGGCCTACTCCTATTTGCTATGTCTATTGATAAACTGCAAAGGTGGGCTGGTGGAATGGGCAGAAACATGGCAGCTATAATTCAGTGGAGGAAACTGTGAGGTGATATATGTTGGTAGGAAAAATGAAACAGATACAATTGATGCGCACTGATATCACCTTAAAAGGAGTGGAGGAGCAAAGAGACCTTAAACATAATAAAACACAAAGAACTGAAGATGCTGGGTATCAGAAACACAAACAGAAATTTCTGGAATAACTCAGCAGGTCTGGCAGCATCTGTGGAGAGAAAGCAGAGCTAACATTTCGAGTCCACTGACCCTTCTTCAGAACTGTTGAAGCAAGGAAAGGGTTGCTGTGTATGCTGATAATGGGGTGGGGGTGAGGGGGAGGAAAAAAATGATAGGTGGAGATGGAGCCCAGAGACAGAGAAAACAGTTGGATGGACAAAGGAATGGTAAAGGTCAGCCTGGGAGAATGAATAGCTGCTAATGGGGGCCATTAGTGATAGGGTTAGGGTTAGGGTTCGGTTTAGGATTAGAGTTAGGGTTAGGGTTAGGGATTAGAGTTAGGGTTAGAGTTAGGGTTAGGGTTAGGGTTAGGGTTAGGGTTAGGGTTAGAGTTCGGGTTAGAGTTAGGGTTAGGGCTAGAGTTAGGGTTAGGGTTAGAGTTTGGGTTAGAGTTAGTGTTAGGGTTAGTGCTAGAGTTAAGGTTAGGGTTAGAGTTTGGGTTAGAGTTAGGGTTAGAGTTACGGTTAGAGCTAGGGTTAGGGTTAGAGTTATGGTTTAGAGTTAGGATTAGGGATCGGGTTAGGGTTAGAGATAGCTGACAATGTGTTGATTTTGTTAGCTAGCCCATGCTGCTACCAAAAACAGAAGTCTTGTGTGGGGATCGGAAGAGAACATGGGGGAAGGTGCTCAGGCCCTAAAATTTCAAGTCATGAAGGTTATTTGGTCCCTCAGCTGAAAATGCGATACTGTTCTTCCAGCTTGAATTAAGCTTCACTGGAGCACTGTAGGAAACCCGAGACAGAGATGTTAGCCAGGGAACGGGATAGTGTGTTGAAGTAGCAGGCAATAGGAATTTCAGGGTCAGTCTTGCTGACAGAATGGAGGTGTTATGTGAAGCTGTCACCCCATTTGTCTCTCCAATGTAGAGGAGACCACGTTATGTGCAGTGACTACAATAGTCTAGCTCGTGGGAAATGCAGGCAAATCACTGCTTCACCTGGAAGGTGTGTCTGGGGCATTGATACTGAGGAGGCAGGAAGTAAACAGGTTGGTGTCAGACCTTCTGCGATCGCAGGGGAAGGTGCCATGGGGCTGTGGGTTGATGTTGGGAGTGGAAGAGGAGTTGACCAAGCCGTCATGGAGGGTACAGTCCCTGTGCAAGGCTGACAAGGGAGGGGAGGGAAGGGACGTACATGTCTAGTGATAGCAATCCACAAGAGATGGTAGAAATGGCAGCTAATGATTATTTTAATGTGGATGCAGGTGGGATGGTGGGTGAGGACAAGGGGGGGGGTGGTTTTGAGAGTGCGTTGCTGGAAAAGCACAGCAGGTCAGGCAGCATTCACGGACCAGGAGAATCGATGTTTCGTGCCGGTGCCCTTCATCAGGAACAAGGGGGACCCTATTGCTGTTGACAATAGATAATAGACATTAGGTACAGGAGTAGGCCATTCAGCCCTTCGAGCCAGCACCACCATTCATTATGATCATGGCTGATGATCCACAATCAGTATCCTGTTCCTGCCTTATCCCCATAATCCTCGATTCCACTATCTTTCAGAGCTCTATCCAACTCTTTCTTGAAAGTATCCAGAGACTTGGCCTCCACAGGCTTCTGGGGCAGAGCATTCCATGCACCCACCACTCTCTGGGTGAAGACGTTTCTCCTCAACTCTGTTCTAAATGGCCTACTCCTTATTTTTAAACTGTGTCCTCTGGTTCTGGACTCACCCATCAGCGAAACATGTTTCCTACCTCCAGAATGTCCAATCCTTTAATAATCTTTTACATCTCAATCAGATCCCAAGTTATCCTTCTAAACTCAAGTGCATACAACCCAGTCGCTCCAATCTTTCAACATATGATAGTCCCACCATTCCGGAAATTGACCTCGTGAACTTACGCTGCACTCCCTCAATAGTCAGAATGTTCTTCCTCAAATTTGGAGACCAAAACCGCACACAATACTCCAGCTGCAGAAGGACCTCTTTGCTCCTATAATCAATTCCTCTTATTATGAAGGCCAGCATGCCATTAGCTTTCTTCTGGGGGTGGAAGAGAGAAGCTGAGGGCTGAAGTGCAGAGTTGGATCGGACAACACTGAGGGCCACACCAACCACAGTGCTGGGGAATCCTCGATTGAGGAAGAATGTGGATTTTTTGGAGGGCCTGAGAGAAAGTGAGGACTGCAGATGGTGGAGAGTCAGAGTGTGATGCTGGAAAAGCACAGCAGGTCAGGCAGCATCCGAGGAGCAGGAGAGTCGACGTTTCGGGCATAAGCCCTTCATCAGGAGTGTGGAGGTGGATGGGGGCTTAGAGTTAAATAGGAGAGTGAGGGTGGGGCTGGTGGGAGAGTGGCTGGAAAGACGATAGGTAGATGCAGGTAGAGGGTGATGGTGATAGGTCGGAGGGGAGGGTGGAGAGGGTAGATGGGAAGGAAGATGGACAGGTAGGACAATTCAAGAGGGCGGTGCCAAGTTGGAGAGTTGGACCTGGGATAAGGTGAGGGAAGGGGAGACGAGGAAACTGGTGAAATCGATATTGACACCATGTGGTTGGAGGATCCCAAGGCAGAAGATAAGTGTTCTTCCTCTAGGCGTCAGGTGGCTAGGATTTGGGGGTGGTGGAGGCCCAGAACTTGTATGTAATTGGCGGAGTGGGCGGGGGAGTTGAAGTAATTGGCCACAGGGAGGTGGGGTTGTTTGGTGCATGTGTCCCAGAGATGATCCCTGAAATATTCCGTGAGATGGTGTCCTGTCTCTGTTGTAGGAGCTGGCATCATCAGAACTGAAGCAACAGAGATGGAGGGATTGGAAGAATGGAATAGAGAAAGCAGGGATGAGGATGTATAGTCAAGGTAAGTGTGGGAATCAATGAGTTTGTATTGGATTTTAGTGGCCAGTCTATCCCTAGAAATGGAAACAGAGATGTCAAGGAAGGGAAAGGAGGAGTCCGAGATGGACCAGGTGAAGGTGAGAGCTGGCTGGAAATTGGAAGCAAAACAGATAAACTTTTCCAATTCCAGATGAGACAGGGATGTAGCACCGATGATATCATGAATGTACTAGAGAAAGAGTTGTGGGTGGGGACTGGAACAAGGAATGTTCTACATACCCCATAAAGAGACAGGCATAACTGGGGCCCATGCAGGTACCAATGGCCACACTTTTGACCTGAAGAAAGTGAGAGACATTCAACAAGTTGTTCAAAGGACAAGACTAAGACTCAGTGGAGACTTGGTAGAAATGTTTGAAATAATGATGAGAAAGACACAGCAAGTAAAGGAAGTGTCAATAACCAGAGGGTACAGATTTAACATGATCTGTAAAAGAATGAGAGATCAGAGGAGGATGCTCAATTTTGTTCAGTGAGTGGCTCAGATTTGAAATGCACTTCCTGGTGGTATGGTCAATGCCAATTGAGGAGCAGTCTTCAGAAGGGAATGGAACAAATGCTCAAAGAATAAAGAGAATTGGAGAGGTATCAGGAACATGCTGGATTATGGAAGAAATTGATTGGACTTTATAAGAGTTGGTGTACTATGGATGGGCTAAATAGTTTGTTTTTTGCTCTGTGCTGTCCTATTAGTCTATGTCTTTGGCTATTTCAAGTAGTTTAATTTTATAACTATTTACTTTTGAAATATAGATGCTGTTGTTGTAAAGTCCAGAGAACAATTGTTCTCCATGCACAACAGGAACCAAGAAACCCAATGGCCGGTTAAACCTATTTTCCAAATACATTCCAATCTGGGCTTACAGACCAAGGTAAATTGGTAGGTACATTTGTGCATCTGGTCCATCCTAGATCAGTCCAAATTCACAGCTGAAGCTCCTCACAAGCAGTTGGTTCTCCTGGCACCGAAAGGCTTGTAATTGGGACAAATGATTATTTAAGCGCCATGCAGACAGCAAATTAGCTTTGAAGTGAACCTCTTTAAATGCATTGTGCTCTGATGTTTTCATTAACGTCCCAAGAGTGGAGAACTAAGATCAAACATTGCATCGATTAGCTGCACCAGGACAAATTCGGAGATAGAGGAGATTGCAGAAATGAAACGTTAGTCGATATTTAGTTTCTCCCTCACCCCAAAACCGTGCAACAGCAGGACACTCACTCGATCAGCTTAAAGAACGCCCAGGTCTATTCTTCCTTGCGTCTGATTGTTGTAGGTGATGAGTTTTTCCAAGCTACTGAGGAGATAGCCAATTCAAACAATTAAAGGTGAAATGGATACATTCTATTGAGATCTGACAGTGGGTGATCAGAGTGATCCAGTAGCTGCCATTCATTTCACTGTAAATGGTGTTTTTATAGAGCAGTGGGGAGCCATTGTTTTCTATCCAAGAGTGACATCAGCTGAGGAAGTCTGCCTCCTTTCCTGTTGATGGAAATGGCTGTCCTCTGGAATGTACAAAACAGCCTATCAATCACAGATATATGTTTCCTACGTTGTAACAGCAGCTTCACTTCAGAAGCATTTAATGGACCACAAAGGCTGTGGAAGGTGCTACAAAAATGCAGTTTGCTTTGTCACAATTGAAGGATGTGAGTTGTTTCTTCTGATCTCATCCCCAATGAAGAAAGGGTTCCCACTCACCTCTACCTTTGTTTAATAGGAACATCAGCGAACCAATTCTTGAAAAAACTAAAGGCAATATTTCATAAAATCCCTGCAGTGCAGGCCATTCAGCCCATCAAGCCCAACAATCTGAAGAGCATCCCCCGAAGATCCACTCCCCTATCACTACATTCCCCATGACTCATCTACCTAATCTACACATCCTTGGACACCATGGGGCAATTTAGTGTGGTCAATCCACCAAACCAGCACATCTTTGGACTGTGGGAGGAAACCGGAGCACCTGGAGGAAACCCACGCAGACACGGGGAGAACGTGCAAACTCCACACAGTCAGTAGCCTGAGGCTGGAATCAAAACTGGGTCCTTGGCACTGTGAGGCAGCAGTGTTAACCACTGAGCACTGTGCTATTCCTGATATTCTTTGGCAAAATAAAGATGTAGAGGGTAATGAAAGAAAAGGCTTGCATTTACTTGGTGCGTTACGACATCTTTCAGAATGGCACAGTTGTCCACGTCTTGAAGTTCAGGACTGACATTGTGTCGACAAATACACGAGCCTTGCCCAATGCACAGCAAGATCCTACAATCAGTCATGAGATTCTTTGTTTCTTTGCCAGTCATGCTAATTGAGAGGAGAAAGTGAGGACTGCAGATGCTGGAAATCAGAGCTGAAAATGTGTTGCTGGAAAAGCACAGCAGGTCAGACAGCATCCAAGGAGCAGTGGAATCGATGTTTCGGGCATGAGCCCTTCTGAAGAATTCCTGAAGAAGGGCTCATGCCCGAAACGTCGATTCTACTGCTCCTTGGATGCTGCCTGACCCGCTGCGCTTTTCCAGCAACACATTTTCAGCTCATGCTAATTGAGAGGGCAAGATGATCAACAAGCCCCAGGGAGCTTCTCTGAATCGCATTCTGGAATCTGAACTGTTAGACTAGGAAAACAAAGAACTACAGATGCTGGAAATCTTGAAACAAAAGCAGAAATTTCTGGAGAAATTCAACAGGTCTGGCAGCATCTGTAGAGAGAAGAAGGATCACCGGACCCAAAACATTGACTGTTTTCTCCCCACAGATGCTGTCAGACCTGCTGAGTTTCTCCAGCACGTTCTGTTTTTTGTTTTGAACGAGAAGCCAGTTTAAAGTCTCGGCCACATGAAAGTTGACTCGACTTTACAGCACTCCCTCAATACTGCAGTTGCAATGTCAGCTAGGATTAAGAACTGAGTCACAGAGAGTTATAACTTCTGACTTCTAGGAAATTGAGGAAAAAGTTGAAAGCACACTGAGAAAGAATGAAACCACCGATGTTAGCTATCATACGATCTAACCTGATTACGGATTCACAAATAAGTTAGGCTTGGCAGCTGTGTCCTATTTCAACAAAATAAGTCATGAAAACGCTATGATCGGTACAAACAGATTGGCCACTGTTTCATTCAATGGCTCAAGATGCTGCTGTGTGTTTCTGTAAGAAATGGTGTCTTTCAGAATATTATTGAATTACCAGGCCGGGTATTGTGATCGACAGAAGGCAATTTGCTTCTTTTCAATCCCCATCCCTTTGAAAAAAGATACCGCTCTTTGCAACCAAGTACAGAGATTAATCGAGATAATAGCCAAGGAGCATGGTGTTCTTGGGGGCTGTCATGATGAGGTCTTCCAGCCCAACTCCATTTCTGAGCTGAAGGGTTGGTGTTTCGTATCCTTTGATCAGGATGATTTTCTGGTTGGAGCTAACAAACAGAACTCAGTGTGAGATAAGCAGAGTTTGAGGTGAAGTGAGGGAGCATCCTACATGGAGAAAGTGAGGTCTGCAGACGCTGGAGATCAAAGCTGAAACTTTATTGCTGGAACAGCACAGCAGGTCAGGCAGCATCTAGGGAACAGAAGATTCGACGTTTCGGGCACATGCCCTTCTTCAGGAATTCCTGAAGAAGGGCATGTGCCCGAAACGTCGAATCTTCTGTTCCCTAGATGCTGCCTGACCTGCTGTGCTGTTCCAGCAATAAAGTTTCAGCATCCTACATGGGTACTGATCCTTTAATGGGATCGAACTAATGATTGACACTCTATGAGATGTGGCACCCTATCTTCCACACAGCAGGATCCCACAAACAGCAATGTGACAATGACCAGATGGTTGATTTTGGTGATGTTTTCAGAGAGATAAATACTGGGCAGGAAAATGCTCTCCACCGAATGAGGAGGATTGGTTCACCAGCCTTTGGCTACAGAGCATATTAATGGGTCTTCAAAGAAGATATGGCAGCTGACTTCTCAGGTAAAGGAAGACTGAGGGAAGAGCATTAAACAGCCACTTAATGGCACAGAGCTGGAATATTAGTGAAAAGATTTCCTGAAGCTTTTTAAGTACCGCTCATCAGGATGAATGCAAGAATGCCAGGTTTCAATCCATCACATCGATTTATACACCAGGAGCAAAGGATGCTGATTGGTTGTCAATTCAACTCTGATTGGCCAAGCATTGCCATGGAGAAAGCAATGGGGAGCAATAACATCGGAGGCTGAGGGATGACGTTATAGAAGTTTATAAAATCATGTGGGGCATGGACAGGGTAAATAGAAAAGGTCCTTTCCCTGGGGTGGGCCGTCCAGAGCTAGAGGCCATAGGTTTAGGGTGAAAGGGGAAAGATTTAAAAGGGACCTAAGGGGTAACCTTTTCATACAGAGGGTGGTACGTGTATGGAATGAGCTGCCAGAGGAAGTGGTGGAGGCTACTACAATGAAAACATTTAAAAGGCATCTGGATGGTTATATGAACAGGAAGGATTTAGAGGGATATGGGCCAAATGCTGGCAAATGGGACGAGATAAATTTAGGATATTTGGTCGGCATGGACGAATTGGACCAAAGAGTCCATTGCTCTGCTGCACATCTCGATGACTCTATGACTCTAAGTTCCCTGGATAATCCATAAAATGCTTGAGGCTTGAAAATATTCACTTGTTTCAGTGAACGGGTCCCTGTATGTGAACGCTTGGCACTTCTAACAAGTGTAAATGAGCCATATCATGAACTTGTCTGTAATCTTCATTGCCTGTTAGTGTGGCTGTCAGCACAGTCAGGATTATTCAGTAAGTATCAGCCAATCACAGAGTCACAACTAAAAGTGGATATTTTGGTCTGTACTTTGCAAAGTTGGGGTACTTGGGCCTGGTCTGTGCACAACCTATGACAAACAATCAAAGAAACATGCAGCTCAATTCAATCAGCCAATACATCTGACATTCACAGGTCATTTCAAAGCACTTTTCAACTAATACGGTATTCTTAGAGGAGAATCCCAGTTATAATATATGAAATGTGGAAGCCAGTTTTCCAGACAGAAGTCCCACAAACAGCAATGTAATAATGAGTGGCCAATTTGTAATTTGATGTTTTGGAGGGACAAAAATTGGACAGGAAACTCTATCTTTTACTCACTCATGGGATGTGGGTGTCCCTGGCTGGTCAGCATTTATTGCTCATCTCTAGTTACCCCAGAGAAGCTGGTGGTAATCGCTGCCTGGAACTGCTGCAGTCCACATGCTGCAGGCTGACCCACAAAGTTGCTCGGGAGTGTATTCCAGGATTTTGACCCAGCGACAGTGAAGGGATGACGATATAGTTCCAAGTTGAGATGGTGAGTGGCTTGGAAGAAGACTCACAGATTGAGGTGTTCCCATGTATCTGCTGCCCTTGTCCTTAGAAATGGGAGTGGTCGTGGGTTTGGAAGGTGCTGTCTGAGGATTTTGGGTGAATTTCTGCAGTGCACTTCATAGACTGTACACACTGCTGCATGCTCCTTGGTGGAGGGCATGAATGTTTGTGGACGTGGTGCCAATCAAGCAAGCTACTTTGTACTGGATGGTTTCAAGCTTCTTGAGTGTTGTTGGAGCTGGACCTATCCAGGCAAGTGGGGAGTATTCCATCACATTCCTTACTTGTACCTTGGAGATGGTGAACAGGAACTCCCCTGCTCTTTATTGAAATAGTGCTATGGAATATCTTTTGTCAATCTGAGAGAGCTGAAAAGTTAACAGGTGCATATTTAGGCTGCATGGCCTTTTATGTTTGGTCAAGCAGGATGGTCTATAAATTAGCTCAGGCACTTTTCCTGGCCACCTATACCTTCCCCTCAATAGTCATGAGCGAGGTGCAGGGCATCCTGACTGCCCATTGATTGGCCAGCGACTCACAGAGACTGGACCTGCTCCACCCAGCATCGTTCCGTGGGGGCAGAGCTCTCACCACTAGGCAATCAATGCACCGACGGAGGAAGACTCTGGGGCTGGGCAGTGACAGATGATTTTCCTGTTTCAGCATCTGTTCCCCTCCCACCCCCAGTCACTCGCTCTGCATAAAATCTTAACCAAAAAGGTGAAACCTTTCACTGCGCAGCACTCCTTCAGTATTTTACTGGAGCATCTGCCTGGAATTTAATTCTCAAGTTGTCCGAGAGAGACATGAATGCCTCACCTTCTGACAGAGAGGTGAGAGATGCCACTCACTGAACCAGAGCTGACAATCTATGTTACCTTCAGCATGTTATCAGGATGTCATTGTGAAAACCGATTTGATATAATCCTGTTAAAATGCCCTGAGAGGCACATTATCATATGAAAACACATTTTTAAAAGACTCAACAGATATTACAAAGACTACATGCCTCAGAGCTGTTCTGTTTGAAACAATATGCATTCGGCTCTGTACGACTGGAGTATCTGATTCAATCATTCATGACTGACAAGCTTTGGAAGCTCATAAGAATGCTTATTGAGTTCTGCACTTCTCTGCAAAGCTTTCAAACAAAATCCCTATTTTGATGATGCCCTGCTCCAGACTTGTTTTGATTTTACCTCAACTCTAAAACAGATATTCCTGAGAATACTCAGGACTTGGTAGAGCTATAAGCTTCTGACTTTTGAAGTTCTGCTACTGTCAGATTCTATTTTACCTTATGCAAATGTCTCCCATCTTCTCCACTTTATGAGGACCTCTATCCTGTCCCACACAAGTCCAGTTTTTCTGTCACTCCCTACATTGGCTCTTATAGAGTCATAGAGATGTACGACACAGAAACTGACCCTTCGGTCCAACACACCCATGCTGACCAGATACCCAAAATGAATCTAGTCTCATTTGCCAGAATTTGGCCCATATCCCTCTAAACCCTTTCTGTTTATATAGCCATCCAGGTACCTTTTAAATGTTGTAATTGTACCAGCCTCCACCACTTCCTCTGGCAGCACATTCCATACATACACCATCCTCTGCGTGAAAAAGTTGCTCCTTAGCTCCCTTTTAAATTTTCCCCTTTCACTCTAAATCTATGGCCACAAGTTTTGGACTCCTTCTGCGCTTTTGTCGGGAAAGCAGCCTCAACTCTTCCTTGCCTCACGACTTGAGTATGGACAAATCCCAAGCTGACAGTGAAGACAAAAATGTCAGTCTACAACACCGACTTCATAAGCACACTGTTGTACAGCAATGAAATGTGGACTACATACACCAGAGAGGAGAGAAGACTGAACACCTTCCACTTGAGGACTATCGGCCGTATCCTGAGCATATCCTGGCAAGACAGAGTGTCCAACGCAGCAGTCCTTTCTCACACTAGCCTTCCCAGCATGCACACTCTGTTCAGGAGCAGAGGCTGCGCTGGCTGGGCCACATCCACCACATGGAGGATGGCTGCATCCCAAAGGATATCCTCTGTGGAGATCTCGCATCCAGGAAGAGACCCACTGTGTGTCCCCAGCTGCACTACAAGGATGTCTGCATGAGCGACATGAAGGAGCTTGATATCATTAGAGAGTTCCAGGAAAGGCTTGCAGCTGACCGCATGAGATGGAGAAGCACCCTGAACCAACACCTCAGAACAGGGGAAAAGAAGCTGATGAGCACTGTAGCTGACAAGCGGGCACCAAAGAAGGAATGCAGCAGTTCCAGCAGATCAACGACCACATACAGCTGTGACCTCTGTGACCGGGACTGTCACTCCAATATTGATCTCTTCAGTCACATGCGATGTTGCTTCAGGGAAGCAGAAAGCTAGAACAACGAGGATGCAACTCATGGTCAGCCATGACCGAAAGGGACATCACTGCGCTTTTGTAACATAGCAATTAGGACAGTTCAGCTCCTCGTTCTGGTACTCCCTCTGTAAAACTTCCTCCTCCTATCTGCCACTTTAAAATTCTTCTCAAAGCCTGTCTTTTCAATACTTTCCTAACCCTCGCACCAAATCTTATTCTTTCGCAGCAGTGCTAACCACTGTGGGTGACACAGTGGCTCAGTGGTTAGCACTGCTGCCTCACAGTGCCAAGGACAAGGTTTGATTCCTGCCTCGGAGAACTGTCTGTGTGGAGTTTGCACATTTTTCCCGTGTCTGTGTAGGTTTCCTCCAGGTGCTCCAGTTTCCTCCCACAGTCCAAAGATGTCCAGGTCAGGTGAATTGGCCATGCTAAATTGCCCACAGTGTTAGGTGCATTAGTCAGGGGTAAATATAAGGTGAGGAAATGGGTCTGAGTAGTTGCTCTTCAAAGGGTCGGTGTGGACTTCTTGGGCCGAAGGGCCTGTTTCCATACTGTAGGGAATCTAATCTAATCTATTCTTCTCAGCTACCCTTTGACATGTCCAACCCATCATAAATTGCCCTTGGATATTTCCCATGTTAAAAGCACAATCTAATTGTAAGTTGTTAAAATAAAAGGGCATAGATTATAGGAACAGGAAGGCTATGTTGGAGATGTACAGGATTTTGGTTAGGTCACAGCTGGAGTACTGTGTGCAGTTCTGGTCACCACGCTACAGGAATGTTGAGATTTCTAGATGACTAGCTTGCTTAGCGTGTTCAATAGAACAGAAAACTGAATAGAAACCCAAACAGAAATTGTTGGAAAAGCTCAGTAGGTATGGCAACACATCAATGGTGAGAAATTAGAGTTAACGTTTCAGCTCGTGTTAGCCTTCCTCAGAATTGAATAGCTTGGACAGCTGGTTTGTGACATGGAGTGACACCAACAGCATGGATTCAATTCCTGTACCAGCTGAAGTTACTATGTAGGCCCCGTCATCTCAACCTTGCCCCTCGTCTGAGACGTGGTGACCCTCAGATGAAACTATCACCAGCTGTCTCTCTAACAGTTCTGGTCGCCACATTACCAAAAGGCTGTGGACGCTTTGGAGAGGGCGCAGAGAAGGTTTACGAGGATGTTGCCTGGTATGAAAGGTGCTAGCTATGAAGAGAGGTTGAGTAGGTTAGGGGTATTTTCACTACAAAAAAGGAGATTGAGGGGGGGACCTGATTGAGGTTTACAAAATCATGAAGGGTATAGACAGGGTGGATAGAGACAAGCTTTTTCCCAGGGTGAAAGATTCAATAACCAGAGGTCATGCTTTCAAGGTGAGAGGTGGAAAGTTTAAGGGGGATACACTTGGCAAGTACTTCACACAGAGGGTGGTGGGCGTTTGGAATGTGTTGCCAGCGGAGGTGGTAGAGGCAAGCACGGTAGATTCATTCAAGATGCATCTGGACAGATGTATGAGTAGGTGGGGAGCAGAGGGATACAAATGCTTAGGAATTGACCGACAGGTTTAGACAGTACATTTGTATCGGGTCAGGCTTGGAGGGCCGAAGGCCTGTCCCTGGGTTGTAAATTTTCTTTGTTCTTTGTTCGAACAATGGAAGAGTTGGACAGTGGCGACTTTCCCTTTACTGTTAACAGACTATAATCTCTTGTATTTGATAATTCACCTTTGCCCAGCAAGAAACTCACAACGTCTCACATCAAAGTATGAAAAATGGAATGAGATTCTTCAGTTGTCGAGATGGGCCTTATTGGACTTTCTGTGAATTTGCCAACAAATCTCACTATTGGCCGTGTCACGCAGATCCCTATCTGATTTCAGTCCATTGATTCTTCTTTCAGTGTTGTTTCATTCTTTAATTTGGAAGGAAACACATCTCATTGGAAAAGTTAGAAGATTCTGAAGTGTCAGAGGCTGAGGGGTGACCTTATTGAAGTTTATACAATCATGAGGGGCATGAATAGGGTGAATAGCCAAAGTCTTTTTCCCAGGGTACGGGAGTCCAGAACTAGAGGGGATAGTTTTAAGATGAGAACGAAAAGGTATAAAATGGACCTTAGAGGTAACTTTTACACACAGAAGGTGGTGTGTGTATGGAATGAGCTGCCAGAGGAAGCGGTGGAGGCTGGTACAATTGCGACATTTAAAAGGAATCTGGATGGGTATATGAATAGGAAGGGATTGGAGGGATATGGGTCACCTGCTGGCAAATAGGACAAGATTAATTTAAGAAATCTGGTCAGCATGGATAATTTGGACCAAAGGGTCTATTTCTGTGCTGTACATCTCTATGACTCTATGACTATCACTATTGAGTGCTGTTGATGATACATTGACATTTAATGCCATCACTGAATCCCCTACTGCCAGAATTGACCATCAACTGAACTGGACCAGTCATAGAACATAGAAAAATACAGCACAGAACAGGCCCTTTGGCCCACGATGTGGTGCCGAGGTTTAGTCCTGATGTAAAGTATAATAACTTAACCTACGCACCCCTCAACTCACTGCTGTCCATGTGCATGTCCAGCAGTCACTTAAATGTCCCTAATGACTCTGCTTCCACCACCACCGCTGGCAATGCATTCCATGCATTCACAACTCCCTGCATAAAGAACCTACCTCTGACGTCTCCTTTATACCTTCCACCTAATATCTTCAAACTATGACTCCTCGTACCAGTCAATCCTGCCCTGGGGAAACGTCTCTGGCTACTGAACCTATCTATTCCACTCATTAGCTTGTTTACCTCAAACACTATGGTTTCAAAAGCTGGTCAGAGGCTAGGAATCCTGCGTCGAGTAACTCACCTCCTGACTCCCTACCACCTGTCCACCATCTACAAGGCACAAGACACGAGTGTGAGGGAATATTCCTCACTTGCCTGGATGGGTGCAGCTTCAATGACAGTCAAGAAATGTGTCACTATCCAGCGCAAAGCATCCTGTACTATCGACAGTTGGCACTGCAGAGACCTATCAAAGCTCCTTAGACAGCAGCTTACAAACCTCAACTTCTACCATCTACCTACCAAAGGGCAGCAAATACAAGAGAGAAAGACCCCCTCCACAAGAATTCTGTGTCTAATATCCTGCCCCACTAGTTACCTGATGAAGGAGCAGCTAGTGCTCCAAAAGCTAGTGCTTCCAAATAAACCTGTTGGACGATCCTATTGTGTGATTTTTAACTTTGTCTTGGAATAGATCACCATTCCTTCAGTGTCACTGGGTCAAAGTACTCAGATTCCCTTCCTAACAGCGCGCGTGTCCCTACACCAGATGGATTGCAGCAGTTCAGAGACAGCTCACCACCACATTCTCAAGGGCAGTTAGAGATAGGCAATAAAGGCTGGCATTGTCAGTGATGACCATGTCCAAAGTACAAATAAAACTAATAGAGCAAAAGGGTGCATTAGGATATATGGCCCCATTAAGCATTTCTGTACAAAATGAAAAGGATGAAAGGAAGAAACTGAAAGAGTTGCAGGCACATGTCTGAACTGGAGAGTATAAGCTGCAATATAGTGAAAATATGGGACTAAATATGTAGTCGTAGAGTTGTACAGCATGGAAATAGACCCTTCAGTCTAACCAGTCCATGCTGACCATAATCCCAAACTAAACTAGTCCCACCTACCTACGCTTAGCCCATATCCCTCCAAACATTTCCTATTCATGTTCTAATCCAAACATCCTTTAAACATTGTAACCGTACCTGCATTCAGCACTTCCTCTGGAAGCTCATTCCACACACAGATCATCCTCTCTGTTAGAAAAAAAATGCTGCTGTGGCAGTGCCCCTATCTCTGGTCCAGGAGACCCAGGTTCATGTTCCACCTGCTCAGGAGGTATGCAGTAGTGTCTCTGAACAGATTAAGAATATCTTTTCTCTCAGGTTAGTTTTCTGCAGCCATGCGTCTCTGAACGAACAAAAGGCAGAACATCTTAAATTGAACAACAAGCAATGGGCCGGATGTAGTTCATAGCCTAGCACTGCATCACAATTTTTCTTGTAGTGATCACAATATCATTAAACTTGACAAACAGAGAAGTGAGAGTCAGTTAGTAAGATTTAGATTTTGACGTGGCTGAATTTAACCTGATCAGACTGGCTGCAGAAAACTGGGCTCACCTATTAAGGGGCTAAAAAGACAGATCAGAAAATCTTTGAATTGGTTGAAGAATTGGTTATATCCTTCCCTGATGAGACCTCCTTGCCAAGAAGAAAACAGCATGGATGACTGAATAGCTTTGGAGCAACATAATAATTAATAATGAAGCAAAAAAAATAGCACAGGCACTGGCAACGTGTATATAAGCAACTAGCACAGAACAAAACAAAATCTAAAGTACTGTAGATGCTGGAAATCAGAAATGAAAGCCAAAATTTCTGGAAAAACACAACAGGCAAATTTGTGGAGAGAAAGCATAGTTAAAATTTCAGGTCCAGTGAACCTTCTTTAGAAGAGTAATGAAGAACGCTGAGTTGCCCTAACTTTAATCATCAAAATTTCTATTGATTTGGGAACTGATCCTTTCGAACAGAAGGATGTGTCACTCCATTTGCTGAGGAAAGTGAGACAGGGGGAATTATAGGGCATTAACTCAACATCTGTCACTTGGGAATTGCTGAAGTTTGCGGCTAAGGATAGGATAATTAACCACCTTGAAAACATTCAGCTGATCTGAGGTGGCCAGGAAAGATTTGTAAACGATAGCCGATACATGATGCATCCAATTGCATTTTTATTATATTACTTACACTGTGGAATCAGGCCCTTCAGCCCAACAAGTCCACACCGACCCTCCGAAGAGCAACCCACCCAGACCCATTCCCCTACATTTACCCCTCCACCTAACACTACGGGCAATTTAGCGTGGCCAATTCGCCTAACCTGCACATTTTTGGACTTTGTGGGAGGAAACTGGAGCAAACCCGTGCAGACACGGGGAGAATGTGCAAACTCCACACAGACAGTTGCCTGAGGTGGGAATTGAACCCGGGTCTCTAGCACTGTGAGGCAGCAGTGCTAACCACTGTGCCACCATGCCACCCCTTTATTGAAGTGATCATTACAAGTGAACAGATTAATGTTATTCATATGGACTTTCAGAAAGCACCAAGAGAGTGAGAGTTCTGGGGTGGCATGGTGGCTCAGTGGTTATCACTGAAGCCTCACAGCGTCAGGGGACTGAGTTTGATTCCACCCTCGGGATTCTGTCTGTGTGTGGTTTGCAAATTTTCCCCGTGAGTGTGTGAGTTTCCTCTGCTTTCCTTCCACAGTCCAAGGATGTGCAGGTTAGGGTGGATTAGCCATGCTAAATTGCCCACCATGTCCAGGGACATGCAGGCTAGATGGATTTGGTGAGGGGAATGCAGGGTTACTGGGATGGGGTGGTCTGGATGGAACGCTCTTTGGGGTGTGGACCTGATGGGCCGAATGGCCTGCTTCCACACTCTAAGGATTCTATGATTGAATTGAATACAGATTCTTACTGGGCAAGTTGACACACAATCAGAGGAGCCCACAGGCACTGAGGACCCATTTTTCATCAAGATGCTGTCTTTCCTTTGGAAACAGAGGTTGGGCATCTTCAGGGGGAGGTTAGGAGTGTGACACCTGGTGAGGAAATTCTGCAGCTTTGTAAATTATCCTCACCACCCAGTCTTTTTGCCTCCACCCAACTTCTCGCTTAGAAGTCGTCTGTAAGCATGATTGCCCTTTTTGCAATAAAACAGCAAATTGTCTCTGTCTGCGTAAGCCACATATTTAATCCTGCTCCTACCTTCCACTTCTCCTCTGGGATTTTCAATAAAGAAGGTTATTATTTTGTTGGAGAGAAGGTTCAATCAAATGATCCCTGGTTTGGAGGGATTATCTTGTGAGCAAAAGTTAAACAGGTTGGGACTGTACTCACTGGAGTTTCGAAGGATGAGAGGTGATCTCATTGAAACAAGAAGGATTCTTAAGCAGAGAAACAGGAGCTAGCTGATCAGATGAAACACCTACATTCTAGCCTCACTGTACAGGCTACAGCTGAAATGTTTAAAGACCCACGACGCGTGATGAGGCTGTGGCTGTCTAGTGCTGAACTGCCTGCAAGGGAACGTTCTGACGGCCAGAGTTTCTCAAGGTCATCAACATCCCCAACGCAAGTGACCTCCGCCCCAACCAGCTCCAGATCCCCTCCTCACACGTTGCTCCTTTTATTTACTCAAATGTAACAAAACCACTGTGGAAGCTGGAAATCTGAAAAAAAAAGCAGGGAATGCTGGGGAACCCCTTTGAACCATTCTGAAGAAGATATCAGACTCAAAATGTTCACTCCGCTTCCCTCCCCACAGCTATTGCCAGATCTGCTCCAGCATTCCCGATGCCTGTTTGCTCCTTTTATCTATTCCATTATCTCCTCCCTCTTCCATGTGGAAACCACCTTAGAGTAGCACAAGAGTAGTTAAAGCATGGAAGGGTTTGCACAGCAATAACAGGGATGTGCATTGACATAGCATCGAGTCACAGCAAGAGACAAGGAACCAAATGATAAAAGAGTAAGGTGTAGTGATTTCAACAAGGTCAGCCACGTGGAGCTCATCGAATATGAGTCACCTGATTGGGGCTGTTAATCTTGGCTAATCAGGGAGCCCTGGCTGACACATAAAAGCAGGACTGTCACACCTGCACACACACAGCATGGGTGCTGGGGAAAAAAAAGCACTACCGCAGTTAGGCGGTAGTGTGGGGGTTAAAAAAGAAAAAGAAAAAGAAAAAGAAAAGAAAAAAAGGAAAAAAGACAAACAGGAGGGTCAGGGGTTAACAAAATAAACAGGAGTGGCTTGAATAAAAAAAAACAGGAGTGTCACACACAACATGGGTGCTGGGGAAAATATAAGCACTACCGCAGTTAGGCGGTAGTGTGGGGGTAATAAGAAAAAAAGAAGCTGGACTATAAGGGCACTGCTTGTCACTGGCCACTCGGGTGCTTCCTCTCTTCCTGGTGGTGGAAACTCAATAAAGATTCGTGCACCTTGCGTCTTTCACTGTGTCTCACACCCGCACACACACAACATGGGTGCTGGGGAAAAATAAGCACTACTGCAGTTATGCGGTAGTGTGGGGGTAATAGAAAAAAAAATTTAAAATAAGAGAAAAAATAAATAAATAAACAGGAGTGTCAGACATCCTGTTCACTCCAAGAGCTGGCTCTGAGGGAGCTGGATCAGTGTGTGCAAGGACTAAGAAAAAAAGCAGACTGAAAGGGCACTGCTTGTCACTGGCCACTCGGGTGTTTCCTATCTTCCTGGTGGTGGAAACTGAATAAAGATCCGTGCACCTTGTGTCTCTCACTGTGTCTCACACCTGCACACACACACACACAACATGGGTGCTGGGGATAATAAGCACTACCGCAGTTAGGCGGGAGTGTGGGGGTAAATAAAAGAAGAAAAAAAGAAAAAAAAACAAGACTGTCAGGTAGGATGAAGAAAATCCAGGATTCACCAGCTTCCCAGAATTGTTAGAACACAGATTTTGAATGGGGTGGTTCATGTTTATGCAGCAGTCATTCTTGAAATCAGGAATCAAATCCGTTGGAAGTAATATGTTTTGATTTGGTGTACGGCTGCTGATCTTCATAATCTGAGTGATGGAATCTAAAGTTGCCTAGTTTAACGGGAATTGTAATGGTGAGTGTCAGAACTTAGCCAAATGGAAGGAGGAAAGGTTAAGAGAGATCTCCTTAATACTTTGTTGCTTTATAACTCTGACAGCTCAATGTTGCACATTCATTGTGAAGAACGCTAATTCTGAACTGCCAAGTGCTACAAAACTGTCACAATCAGATATCAGGTAATTGCACTTTTTTTCCCAGTTTTATCTGAGCAGGCTGACAAAGCTGAAAGCTTGAAATGTGATTATTTAAAAAACAACTACAGCTGTAAGATTAACTGAGAGAAGAAGATTGATTGGAATCTCCTTACTGCAAATGGTCTGGACGGAGTCGATTTTGTCAGGTGTGTTCAGGAAGGGTTTCTGACTCAACATGTAGATAGGCCGACTAGGGGAGAGGCCATATTGGATTTGATGCTAGGCAATGAGCCAAGCCAGATGTCAGATATCTCGGTGGGAGAGCATTTCGGTTACAGTGACCACCACTGCCTCACCTTTACCATAGCCATGGAGAGGGATAGGAACAGGCAATTAAGGAAGGTATTTAATTGGGGGAGGGGAAATTATACTGCTATTAGACAGGAGTTGTGGAGTATGAATTGGGAATAATTGTTCTATGGGAAATGCACAACAGAAATGTGGAGACTGTTTAAGGAGCACTTGTTGCGAGTGTTGGATAACTTTGTCCCACTGAGACAGGCAAGAAATGGTAAGGTGAATGAGCTTTGGATGACAAAAGAAGAGGAGATTCTTGTCAAGAGGAAGAAGGAAGCTTACTTAAGGTTGAGGAAGCAAGGATCTGGCACAGTTTTAGCGGATTACTAGGTAGTTAGGAAAGAACTCAAAAATGAACTGAGGAGAGCTAGGAGGGGGCGCAAATTAGCCTTGGTGGGAAGGATTAGGGTAAACACAAAGGTGTTCTCCACTTACATGAGGAATAAAAGAATGAACAGAGAGAGTGTAGGGCTGATCAGGGATAGTGAAGGGAACTTGTGCCTGGAGTCTGAAGAGGTAGGGGAGGCCGTAAATGAGTATTTTTGCTTCAGTATTCACGAGAGAGTGTTGATACCTTGTTGATAGAACACCATGGGCCAGGTTAATAGGCTCGATCAGATTGCTATTAAAAAAGTGGATGTGCTGGAAATTCTGGGAAGCATCAAGATAGATAAGGCCCCAGGGCCAGACCACTTATATCCAAGGTTACTATGGGGAGTGAGGAATGAAATTGCTGCGCCTCTGGGGATGATCTTTGCATCTTCACTCTCCATGGGAGTAGTACTAGATGATTGGAAAGAGGCAAATGTTGGTTCCTCTGTTCAAGAAAGGAAAGAGGGAAATCTCTGAGAATTATAGTCCAGTCAGTCTTACGTCAGTGGTAAGCAAGGTACTGGGAAGGATTCTGAGAGATAAAATTTATAACTATTTGGAAAAACATAGTTTGATTAAGGATAGTTAGCGTAGCTTTGTGAGGGGCAGGTCATGCCTCACAAGTCTTATTGACTTCTTTGAGGATGTGAAGAGACAAATTGATGAAGGCCAAGCAGTAGGTGTGGTTTATATTGATTTCACTAAGTCATTTGATAAGGTTCCCCATGGTAGGCTTATTTAGAAAGTTAGGAAGTATGGGAGACAGGGAAATTTGGCTGTCTGGATACAGAATTGGCTGGCTGAAAGAAGTCAGCAACTGGTAGTGGATGCAAAGTATTCTGCCTGGAGGTCGGTTATCAGTGGTACCCTGCAGGGATGTGTTCTTGGGCCTCTGCACTTTGTAGTTTTTATAAATGATTTGGATGAAGAAGTGGAAGGGTGGGTGAGTAAGTTTGCTGATGACACAAATGTCGGTAGTGTTGTAAATTGTGTTGAGGGCTGTTGCAGGCTACAACAAGTCATTGACAGGATGCAGAGGTGGGTTGGGAAGTAGCAGATGGAGTTCAGCCTGGATAAAAGCGAAGTGATTAGTTCTGGAAGGTTGAATTTGAATGCTGATCAAAGGATTAAAGACAGAATTCTTGGCAATGTGGAGGAACAGCAGGCTCTTGGGGTCCACATGCATGCATCCCTCAAAGTTGCCACCCAGGTTGATAGGGTTGTTAAGAAGGTGTATGGTGTGTTGCCTTTCATTAACGGGGGATTGTGTTTAAGAGCCGCGAGGTTTTGCTGCAGCTCTGTAAAGACCTGGTTAGACAACACTTGGATCATTGTGTCCAGTTCTAAAGATGTAGATGCTTTAGAGAGGATCCAGAGGAGATTTACCTGGATTGGAGGGCATGTCTTGTTGAGATAGGTTGAGTGAGCCAGGGCTTTTCACACTGGAGAGAAGAAGGAAGAGAGGTGACTTGATAGAGGTGTACAAGGTAATGAGAGGCATAGGTAGAGTAGACAGTCAGCGACATTTCCCCAGAGCAGAAATGGCTGTCACAAGGGGTCATAATTTTATGGTGCTTGGAGTAAGTTATAGGAGAGCTGTCAGAGGTAGGTTCTTTACGCAGAGAGTGGTGGGTGTGTGGAATGCACTGCCAGCAGTGGTAGTAGAGTCAGAGACATTAAGGACACTTAAGCGATTGCTGGACAAGCACATGGATGGCAGTAAATTGAGGGGTGTCTAGGTTAGGTTCATCTTAGATTAAGATAAATGCTCAGCACAACATCGTGGGCCAAAGGGCCTGTACTGTGTTGTATTGTTCTATGCTCTAGGAATGTTTCTTGAAGACGAACATCGACCTGGGAGAGAGTTACATGATGTTATGAACTTTTTTTCTCCCTCATGTGCTTCACAGTTTGAAAGTCAGATGTTTATTTTCCTAACTCAGTGATGAGCCATGGGGACAAAGTCGATGCCCTCCATAAACTGGTGGGAGAGTCACAATTTATAATTAACTCCTGCCAATTCAACATGATGGAGACTTCATAGAGCGTGTTGTTTCTACTCACTCATTCAGAAGGTCATACTCATGTTCCTTATGTGCAAGTCAAGATTCTCATAGATATTACACCACGGTTTAAAAAATCATGCTTTCGAAACATCTCTTTTGCTCCTCTGTTCAGCTCCCCATCACATTTTCATCAAATTTCTCCAATCTTCTCACATCTATCTACAAGCTTCAAGTCCCTGATCCCTGGAGTCGCACTCATTAACCTTCTCCGCACCCTTGATGTGGAGATGGTGGGGTTGGACTGGGGTGGACAAAGTCAGAAGTCACACGATACCCAGGTTATAGCCCTACAGGTTTATTTGAAATCACAAGCTTTCAGAGCATTGCTCCAAAAATATGATTTCAAATAAACCTGTTGGAATATAACCAGGTGTCATGTGATTTATGACCTTTTCTGCACCATCTCTAAGGCTTTCACATCACTCCTGACTATGGTGCCCAGAGCCGGACACATTACTCCAGTTGAGACCAAACCAGTGTTTTGTGCAGGTTTATCATAACTTCCTCAGTTTTGTACTGGAAGGGCCATGTCTTTTCATTTTGTGTGTTTTTTAAAATAAAACTGGGGCTGAAATGAGAAAGAGGTGTTTGAAAACCAGTGGTTAAAAGGGTGTTTGTACTCCAGAAAATCCAGTAACCTGACAAGTGTGGGAAACATCACAGAAAGAATATGGCTGGAACAGATAGTCATTGAAGTTTGCACTACAAATAATTTGGGATCAGGGTGATTGGTTCTCAGGCAACTGGATGGCTTGAGGCTCAGAGTAGTTCACAGAGAGAGAGAGGTTTTCTGTTCTTCCTTGGCTCAGGAGCAGTCTCTCTGTTCTCTGCAGTCAAAATTCATTATAAATGGGAAGATGACCAGTTTATCGTTATTGCAACTGTTGTTGTAAGCTGTGACTTTCATTTGATAAGTCCATGATGTTCTAGGAGTGAATCAGCCACCTTGTTTCTCCCAGTAACCAACAGAAGTTTGAAGCAATGATGATTTTGTATCTTTAATCATTCCTTTGGGATTGGCTATCTAAAATTGCTTTAGATCTGAGATGTACATGAAAGAAACAGAAGAATGTGAAATATCTAACACCTGAAACATAATTCATATTTTTAATTAAGATGTTAATTTTTTCTCAATATTTAACTTGGTACAAATTAACATATGCAAGTAGTTCTTCTATAACGTGATGGTTGCATTGTTGCGCAACCCTGCATTATGGGAAAAAATCACGCTTTAGATACAGTGCTTAATTGCGTTACAGCCAACACCACGTTTTAAAATTCATGCTTTAGAAACAGTGCCCCCAATTCATCAACCACATTACAGCAAATTTATGATAATGAAATGCGCAGCATCGCACAAGGACCTGTATTCAAATTCAATGAACTCAACGTTGAGTCCTAGAGGATGCAGAGCAGAGCAATGAGATACAGTCGTTCCCCCATACCCGCAGGGGATATATTCCAAGACCTACCACGGAAACCTGAAACCTCGGATAGTAGCGAACCCATTCATTTGATTGGGAAATTTACTTCCATGGCAGCCCCCTAGTCCCAGGTTCTGGAATATTCCATGTAATATGTTAGGGCTGCCGTAGACCATGGGTAACAGAAACTACAGTAACTGGACCCACGGATATGGTGGCAGCCCTGTACTTGTCCTTTGAGCTTGTGCTGAGGCTAGCTGAAACACTGCAGCAGGCCTGTGACAGAAAGGTTGGCGTGGAATCATGATGATGGGCTTATTTCTCAAAGATGGCAGTGGTATAGGGCACTCCAGCCAAAGCTCCATCAGTTCCTTTTCTTTTTTTTTCTCTCTCTCTTATGTGTTTTCTTTCCTCTTCTGTCTTTTTCCTCTTGTGCCAGTGGCCCAGAGTGGAGTGAGGGTGGCCAGAGGGCCCTGAGTGGGGGCAGTCAGTGAGCCTGGAATGGGGACAGCCAGTAGGCCCGGAGCAGAGTGGGAATGGCCCGGAGCAGAGTGGGGATGGCCCTGAGTGGAGTGGGGATGGTCCGGAGTGGAGTGGGGGTGGTCCGGAGGGGGTTGGGGATGGCCCGGAGCAGAGGAATCGACGTTTTGGGCATAAGCCCTTCTTCAGGAATCAGGAATCAGGAATCTTCAAGAAGCCCTGAAGAAGGGCTTATGCACGAAACGTCGATTCTCCTGTTCCTTGGATGCTGCCTGACCTGCTGCGCTTTTCCAACAACACATTTTCAGCTCTGATCTCCAGCATCTGCAGTCCTCACTTTCTCCACGAGGAGATTCATAGTGTATGGTAGGGCCTTAAAAAGTGTAGTGGAACAGAGGGATCTAGGAGTTGAGGTTCACAGTTCTATGAAAGTGGAGTCACACGTAGACTGGGCAGTGAAGAAGGCTTTTGCCACACTGGCCTTCATCAGTTAGGGCATTAAGTGTAGAAGTTGGGAAGTTATGTTGCAGAGTTGTACAGGATGTTGATGAGGCTGCACTTAGAGTATTGTGTTCAGTTTTGGTCACCTTGCTGTGGGGAGGATGTTATTAAACTGGAAAGAGTGCGGAAGAAATTTGTAAGGATGTTGCCAGGACTCAGGAGACTGTGATATGGGCCAAGTGCAGGGAAATGGGATTAGCATGGATGGACATTTTGGTCAGGATGGACCAGTTTGAGCCAAAGGGCCTGTCTCTTTGCTATAGGACTCTATGACTCTAAGTTACTGACTTTTGGAGAGCTGTTTGCTCTCTCCTCAAGATGCTGACTGTTGGAGTACAGTTTGTGCTCTTCTCAAGTTTGCCTTCTCAAGGTTCGGACTTGGGGAAGAGTTCCCCTATCAAATTGCTGATTGTTGAGATAGAGCTTGCCCTCTCCTCTGCTGACTGGTGGCATACAGTCCTGGTGGCGATTGGAGTGGGGATGGTCCAGAGTGGAGTGGGGATGGCCTGGAGTGGAGTGAAGTGGGGATGGTCTGGAGTGGAGTGAGGATGGCCTGTGCCCTGAAGTGGTGACAGCCAGTGGCCTAGAGTAGAGTGTGGGTGGCCCGGAGTGGAGTGGGGGTGGCCCAGAGTGGAGTGGGGACAGCAGCCACTGGGACTGCAGTGAAGATGGTCTGGAACTGATGAAGCCCGGTCAGACTCCATGGAAGCCCTTATAGAAAGACTGCAATGCCTGTCTTTTGAGCTTAATTCTTATTTTCCTAACTTATATTTTATATATCTGTAATGTAAACTTTCTCTTTATTTTCTCTTTTTTTGTACCTAAGATGGTGCTGTGTGTTGACGACATTGTCCACTTTTCCCTGTAGTCTTGTTCTTTTGTAATGCAAGTACACATGACAATAAACACAATTCTAATTCTAAATTGATCTGAGGTTTCAACTGGATTGGATTGCACTGTTCTTTACAACACTGATGAGATGCAGTATGTTAACTCCACGAAGCCAATGCCACTTGGAAAATCAGGAGGTTAGAGGGAGTTACATTTGGTTGCATTCAATGGTCTGAACCCAGCTGGGAAATTTATTATTCCCATTGAGGTCAGAACCAGATATCAAGCCAAGAGCTGGTATATGTAATGTCATGTTCACATCCACCTAAACCATTTAAGATGTCTTAGGTACGTTCTCTGCCACCAATCCTCCTTAATGCTATTAGTCTTAAGTCACTGACAGCAAACAAGAAAAAATGCCCACACAATTTATTTGACAGAAGACAGATAAATAGCGATGGTTCATTACATGATACTTAATAGCTATTTGCATTACAACTAAGTTACATGAGAGTGAATGGTAATACCTCAGGCTATTACTTAAGAGTACATCCACACATCTGCGAGCTATAATAAGCTTAGTACTGAGATAGCTGGATAGCTCACACAGCAAACACAAGTTAGTTCCTATTCATCCACAGGATGAAGGTGGGCTGGCTAAACTCGCATTTGTTGCCCATTCTTAATTTCCCAGAGTTAAGAGTCAACTATACTGCTGTGGGTCTGGAGTCATATGTAGACCAGACCAGGTGAGAATGGGTCTGGCTTTTATGGTCATCATTAGACCCTTTATTCGAGACTGAATTCAAATTCCATCATCTGTCCGAGTCCCCAGAACATTATCTTGGTTTCTGGATTCATGGTCTAATAATAATACTAGGAGAAGGTGAGGACTGCAGATGCTGGAGATCAGAGCTGAAAAATGTGTTGCTGGAAAAGCACAGCAGGTCAGGCAGCATCCAAGGAGCAGGAGAATCAACGTTTCGGGCATAAACCCTTCTTCAGGAATAATAATACTACCAGACTAAGACCACACCACTGATGGACAGAGTTTGTCTTGTGCTGTCTGCTAACCCTGTCAGCTATTAACGGCTTTACATAATGTGTGCTAGCAGTAAATTTATGGTTCTCTTAGTACCCGGTACAAAGGTGAGAGATAAGCTGAGAGTTCTGAAGGCCATCTAGGGATAGGCAAGACTACTTGCCACTAGGAGACAGTGAGACATGTTCAACAGTATGAGGTGAAACTGTTTATGGAAGCAAAACTGGAAACCATTTGCTTGAGGAAGGTAGCAAGCTATAAGGAGCAGACTAAAGACACCAAAAGCCATAAAGGTCATAATATGTTGGGATAGAATTAGGCCATTTAGCCTATCAAATCTACTCCATCATTCTGTCATGGCTGATATATTTCTCAGTGCCACTCCCTTGCCTTCTCCCCATAACCCTTGATCCCCTTACTAATCAAGAACCTGTCGATCTCTCTTAAATACATTCAATGATTTGGCTTTTACAGCCTTCTGTGGCAATGAATTCCACAAAATATTCATATTCTGGCTGGAAAAATTCCTCTGCATTTCATTTTTTTATTCTGAGTCTGTACCCTTGGCTCCTAATCTGCCCGACTAGTGGAAACATCTCCATGTCCAATTTATCCACGCCTCTCAATGTTCTCTATCCAATTTCAATTGAATTCTCATCCTCCATCTTCATCCTTCCAAACTGCAATGAATATAGACCCAGTCCTCAAGCACTCCTCATATGAGAAGCTCGTCATCCCCAGGATCATTCTTGTAAACCTCCTGTGGACCGTCTCTGATGCCAGCACATCCTTCCTTAGATACAGGGCCCAAAACTGCTCACAATATTCCAAATGTGGTCAGACCAGATCCTTATACAGCCTCAGCAGTACATCTCTGCTCTTATATTCTAGCCCTCTTACAATGAATGCTAACATCACACTTGCCTTCCTAACTGCCAGCTTTAAATTATTTTGAGAACTTCAATTCTCTGTCAAATGTCCTTGTGTCTTTCTCAGCTGACCAATGGAATGATTGTTTTATGTTATTTCGCTGTTGGGTTTCACTCACATCAGTGAGGTGGGCTGTCTGAGTTCTCTATCCTCATTTACTTCTGACCTCTTGAGCAATCCGAATTTTAATTGCTCATTGCTGCAGGCTGGTCCTTCAGCTTCCTGGATTCTATGCTCTGGAGTTCCATCCATAAACTTCTCTGACTCTCCATGTCTCCACCTTTATGATGTACCTTTAAACTATCAGTTAGTCCCAAGTGACTAGCCATCTGTCTGATCATAAGCCCAAAGACATAGGAGCAGAAATTAGGCCATTCAGCCCATCGAGTCTACTCCACCTTTCAATCATGACTGATAAGTTTCTCAACCCCATTCTCCCTGTAACCCTTGATCTCCTTGATCCTCAAGAACCTATCTGTCTCGGTCTTAAATATATTCAATGACGTGGCCTACACAGCCTTCTGTGGCAGTGAATTCCACAGATTCACTACTCTCTGGCTGAAGAAGTTTCTCCTTATCTCCATTCTGAAAGGTCTTCCCTTTACTTTAAGGCTGTGCCCTCAGGCTCTCGTCTCTCCTACCAATGGAAACATCTTCCCAGCATCCACTCTGTCCAGGCCATTCAGTATTCTGTATGTTTCAATTAGATAACCCCTTCTAAACTCCATCAAGTATAGACCCAGAGTCCTCACGCGTTCCTCATATGTTAAGCTTTTCATTCCTGGGGCCATTCTCATGAATCTCCTCTGAACATGCTCCATCCTTCCTGAGATATGGGGCTCAAAATTGCACACAATACTTCAAATATGGTGTGACCCTTACGTGGTTCAGTGTCCAAGACTGTTTGATGCGGAAATGCCAGTGCTGGACTGGGATCACATGACACCAAGTAAACGTCACCTGACGAAGGAGCAGTGCTCGAAAGCTTGTGACTTCAAATTAACCAGTTGGACTATAACTTGGTGTCATGAGATTAACACAAGTTGTTGTTTCAGTGCCAGAGACCCCGTGTTCACAGCTGACCCAACTCTTTTTCAACCTTTTCCTTGGTCAGGAGACAAGATTTATTTGTAAAATCACTGGACTTACTTGACAGTCTACCACACTGTTGGTATCTGTCAAATACCTCTATCTCTACATATTTGTTGTGTTACGTATGTATCCCTCTGCATGTGTACTTGCTAATCTTCCTGTCTATCCATCAATCCTGTCACTTCCTCTTTGCTTTGACTGTTTTTTTTTTAAATTTTGCTTACTGGCACTTTGGTCTGCTAGACTGTCAATCCATTTAACAATCTGACTGTCTATTTATCTTTACAGTCATACATAGCAGTGGGGAAATCCCTGCTTGAAAGACAGAAGATTGATTACACTCAGGGAGTACAATAGCAAAGCAATCCTGGTGATGCTAGACTTTTATTTATTTATGTATTTAATGAAAACATGAGGTAGAGCTGTCTGTGCCAATTGACTGATCGATGCACTGTTGGGAATGCCAGCAGGGAATCTTTATTTGGGTCTAAACTACCTCATAGGCTTCTTCTGGTGTGTTTTGTGTCATGGTGTCTGCTATCAGCCAAATAGAATTATGATTTCTTCTTTGTAGAAGAATGAAAACAAAAATGCTCTGCACTTTTCTGTTAAAAAGAAATAGATAGTTCATTCATCTCTTTCTGTTGACACAAGCAAAATAGAAACAGGAGTCGGCTCTTTGGACCGTGGGGCCCGCTCCACCATTTAACGGCTGATCGCCCAACTCAGGATCTTATTCCCACTTTCACCCCTTGAACCTTTTAGCCCCAGGTGGTTAGCACTGCTGCCTCACAACACCAGGGACCCGGGTTTGATTCCCGCCACGGGCAACTGTCTGGGTTTGCACATTCTCCCTGTATCCTCCCACAATCCAAAGGTGCACAGGTCAGGTGAGTTGGCCATGCTAAATTGTCCATAGTGTCAGGGGTAAATGTGGGTAGGGGAATGGGTCTGGCTGGGGTGCTCTTCGGAGGGTCGGCGTGGACTTGTTGGGCCGAAGGGCCTGTTTCCATACTGTAGGGAATCTAAAATAAAACTACATCAAGCTCCTTCTTGAATACATTCAATGTTTTTTCCTTAACCATTTTGGAAAGGCAAATCAGTGCAGGCCTTATACACTTAATGGTAAGGTCCTGGGGAAATGTTGCCGAACAAAGAGTCCTTGGAGTGCAGGTTCATAGTTCCTTGAAAGTGGAGTTGCAGGTAGATAGGATAATGAAGAAGGCGTTTGGTATGCTTTCCTTTATTGGTCAGAGTATTGAGTACAGGAGTTGGGAGGTCATGTTGTGGCTGTACAGGACATTGGTTAGGCCACTGTTGGAATACTGCATACAATGCTGGTCTCTCTGCTATAGGAAGGATGTCGTGAAACTTGCAAGGGTTCATAAAAGATTAACAATGATTTTGCCAAGATTGGAGGGTTTGAGCTACAGGGAGAGGCTGAATAGACCAAGGCTGTTTTCCCTGCAACATCGGAGGCTGAGGGGTGACGTTATAGAGGTTTATAAAATCATGAGGGGCATGGATAGGGTAAATAGACAAAGTCTTTTCCCTCGGGTGGTGGACTCCAGAACTAGAGGGCATAGGTTTAAGGTGAGAGAGGTAAGATATAAAAGGGACCTGGGAGAACTTTTTCATGCAGAGGGTGGTGCATATATGGAATGAGCTGCCAGAGGAAATGGTGGAAACTGGTACAGTTATAACATTTAAAAGGCATCTGGATGGGCATATGAATAGGAAGGGTTTGGTGGGATATGGGCCAAATGCTAGCTAATGTGACTAGATTAACTTTGGATATCTGGTCAGCATGGATGAGTCGAACTGAAGGGTGTGTTTCTACGCTATGACTCTATGACTCTGACCACTTTCTGTGACAGAGAATTTCACAGGCTCCCCACTCTCTGAGGGAAGAAATTTCTCCTCATCTGGATCCTTATGCTGCGCTGGCTGGTTCTGGTGTACCTAATCATTGGGAACATATATCCTGCATTTATCCATTTCTGTTGGAATTTATAGGTATCTATGAGATCCTCACCTCATTCTTCTAAACCCCAGTGAAGTTAATCATAACTAATCCAGTCTCTCTTCATACATTTTTCTTGCCATCCTAGGGATCAATCTGGTGACATTCTCTTCAATACTAATCCATCTCCCAGCATCCACAAATCCAAGCAGTGACAACTACCATCTCAAAGGGCAAGAGGCAGACACATGGAGATACATTCACCTCCAAATCCCCCATCTAATATGAGATACATTCTGGTCGGGTCTTTACAAATACAGTTGTCCGCAGAACAGGACTCGTTGTGGTTCAGTGGGTAGCATCTCAGAATCTCAGGAAGATTAGTCCATAAGATGGTGAACAAGTCCATAAGAAAGTAAGTGATTGTTATTTAAGAACTTACCTTGACGCCAACGGTCTTTTTGCAGTAGAGAGCAGCGGGAGCTGGGCGGAGGTGAAGTCGGAGCGCAGAGCTGGTTGGGAAGGTAAGTGATTGTTATTGTTGTTCCTCTCAACAATAAGTATAACGCTTTGGATACTGTTAGGGGGGACGGCCTAGCAGGGGTAAGCTGCAGTGACCGGGTCTCTGGCACGAGGTCCGGCTCTGAGGCTCAGAGGGAAAGGGGGAGAGGAGGAGAGCGCTAGTTATAGGAGACTCTATAGTTAGAGGGACAGACGGTGGTTCTGTGGACATGGGCGAGACTCTAGGATGGTTTGTTGCCTCCCGGGTGCCAAGGTCCGAGACGTCTCGGACCTTGTCTTCAGAATCCTTAAGGGGGAGGGTGTGCAGCCAGAAGTCGTGGTGCACATTGGCACCAATGACATAGGTAGGAAGAGGGGTGGGGAGGTCTTTCAGGAGCTCAGGGAGTTAGGCTGGAAGCTAAAAGCTAGGACGGACAGAGTCGCCATCTCTGGGTTGTTGCCGGTGCCACTTGACAGTGAGGCAAGGAATAGGGAGACAGTGCAGTTGAACACGTGGCTGCAAGGAAGGTGTAGGAGGGAGGGCTTCAGGTATTTGGACAATTGGACTGCATTCTGGGGAAGGTGGGACCTATACAAGCAGGACGGGTTGCACCTGAACCAGAAGGGCAACAATATCCTGGGAGGTAGGTTTGCTAGCACTCTTCGG
>NC_057719.1:10621417-10625036 GCF_004010195.1 Chiloscyllium plagiosum
CATGGAATGTGCTGCCTGTGGGAGTGGCAGAGTCAGAATCATTGGTGACCTTTAAGCGGCAATTGGATAGGTACATGGATAGGTGCTTAAGCCAGGACAAATGTTCGGCACAACATTGTGGGCCGAAGGGCCTGTTCTGTGTTGTATTGTTCTATGTTCTATGTTCTAACACTTGAAAATCGAGGCCAACATAGCAGTGTAATTGCTGTATTATCCGAGATGCTACTTTTCAATAGAAACAATGGCCAAATACTCTCTGAAATGGGCATTATTTATAAGAAGATCAGGTGACTTATCCCCAGACAATATCTATCCCTGGATCAAATGATCTGGTCATAGTCACATTAGTGCTTGTGGGAGCAGCTGAACGATGGAGGTATGTGGAGTTAGGAAGAGATAGGTGTGAGGCTGGAAGGATTGGTAGCTGCCTGATCATAAGGTTAAGCATCTGAATGTCATTTGGACTGCCCAAGACCCCAAATACCCCTTCCAGATGGGGCAACCCACCCCCCATTTACTGGTACTTCATTCAATCGATTCCACAGTATTAGCTGCTCACAATGGACATTGCTCTACAGTGGGAGACCAAACACAGGCTGGGTGCAACTCCTCTGCCCACTCTATGAATGTGACCCCAACTTTCCAGCTGCTTGCTTTCAAACATTATATTGCCCACATGCCCTGGATCTGTTGCGGTGAAGACTGTACAATGCAATTAGGTCCATTACAGCGTTTTTGACTCAATACTGAGTTAAACAACTTCAGACCGTGAAAACAGTCCTTCACTTTGACGTTTCCTTTCCTCCCTGGGTCTTGGTTTAACTTTATTTTGTACAGAGCTGACCTATATTCTGCTGTCGACTTCAACCCTGGCTCTATACTGTGTCTCCGCTCTGCAACCATTACCACTTCCTTTGCCTTTCGCTCTGTGACCCTGTCAGCCTGGTTTTGGAAGGAGTAGCAAGTGCTGCTGCCACTGAACTAGTAATCCAGACCGAGGTGCTGAAATTCCTGATGAAGTTCCTGATTAAGAGGCGGCACGGTGGCTCAGTGGTTAGCACTGCTGCCTCACCGGGGACCTGGGCTCAATTCCAGCCTCGGGCATCTGTCTATGTGGAGTTTGCACATTCTCCCCGTGCCTGCGTGGGTTTCCTCCAGATGTTCCAGTTCCCTCCCACAGTCCAAAGACGTGCACATCAGGTGAATTGGCCATGCTAAATTGCCCATAGTGTTAGGTGCATTAGTGAGAGGTAAAGATAGGGTAGGGGAATAGGTTTGGGTGGGTTACATTTCAGAGCGATGGTGTGGACTTGTTGGGGCAAAGGGCCTGCTTCCATAGTGTAGAGATTCTAATCTTCTGAGTGCTTATGCCCGAAATGTTGATTCTCCTGCTCTGCGGATGCTGCCTGACCTGCTGTGCTTTTCCAGTTCCACACTCTCGACTCTGATCTCCAGCATCTGCAGTCCTCACATACTCCTCGTAATCCAGAGCACCCAGGTTAATGCTTTGAGGGCATGGGTTCGAAACCCATTATGGCAGATGATGAAACTTAAATTCGATAAAAATCTGGAAAAATTGGCTCGCTTAATTGTGGCCATGTAATCATTGTTGATTGTTGTAAAGACTCATCCGGTTCATTGATGCCTTTTAAGGTCTGAAAACTGCCATCCTTACTTGGCCTGGCCTACATGTGACTCCAGACCCACAGCAATGTGGGTGACATTGAACCACCCTCTGGGTAATTAAGACATGTAACAAATACTAACCTGGCCAGTGACACCCACATTCCATGAATGAACAAAAATAAATTAGGGAATGGCAATAAATGCTGAGCTAGTCCGTAATACCAATGAATATATTTTTAAAAAATCTTCCTTACCTTCTAATCATTCCTCATGTTCCTTTCTGCTTCACTTGTTCCTCCTTTCTCAACAGCATAACATATATCTGTTTGTGAAAAAACTGCCCTTTTAACAAAGCTGTCTGTAGCTTTTTTTCAGAGAGGTCATAAACGACCCAGACTCCGAAAAGTCTGGGGGTGAAGGGTTTTTGGGCCAATTTGACAATAGCTAACCGTTACTGCCCCAGGCAGAAGGAATTCAAGTTTTAAAAAGAAAACACATTTGTGCAATGAAAGGGGAATGGCCAGGTTCTCCCACTTGACTTTTCTCTGGTTTTTAGCGATAGAGTTAAAAAAAAACTGCTGGACCCTAAGCAGCAGGTCTAAGATGGTACGCTGTCTCTCTGACGTCCATCCTGTAAGAATGAAGGATTCTGGGTAATCCAGGATGGAGGACAGGAAAAATATCTGACTATAAGAGCTGCTCCTTTTTTTGAGATATTTTAGGTGCTGGAAATGATTTCCTCGAATTCCAGGAGCAGAAATTACTGTATTATATGCTGTTGCATTGTTTTGGAACTTTGGAAAAAAAAGTCAAAACAACAGCAGTTTTATAAGGGAGAAGAGCAGACAAAGGAAGCACATGGTGAGGACAGTGCAGGAGAGAGAGAGAGAGAAAACCTGCACAGTTACTGCCTTCGCTGTTTTTGAATTCATGTATCGCTGGGCGTCGAAGTGCATCTGGGAAAATTAACAAACAGTGAAATTCACAACTAATCTTGGAGGAACCTGTTTGGGCAAAGTTCACAGCACAGAATCATATAAGTTAATTGTTGTTTTAAGTCTGTCCAAGAGAAAGGCTGCAGTAGTGAGTACAGTGGGTTCTTTCTTGATTTTATGTTTTTGGATATAAGTCTCTTGATTAAACTTAAAATATAAGCCATAGCTATTAATTTAACCTGGGGCAGTTTTTGTACAGGAATAAGACGGTGTTATTTTCTGGGTCTGTAGATTGTGAAGGAGCAAAAATGGCCTTTGCAGTGATATGTACTTCTTGTCAGATGTGGGAGTTTAAAGAGAGTTTAAGGGTTACTGTGGATTATATCTGCCATAAAGGCTGTTGGATGCGAATCTTATCAGATCGAGTGGATCGGTTGGACAGACAGATAGAGGCGATGAGGAATTTGCAACAGCAACAGTATGTGATGGATGGCAGTTATAGGAAGGGGGGAAAGTCTCAGATATAGTCACATAGATGGGTTAACTCCAGGAAGGATAAGAGAGGTAGGCAGTTAGAGCAGAAGTCTTTTGTGGATATACCCATTTAAAACAGGTATGTTGCTTTAGAAAATGTAGGGGGTGATGGATTCTCAGGGGAACGTAGCACGAACAGCCAAGTTTCTGGTATTGAGACTGGCTCTAATGCAACGAGGGGTATGTCGGCTTCCAAACGATCAATTGTGTTAGGGAATTCTGTAGTCCGAGGAACAGACAGACGTTTCTGTGGCCAGCAGAGAAAAAGCCAAATGGTGTGTTGTTTCCCTGGTGCCAGGATCAAGGATGTCTCAGAGAGGGTGCAGAATGTTCTTACGGGGGAGAGGGGCCAGCAGGAGGTCATTGTACACATTGGAACCAACGACATTGGAAAGGAAAATGTTGAGACTCTGAAGGGAGATTACAGAGTTAGGCAGAAATTTAAAAAGGAGGTCCTCAAGGGTAGTAATATCTGGATTACTCCCAGTGCTACGAGCTAGTGAGGGCAGGAATAGGAAGATAGA
>NC_057719.1:10627344-10640590 GCF_004010195.1 Chiloscyllium plagiosum
CATAAATGATTTGGATGCGAGCATAAGAGGTACAGTTAGTAAGTTTGCAGATGCCACCAAAATTGGAGACGTAGTGGACAGTAAAGAGGGTTACCTCAGAGTACAACAGGATCTGGACCAGCTGGGTCAATGGGCTGAGAAGTGGCAGTTGAAGTTTAATTCAGATAAATGCAAGGTACTGCATTTTGGGAAAGCAAATCTTAACAGGACTTATACACTTAATGGTAAGGTCCTAGGGAGTGTTGCTGAACAAAGAGACTTTGGAATACAGGTTCATTGCTCCTTGAAAGTGGAGTCACATGTAGATTGGATAGTGAAGAAGGCATTTGGTGTGCTTTCCTTTATTGGTCAGAGTATTGAGTACAGGAGTTGGGAGGTCATGTTGCGGCTGTACAGGACATTGATTAGGCCACTGTTGGAATATTGCGTGCAATTCTGGTCTCCTTCCTATCAGAAAGATGTTGTGAAACTTGAAAGGGTTCAGAAAAGATTTACAATGATGTTGGCAGGATTGAGGATTTGAGCTATGGGGAGAGGCTGAACAGCCTGGGGCTGTTTTCCCTGGAGTGCCAGTGGCTGAGGGGTGACCTTATAGAGGTTTACAAAATTTTGAGGGGCATGGATAGGGTAAATAGACAAAGTCTTTTCCCAGGGGTCAGGGAGTTCAGAACTAGAGGGCATAGGTTTAGGGTGAGAGGGGAAAGATATAAAAGAGACCTAAGGGGCAACTTTTTCACGCAGAGGGTAGCATGTGTATGGAATGAGCTGCCAGAAGATGTGGTGGAGGCTGGTACAATTGCAACAGTTAAGAGGCATTTGGATGAGTATATGAATAGGAAGGGTTTGCAGGGATACAGGCTGGGTGCTGGCAGGTGGGACTCGATTGGGTTGGGATATCTGGTCGGCATTGATAGGTTGGACTGAAGGGTCTGTTTCCGTGCTGTACATCTCTTTGACTATGACTCTATGAACTTGTGTTTGATTTTACCTTTTGTGCCGAGTGTTGTCAGGTCAGGAGCTGGGCGGGTATTCCCCAGCCTTAATGAAATAGCTCAGACTTATGGTTCAACAAACATCCCTGAGAAATTCTGATCCAGTTATTATTGCAGTTCTGGTCATGGGATCTTCCTGCTGCAATTCCGATGTTGCAACAGAGATGACACTCCTGACATTTCTTTTGGCCATGAAGACTTTTGGACCTGCTGAGGTTGTAGAAGGTGCTGTATAAATGTAAGTTCCTTCTTTGATGCCCTTCCAAAAGAAAACTTACGCCAACTCAAAAACATTGTCTAACCGAGCTGGAATGAAATTAAAAGGGGCTTTTCTGTTTCACATCTTTTCAAGACAATTTTTATGCAGAGGCCTTTAGTCGACAGATTTTCCATCTTTTTATTCAATTTTGCACAAAGAGAATAAGTTTTACAAAGTATGAAGAGTTACGTAATCATTTCTGTTCTTCTTACAGCAATGTGTGTGTACCTACCCTTTCACAGGCTGCTGCAGTTCATGAAAGTGGCTCACCACCAGCTCCTCAAGGGCAATTATGGACAGGCAATAAATGCAGGCCCAGCCAGAGACACCCACTTCCTGTCAATGAATTAAATCAACCAAATTAAGAGTTCAAATGTGTATTGACATTGCTTATAATTTTTCTTGTCAAATATTCTTCTGTCTACTTGGTGTTTTCCAATAACTTCTGCAGACAATTACAGTCTTTCGGGCGAGTCCAGCACACAGCAACAAAGGACAATTATATGGCTTCATACACGCAACTCCACATTCATCTTTAATTTAGCAATGTGCATAATCAGACTTTGATTAATTTGTCTAAGACAAAACATACGAAGCATGAAAAATAGAAATTGCAACATTCAAGGTGTGGGATTTATCACAATTGCAGCCATGTGCTGTGTTATGGAATTAGGGACTGAGAGTACTTTTTCCACCTGTGGAGGAGACATTTTAAAATGGAAGTTCAATGATGTTGCACGTGACTACAAGGAACATGTTGTTCAAAGGATTGCTGCACAGTAATCTAACTGGTCTGGCAGACTTGTGCTGTTCTCAGATATCAACACCCTGGTGCACAATTACACGATTTAACCGCTCAATGTGGAGCTATGTTAAACTTGGCCTCTGCCTTAAAACCATGCAATCCCAACCAATTAGGAAGGGGAAAGTAAGCAGCCCTATGGGGGCCCTCCTATCCACATACCCCTCCAAGTTCCCCATGTCCTGGCACTCTGGAACTCCCTCCAAACTAGCACCGTGGGTCTATCTATATCACATTGGCTACCAGCAGTTCAAAAAGGCAAATGCACCACCACCTTCTCAAGAGAAATTAGGGACATGCAACAAAGGAATTGGCTCTATTCCAAGATAAAGAAGCATATATTTCCATGCTCACAGAATGCTCAGCCAGCATTTGTTAACCAGAAAAGCAATTAAGAGTCAACCACATTGCTGTGGGTCTGGAGTCATATTTCAACCAGACAAGGTAAGGAGGACAGACTTTCTTCCCTCAAGGATATTAGCGAATCAGATGGGTTTTTTTTTAACAAACATTGATCAATGATAACACGATTAGCCACTCATCCAGAGCAATTCCTTGAATACAATTCCAACATGGTGGGATTTGGCACTAGACATTAAACCAAGAGTTCTGGATTACTAGGCTAGTGACATCTTCACTATACCACTGACACTCACCCAACTTAGACATGCATTGTCGAACTTTACTGTCACTGGAATTCTGATAGCACTGTGGATGAGTTTCACCACAAAGAGTGCAGTGGTTGATGAAGGAGGGTCACTTCTCATGGCCAGAAGGGATTGTCAGTAAATGCTGACCTTGTAAGAACACCCAACATACCAAGATGATGTTTTTAAAAAAAGCATTGAACATAGAACATAGAACATTACAGTGCAGTACAGGCCCTTCGGCCCTCGATGTTGCACCGACTTGTGAAACCAATCTGAAACCAATCTAACCTACACTATTCCATTATCTTTCATATATTAACCCAATGTCCATTTAAATGCCCTTAAAGTTGGCGAATCTACTATTGTTGGATGGAGGGCATCCCACACACTTATTACTCTCAAATAAATTGTGCTCCAAGTGGGAAAGCAGGGTTTAAGTTCACATACCTTGAGGATAATGTTGAAGGACTTGTCCGTTGCAAACAATGCTCAGAAATGATTTGGAGATGCCGGTGTTGGACTGGGGTGTACAAAGTTAAAAATCATACAACACCAGGTTATAGTCCAACAGGTTTAATTGGAAGCACACTAGCTTTTGGAGCAACACCTGATGAAGGAGCGTCGCTCCGAAAGCTAGTGCTTCCAATTAAACCTGTTGGACTATAACCTGGTGTTGTGTGATTTTTCTGAAGAAGGGCTCATGCCCGAAACGTTGATTCTCCTGCTCCTTGGATGCTGCCTGACCTGCTGTGCTTTTCCAGCAACACATTTTCAGTTGTGTGATTTTTAACAATGCTCAGAAAGGAGGGGTCAATTGGAAACAACAGGAAGTCATTTTCTTTCTCTTTTACAGATGCTTATGGAATGTGATACCTGAAATGCAATAGTCAATCACCAACACACAACCACATTTTACATTTTACTGCTAAATGTCCCAAGGTCCAACTTAAAGTTTGTTTGAGAAATGAGACACGATTTGCAACACCTATTGTAACAGATGGAGAGAGGGTATACTGCCATCTCTGGAATAAGTAAGAATTGCAGTCATTAACAGTACTGATCCAGCAGTCCAGATTACTTTATCTTTGCTAATTAGTTTTGGCTGCTATTTTTCTGACTAAATCTGTCTTAATGGCACAACAGGTTGTCCTGATTGCTCAGAATTAAAGTTCCCTGTCGGGGAAGGTGGTGGATAGTGATAATATCACTTGGCTAATTTGAATAAAGATTCGTGCACCTTGTATCTTTCACTGTGTCTCACACCCGCACACACACAACATGGGTGCTGGGGAAAAAATAAGCACTACCGCAGTAAAAAAAATTTAAAAAAACTTGGCTAGTAAGCAGAGACCCAGGTTAATGGTTTTAGTATACAGGTTCACATCCCATTGTTGTAGCTGGTGGAATTCAAATCGGATTAATTAATAAATCTGAAATTGAAAGATACTTGATGATTCTGAAAGAACCATCAATATTGTAAAAAGCTAGCTGGTTCAGTGATGTCCTTTAATGAAGGTGACTTGTGATTTACATCTGGTCTAACTGTCATTCATTACAAACTTCCCAAGACCCACAGTAATAGGATTGACCCACCCCCTCAACTGCCCTCAGTCGTAGCCAAAAGAGGCCTTCAGTTCGAGGGGCAATTAGGGATGGGCAACAAATTTTGGTCTTGCCAGTGTCACCCACATCCCAGGAATGAAAAGGTAAAACAATACTTAACAATATATGAAGCAGTTTAAGGGCGTATGAGTAATAAAAATGAAATAATGAAACCAAGTGGAATGTCAGAGATGAGACTATTGCCACTTTGTCAATGATGATCACAAGATGGTGGAGATATTTATTAAACACTTTCTTTTTCAGTCATATAGCAGATAAGACATTTGCTACACAGCATCTTTCACAACTTCAGACCTTCCTGGAGATATTTGCAGCCAAAGAAAACTTCAGAGATGTAGTCAATGTTCTGGTGGAGGGAATGCACTGTTGGTATACAGAAAATACCAATGTGCTTCTGAGGAGAGGCTGAGTCGACCAGGCCTGTACTTGTTCGAATATAGAAATATTAGAGGCGAACTCACTGAAACATACAAGGGTCTTCGGGGGTTTGACAGGTTAGATGTGGGAAGAACGTTCCCCCTGGTGGGAGAGTTTAGCATCAGAGGGCATTATCTCAAAATAAAAGTTTACATATTTAAGACAGTGATGAGGAGAAACTTGTTCTCTTAGAGGGTAGTGTATCTGTGGAATTCTTTACACAGATGGCTGTCAAGGTTGAGTCGTTAAGTGCAGAGGAAACCTCAATTATCTGAAGGAAACGAGTGAGGAGTATTTCATTCAGTTAATCGAATTCCGGATAATTGAATGCAGGATAATGTAGTTTAGTCAAGAATCGGGACCTTGCAATCTTGCCGGATAATCCGATATTCGGATAATTGTATGCCGGATAATCGAGGTTCCTCTGTATATGCAAGGCCGAGATAGACAAAATTTTAACCACTAAGGGAATGAAGGTGTGAAGGCAGGAAAGTTGAATTGAGAATTATCAGATCAGCAACGATCACATTGAATGCTGGAGTAGACTCGATGGGCTGGATGGCATATTTCTGCTCCTATATCCTAGAAGCTTATAATGGTTGGACCGCGTGTAATTTGGTGATCATGGTCAAACAAAAAATATGATTCACAGCCCTGGGCAGAATTCCCAGCTCCGCTTCCAAATCGTGTACTCTGGGATCATTTGCATCCACCTGAATAGGTCTGAATGTGAAAGACAGCACCAACAGCAGTTCAGCACTCCCTCAGCACTGCTTTGGGAGTATTAGTTAGTTTTGTGCTCAAGGTTTAAGAGTGTAACTTGAGCCCACAGCTTTCTAACTCAGAGTTATCTCTGCCATGACTTTTTAACAGCTGACGCCATCAAATAGAAGAGTGTGAATCCTGAAATGGATCAACCGCTTGAGGTGGGCCAAGTACTAATGGCATAGTTGGGTTAAAGGAAGACAAAATATCAGGGTGCATGAGATTCATCCTCAAATCTAATGAAGGATGAAGAAGGTAGTTGGTTGATGCTGCTGTTGTATCGGTAATGGTTCTGCAGGAGTTAATGTTAAAGCTGCATCAGGTTCCACCTCATATAATTAGGTGAGCCTAATTAGGGATGGCACAGTGGCACTGCTGTAACATTATGCCAGGGTCCGGGTTCGATTCCAGTCTTGGGTGATTGTCTGTGCAGACTTTGTATGTGTCTGTGTGGATTTATTCCTTCATTCAATTTGTGGATTCATTCTTTCAATCTATGGATTCATTTATTCATTCATTCAATCTTTGGATCCATTTATTCAATCAAAGATGTGCAGGTTAGGTGGGTTAGCCTTGGTCAAAAACTGTATGCAGCACTACAGAGATAGGAGGAGGAATGGGTCTTGGTGGGGCGAATGGCCTCTTTCAGCTCTATAGAAAATCTCTGATTCGAATCTGATAATGTCACACAGCCTTTAGGTGGAGAAAAGTGGTCTTTGGTGAGGTCCTGATGGACATTGGATCCTGAGAGTCTTAGTCATTATCTCCGTATATACTGCTATCATAGAATAAACTAAGGATCTCTCCTCAGAGGCTGAGCAGATTCAGACCAAGTTAGTACTGGGATTGGAGATCTCCTGGGATGACCACGTGCAATGGACTTGCGTCCTGGACAATATTATTTTGATCTGGTAGGTTTCAGTTAATTATTTGTTGGTTCTGTTACAGTGCCCCACCAGGTGCTGTTTAACCCACAATAGCTTGTTGGTTAAAGAGTAGAACAGGAGGATGGGGTTTGTGTGGTGCAGTCATCATGCCTGTACCTCTGGGCCAGGACGTGAACCTCTAAGTCTCGGCTACTCCAGTGGAATGTCATAGCATTGCTAAACTTGAGGGGCAGTAGTAAGAGTCTCTACCTCTGAGGAAAGAGGCCTGGGTTCATGAGTAATAACGTTCCTGAACATCTCTCTATCCCGACCACAAAGCGACAATGATTGGCGTGTGACACTGAATGGTTCTGGCACATTTAGGAACCAGGTTGCAATTAGTATGTACCCTGATAAAAAGATCGGAGATAGAACAACAATCAGCTCCAAAAGTGGCAACTGTGCTTGACATGTTTTATCACATCATTTCAGAAAGCAGCAGATTACGGTCTGGAATTAATGGTTTTTGAAGGCAATTCTCTGCCTTCAGGTGGCAGGGGGTTCTCTGTTCAAATGTCATGTTCACCTTCACAAACCCTCTGAGCCTGACCACAACTTTAGAATGCAGTTACCACTGTAGAAGTTGTGAAGTTGAAGATGGTCATTTGCTGGTCTATTAAAATCAGTGCTCTTGACTTCTCCTCCACTTCACCTGCCCCCTCCCACCTCTGCTCCTCCACTTTTTTCCCACTCATGGTATTTACCAATAGACTGTTGCCACCATTCCTGTTCTGGATCAGCTCGTCGGATGCTGCCTGAACTGCTGTGCTCTTCCAGCACCACTGATCCAGAATCTGGTTTCCAGCATCTGCAGTCATTGTTTTTACACCATTCCTGTTCTGTTGACCGTGTCTAAGTGTCTATTTAGAAACCTGAAAGGGTTCAGAAAAGACTTTCAAGGATGTTGCCAGGGTTGGAGGATTTGAGTTGGAGGGAGGAACTGAATAGACTGGGGCTGTTTTCCCTGGAGCGTCAGAGGCTGAGGGGTGATCTTAAAGAGGTTTATAAAATCATGAGGGGCATGGATAGGATAAATAGAAAAGGTCTTTTCCCTGGGGTGGGGGAGTCCAGAACTAGAGGGCATAGGTTTAGGGTGAGAGGGGAAAGATATAAAAGGGACTTAAGGGGAAACTTTTTCCTACTTTCTATGTTTAATCAGAGAGCCTCTCACATTAAGCAAGATGTTGTTGCATGGTAGCAATCAGGTACAAGTTACATTCATTTATTAAAGATTGTTACTAGGATTTTGGGAAGACCAGTGAGTATTGGTCTACGTTGGGCATAAGATTCTTGCCATCACAAGGTGCTAGAAGCAAAGATCTGGAATACTTGCAAGATTGGTGTCGACAGATTCTTGTCAAACAAAAGGTTGAATGGTGCAAGAGTAAGCAATCAGGATTGGAAGCTCCAATCAGATCCGCCATGATCATATTGAATGGAAGAAAGGGCTAAAGGGGCTGAATGCGGTGAATGTGGGTACTACAGATGCTGGAGATCAGAGTCAAGATTAGAGTGGTGCTAGAAAAGCACAGCAGGTCAGACAGCATCCAAGGGGCAGGAAAAATTGACGCTTCGGGCAAAAGCCCTTCATCAGGGGTGAAGGGGCTGATGGACCTACTCCTGTTCCAGAGGTTAATATGTTCTGTCTTACCCCACCAAACCCAGTAAGATATAACCACGTTGGTGGAGCGTAATGCCATCTCAAACATTACCCTGTCAGAGCCATTACCACACAGAACCTTCCCCACTCCCAAAGCCAGCAATCATTGACATCAATTGATCTGGTCATGACTTCCTTTTTCAAGCTCTTGTGCTTTGAAGAGAATCCTAATAAAATGGCAAACTTTTGTCCAGTGAGGTGGAACGGAGTTTTTAACGCAAATCTGATTACTGAAGTACAAATTCACTGACCCTAATAATCAAGTGAAATGTTGGTAAACATTTTCATTATGATTAATTAATTATTAGTTTCTTTTTCTTAAAATGTTTAAATGATTAAATGAGGATTTCTCTTTTTTTTAATATATCAGCTTTGACCTTCATGATATTTTATTGCACTGCGCAAAATTTAATGCTGTCTCCTGAGATGGGCGAGAAGTGAGAGATCACTGTGTAATGGGATGGAGAGGTCATTCTGTAATGGGATGGAGATGTCACTGTACAATGGGATGGTGAGGTTATTGTATAATGCAATAGAGAGTTCACTATATAATGGGATAGAGAGGTCACCATGTAATGTGATGGAGAAGTCACTGTATAATGGAGCAGAGAGATCACTGTATAATAGTCAATGGAGGTCAATATATAATGGCATGAAGAAAGGTCTTAATGTAATGAGGTTGAGAGATCCCTGTATAATGGGATGGAGAGGTCCCTGTATAATGGGATGGAGAGGTCCCTGTATAATTAGAGGAGGAAGTTCCTGTACAATGGGATGGAGAGGCCTCTGTATAATGAGATAGAGAGGTCTCTGTAAAATGGGATTGAGACACTCCTGTATAATGAGATGGAGAAGTTTCTGTGTAATGGGATGGAGAGGTCCCTGAATAATGGGATGAATAAGTCCCTGTGTAATGAGATGGAGAGGTTTCTGTGAAATGAGATGGAAAGGTCCCTGTATAATGAGATGGAGAAATCCATGTGTAATGAGATGGAGAGGTCCCTGTATAATGGGATGGAGAGGTCCTGTATAATGGGATGGAGCAGTCCCTGTACAATGGGATTGTGAGGTTCCTGTATAATGAGATGGACGTTTCTGTATAATGTGATGGAGAGGTCCTTGTATAATGAGATGGAGAGATCCCTGTATAATGGGATGGAGAGGTCCCTGTATAATGGGATTGAGAGGTCCCTGTATAATGGGATGGAGGGGTCCCTGTATAATGGGATGGAGAGGTCCCTGTATAATGAGATGGAGAAGTCCCTGCATAATGAGATGGAGAGGTTTCTGTGTAATGAGGTGGAAAGGTCCCTGTAAAATGAGATGAAGAAGTCCCTGTGTAATGAGATGGAGACGTTTCTGTATAATGGGATGGAGAGGTCCCTGTATAATGGGATGGGGAGGTCCCTGTATAATGGGATTGAGAGGTCCCTGTATAATGAGATGGAGTGAGATGGAGAGGTTTCTGTGTAATGAGGTGGAAAGGTCCCTGTAAAATGAGATGAAGAAGTCCCTGTGTAATGAGATGGAGACGTTTCTGTATAATGAGATGGAGAGGTCCCTGTATAATGGGATGGAGAGGTCCCTGTATAATGGGATTGAGAGGTCCCTGTATAATGAGATGGAGAAGTCCCTGCATAATGAGATGGAGAAGTCCCTGTGTAATGAGATGGACGTTTCTGTATAATGGGATTGACAGGTCCTTGTATAATGAGATGGAGAGATCCCTGTATAATGGGATGGAGAGGTCCCTGTATAATGGGATTGAGAGGTCCCTGTATAATGGGATGGAGAGGTCCCTGTATAATGGGATGGAGAGGTATCTGTATAATGGGATGGAGAGGTTTCTGTATAATGTGATGGAGAGATCCCTGTATAATGGGATGGAGAGGTTCCTGTATAATGGGATTGAGAGGAGTCCCTGTGTAATGAGATGGACGTTTCTGTATAATGAGATGGAGAGGTCCTTGTATAATGAGATGGAGAGATCCCTGTATAATGAGATGGAGAGGTCCATGTATAATGGGATGGAGAGGTCCCTGTATAATGGGATGGAGAGGTCCCTGTATAATGGGATGGAGAGGTTTCTGTATAATGGGATGGAGAGGTCCCTGTATAATGGGATGGAGAGGTCCCTGTATAATGGGATTGAGAGGTCCCTGTATAATGAGATGGAGAAGTCCCTGTGTAATGAGATGGAGACATTTCTATATAATGGGATGGAGAGGTCCCTGGGTAATGGGATGGAGAGTTCCCCATATAATGTGATGGAGAGGTCCTTGTGTAATGGGATGGAGACGTGCCTGTATAATGAGATAGGGAAGTCCTTGTGAAATGGGATGAAGAGGTTTCTGTATAATGGGATGGAGTGGACCCTGTATAATGGGATGGAGTAGTCCCTGTATAGTGGGATTGAGAGGTCCCTGTATAATGTGATGGAGAGGTCCCTGTATAATGTGATGGAGAGGTCCCTGTATAATGGGATGGAGAGGTCCCTGTATAATGGGATGGAGAGGTCCCTGTAAATAGGATTGAGTGGTTTGTATATAATGGGATAGAGAGGTCCCTGTATAATATGATTGAGAGGTTCCTGTCCCTGTATAATAGAATTGAGAGGTCCCTGTATAATGGCACAGCTTTCAGGAAATGAAGACTCCGACTCTATAAACAGGATGGTCTACACCTGAACCTGAGGGGAACCAGTATCCTTGGGGGGAGGTTTGCTAGTGCTCTTGTTCTATGTTCTATGTTCTATGTTCTATGTTCTATGTTCTATGACCCCCTTTGAGAGAAAAAAATAATTTTCCTCATTTGTCCTCTTAGCCTCCTACCTTAAATTTATGCCCCTGGTTAATGAGCCCTCTACTGAGGGAGAAAATACCTTCCTATCTACCCTATCTATGCTCTTCATAGTTCTACGCACCACAGCAAGTCCCCTTTCAATACTTGCTCATTTAAATAAAACAAAAATCAATCCACTCAATCTGTCCTCACAGCTCAGGTCCTCTAGATCAGACAGCATTCTGGTAAATCTCCCCTGTACCTTCCCTCGTGCAATCACATCCTTTCTATGGTGCAGTTTGTACACCTATGAGAATAGTGTAGTCATTCTCATAGAGTCATACAGTGCAGAAAAGGTCCTTCAGCCCATCAATTCTGTACTGACAATACGCTGATCCCAATTTCCTGAACTTGTCCCATATCCTTGAATGCTTTATTTCAAGTACTCATCCAAATATTTTTGCAAGGTTGCAATATTTCTGGCCTCCACTACCTACCAAAGTAATGCAATCCACATTCTACCATATTGTAAGTGAAAAAGATTTTTGCCAAATCCCCTATGAATCTTCTGCCCCTTATCCTAAAATTATGTCCCTTTGTGATTGACCCCTCAACCAAGGGGTACACCTGCTCCCTACTCACCCTATTCATACCCCTCAAATCTTATACACCACCATCATTTCCCCCTCAACCTTTGCTCTAAAGAAAACAATCCAAGTCTATCTAGTCTCTCCATATAACTCATTTTTCCATCCCAGGCAACATCCTGGTGAACTTCCTCTGTGCCCCCTCTAATGCTGTCACATCCTTCCTGCAGTGAGGTGACCAGAACTGCACATAGTACTCTAGTTGCGGCCTGACCAATGCACTGTACAACTCCAACATTACCTCCTTGCTCTTATATTCTCCTCCATGATTGATGAAAGCATGTGTCCCAGTGTCTTCTTAATAATCTTATTCCCATACTCTGCCAACTTCAGGGATCTGTGAATAATTACCACAAGATTCCTCTATTCCTCAGAGCTATCCAGTGTGCTGCTTTTCATGAAATACTCCCTTATCTTGTCTCTTATTCCAAAGTGCTCACCTCACACTTATCAGGGTTAAATGCCATCTGCCACTGCTCAGTCCATCTGACCAACCCGTCGATATCTTCCTGTAACCTACAACCATCTTATTCACTATTAACCACCCAACCAATTTTGTTGTCATCTGCAAACTTGCTTAACATTCTCCCCACATTTTTACCCATGTAATTTATGTATATACCAATTCACCAGGGTCCCAGTACTGATCCTTGTGGTACACCGCTGGACACTGGCCCACAGTCACTCGGACAGCCTTCTACCACTACCATTTGTGTCCTGTTACTAAATCAGTTTCTGATCCACCTCACAAGGTTTCCCTAAATTTCATGTGCTCTAAGCTTCTCAATCAGTGGTACTTTGTAAAAAGCTTTGCTAAAATCTATATAGATGACATCAATTGAACTTGCCCCATCCACACACTTGATCACGTCTTTGTAATACTCAGACAAATTTATTAGGCATGACCTCCCTCTGACAGAGCCATGCTGACTATCCTTAATTAACCCATGCTTTTCCAAATGGATATTCATTTTGGAGCTGAACAGTGTGAATGTTTCAATTTCATCCCATTGAATAGCTGCTTAGTAAATCACTCACACTGCTATGTGTTGGAAGTTTTGCAGATTGATACTCACCCTGTATGGCTACTTTATGAATGTATTTTCCTCGGTCATCAAGTTCTGAACTCAAACATTCTAGCCCACCAGACAGGGACATTTCACACTACATCACAAGACACCTCCATGTGAATAGAAATTATACATTAATATTCAAGATTTGAGTGGACTGGTGAACAGATAAAAGACAAAAATAATAAACAGATGTAACTGGTCAGGCTAATGCAATGGGTTGCATGGAAATGAGTGCAAAATATTTTACTAACCTCTCTTATCGCTGAAATATCTTAGCACATAGAACATAGAACAATACAGCGCAGAACAGGCCCTTCGGCCCTCAATGTTGCACTGACCTGTGAACTATTCTCAGCCTATCTCCTACACTATCCCATCATCATCCATGTGCTTATGCAAGGATTGTTTAAATCTCCCTAATGTGTCTGAGTTGACTACATTGGCAGGTAGGGCATTCCACGCCCTTACCACTCTCTGAGTAAAGAACCTGCCTCTGACATCTGTCTTAAATCTATCACCCCTCAATTTGTAGTTATGCCCCCTCATACAAGCTGATGACATCATCCTAGGAAAAAGACTTTCACTGTCTACCCTCTGATCATCTTATATGTCTGTATCACATCCCCTCTTAGCCTCCTACTTTCCAATGAG
>NC_057719.1:10641090-10657609 GCF_004010195.1 Chiloscyllium plagiosum
AGTTCCCTAACTGGGGCTGTTAATCTGGTTCAATCAGGGAGCTCTGGCAGACAGATATAAACAGAAGTGTCAGAGGTCCTGTTCACTCTGAGAGCTGACTCTGTGGAAGCCAGACCACTGTCAAGTAATCTGCACATGTAAATAAAGGGTGACTTGGTGACAGGATGCGGAGTTATTTCAATGGTGACCATGAAATTAATACCAATTGTGATAAAGACACATCTGGTTTAACTAATGTCCTTTAAGGAAGGAAATCTGCTGACCTTACTTGCTGTGTGTGCACGTGCGATTCCAGAGCCGTCGTAATATGATTGGTTCTTCACTGTCCTCTGAAGTGGCCCTAGCAAGCCACTCAATTGTAGGTGGCTCACCAGTGCCTGCTCAAGGGACGAGCAATTAATGCTAACCTTGCTGTTGACCTTCAGATCCTGAGGCTTGTTAGATTGGATTCCCTACAGTGCGGAAACAGGCCCTTTGGCCCAACAAGTCCACACCGACCGCCCCCAACCCCCCCACCCGATGAGTAACCCACCCAAACCCATTCCCCTACTCATGCAGCTACCAATATGGGCAATTTAGCATGGCCAATTCACCTGACCTGCTCGTCTTTGGAGTTTGGGAGGAAACTGGAGCACCCAGAGGAAACCCACACAGACATGGGGAGAATGTGTAAACTCCAGGCAGGTAGTTGCCCGAGGCTGGAATCGAACCCAGGTCGCTGGTGCTGCGAGGCAACAGTGTTAACCACTGAGCCATTGTGCTGCCTCTTTTCAATCCTGGAGTAAACTGAGGAACAGATTTGTGGAGGAGAAAGGGAGGCTGGGAAAAGAGGCAAACTTCCCCTTGAGTGCTCTTGAGTGGTGAATTGCTGAACATCGTGTGCTTGGGAACAAAATATTGATGTCTGAACATGAGAATTAGGAGCAGTGTTGGGCCATTCGACCCCTCAAGCCTGCTCCACCTTGCATCATGATTGATCTGATTACCTCACATTCCCACCCTACCCCTCACACTCGGTCGCTGCCTCAGGCAACATAATCAATGGCCCCTCTCACCCCAGTTATACTCTCTTCCTTCGAGCAGAAGATATAAACATTTGAATACACATACAAACAGATTCAAGAATAGCTTCTTTCTCTCTGTTATCAGACTTTTGAACAGATGTCTCAAATGTTACCGTTGATCTCTCTCTCTGCACCTTCTCTGCAGCTGTAACACTGTATTCTGCACAATGTTCTAATGCCCTGATGAACTTTGTATGGTACAAGTGGCTTGTGCCAATGATAAACTCAGACTCAAACTTTGGCCTTAAAAATATTCAAAAACTCTGCTCTCACCCTCTTTTCGAGTAAGAGCGTTCCAAAGATCCACCAAAAGCTTTGAAAAAGAAAAATAAATCTCCTCAGCTATGTCTTTAGTCACTGGCTTCTTTACCTAAACAGTGATCCCCATCAATTATGGAGAAAGTGAGGACTGCAGATGCTGGAGATCAGGGTCGAGAGCGTGGTGCTGGAAAAGCACAGCAGATCAGGCAGCATCCGAGGAGCAGGAGAATCGACGTTTAGGGCATACGCCCTTCATCAGTAATGGTAGCCTTTCCTAATAAAAGGCTTATGTCTGAAATGTCAATTCTCCTGCTCCTCGGATGCTGCCTGACCTGCTGTGCTTTTCCAGCATTGCACTCTTGACTCCCCACCAATTGTATTGATCACAGCCTGGACTCATAGGTGAGCAATACCATGGCATGAAACTCAGGGGTGAAACCTATTTCAGCATTGACTGAGGCAGGGAGGAAATTAAAAAAAATTATGACAGATATTCAAAGTTAGTCACTATTTTTAACCATTTTGATTGTCCAAGTAGTGTCAGCTGGAAAGAAATCCTTCTTTAAAAGACTTTTAGCATTGTGTTAAATTATGCTAACTACCAATGGCAGGTACAGAGATCTTATTTCTGTGTACTCCTGGGAGCTATATACACGTCAGGTTAATGGGAGGAAAGACTGACAAGAAAACAGTACCTTCTGCTTGGGTGTCATTGACTTTGACCTTTTTTTTCCATTATATCCTCCTGTGCTTCAGTCACTCAGTCTTCAAACACTGGGTTACATTTAAATCGTCTTGCAATCAGCCGACAATAGATTTACTATTTCTGGTACAAAAGAGTGAAGGGCAAGATATATTTAAAGAAAAGGTCAGCCAGCATCAACCAGACCAAAGCTTTCTGCTATTTATCTTTGCAGATGAAGTACTTCGGGAAATTGAGCAGGAGATTTACAATCCCAGTTAAAAGGCAGTTTTGCATTTATGTAGTGTCTTTAATGACCTCTGGACATCCAGAGGTGCTTTACAGCCACTGAAATTCGTTGAGTTGTCAATACTGCTAAGACCATGGAACGTACGAAATAGAAACAGAAGGAGGCCATTCATCCCAGCGAGCCTGCTCTGCCATTCAATAGAACTATGGCTGATCTGACATTCCTCACATCCACTTTCCTGCCCTTTCCTCGTAAGCCTAGATTTCCCTGTTTTCCATTCAAGAAATACAGCCATTAATTTGAAAAATGAATATACAAGATCACCAATGTTTCAATTAGGTGAAACTAAATGTCTTTTTTAAGTGATGTTGGTTGAGGGATAAACATTGACAGCAGGAAAATTCTGTTGTTCATCTTCGAAGTATGGGATGTTTTATGTCCATATGACAGAGTTGCAGTTTTAAGGCCTCTTCCAAAATCAAAAGAGACTTCTGACTGGACAGCTCTGCATCAATTCTTCATTTCTGAGGTCAAGTGACTTCAAATCACAACCTTCTAATTTAAACATGAGAGTGTTACCCACTGAGCCAAATGTGATTCTAGAGAATAGTAATGAATTTTGAGGTTCAGTGCATTAATGGTCCATTTTTGTATCTATACCGCTCCATTAAAGAATAGAGCCACTCAGACCAGAAAAAATCCCAGATTCAGTTAGTGCCATTATGACGAAAACAAGATGGCTACCATTAGCCTTGGCAGTTTTCATTAGGAGCAGGAGATGTGGGTATCTGTATAACCCCCTACCAAACTATATCAAAACATGGTAGAGAAAAGCCTAATAACTAATTTTCCAGGCATGTCCCAGTAAATTTTGACATATCACTGGACAGAAAATATCCTGGAGCAGATGCTAAGCCAGTCAATACTATTGTCATTTCTTGGAAATATTTCCACTCTGCATAGACTAGTTCCATCGAATGTTGGCACTCCTGCACAGTACTGACTTGACTCTTGTAATTAATTATAAAGAAGACTGCATAGCAAGTGACTCAAAGCCTTCAGAATGGGTGGAGGAGAAGATGGCATTCTGCATTTAGCCAATTCTGACATGTCACTTTGGAACAGATGGCACACAGTAGGCTAAACAAGACTTCCAGCAGTCACTGGGTGTGCTTAAATGGCCAGGTGGGAACATTCATACACACCTTCATTCCAATTATGTTACTGTGTAGTACAGAAAGTGCAAGCCTCCACTTTCACCTGCAAGTACACGTGGATGTAATGGCTCCAATTTATCTTTCACAATTCTTCATAAATCCTACCATGACAGGAGGTGAGTGAGGCATTGTAACACCAGGTACACATAGGTACTGTGTGATGTTGGTCTGCGCATTAAGTTTTGCACATTCGCCATTATCTCTGAGTACAGTTAAATATTTAAGAGCAAATGTAATGGGCTATGTGTTAACCTAGATGATTAACTGCACTTTGTGTTGTATGAAGTAATGGATATGAAAGTGTTAGTCTGGGTTAAGGTGGAGCTCCACCTTCTCTGATCTACAACATAGAGACAGGATGGAGCAACGGTGGACACTGTTCCAGTCTGCATTTGGACATATGTGTCTGATCTACCTTTTGCTGATCATAGTTCATGTAAGTTTTATACAATTACAATTATATCATAAACTACATCCTGATATCTAAGACAATAACCTATTCTGAGACTTATTCATGACTCATCCTCCAGCTCACACAGAAAGCTCCTAGGCTAGCAGAGGAAAAAGGATTAGATGCAGTAGTCTACATAGCTGACAGGCTTCCTCCTCATTCCTACAACACTTCCGATTAAAGAAAATTGGGCAACATAGCAAGAGTTTCAAATATCAAAGAGTGCACAGTTTTAATCTTTGGAATTTCGAAGGAAGAGCAGAAGTCAGATAGAGCTGCCATTGTGTTTCTCTGTTTTTGCAAACTTACCAATTAAACCACAAGGATTGGTTTAAAAAAAAGACAATATGGGTTCTTTATTTGACAATCACAGTTGTCGGCAATCATTCATTATCGGGTCTGATTGTTCACCTCAGAAATTCAGTGTCATTGACCACAGGCTCTGTAGGCCCTTATGTGGCTGATTAGACCAATCTTAGAGCCATATCTTCCACCACACGTTTGGTAGATGTTTCCAGGAAGTGGATTTGGACCTTGGCTGAGATCACTGGCATTCCTTCCCCGTAATTTCTCTTGCCGGTGGATGTTCCTAAAGGACTGCGCCGCTTTCTACAGGAACATCCTTCAAGTGAGCTTCTTCTGAATGAAGATCTCCTATGCATTGACATCCATTTTGCATTCTTTGAGGGAAGTCTTTAGGGAATCTTTGAAATTCTTTCTTTGTCCTCCCCTCATTTGAGAACCTGCCGGGTGCTGGGAAAAGGAGATTTCCTTTGGTAGTCCGAGCTCAGGCATCCTAAGCACCTGGCTGGTCCAGCAGAGTTGTTTTCAGATGATCATGCCTTTGATACTGATGCTGTTAGCTGCTTCAAAGACACCAATGTTAGTAAGCATTTATTGTTATGACTATATACACTCAACAGTAACTAAAGGCTATTAGGACACATCAGACTGTGAACTTGCTTTTGTGTCTGTCTACAGAGCCACTGGACTATGCATCATATCCTACCTTGATTAATAGCAGTCTCTGATGGCTATAAAGGTGTATGTGTATAACATCACATCCTTCAGCAACCAAAGGGTAACAGAATCAATAAATAATGGATTTTCAACTGAAGGGGAAAAATGAAAACATCTAGAAATCAAAAATTGAATAGCCAATGGTCAAAATGGATTTCATATGGATAGTCTTGCTTGACACACCTCGTTGAATTCCCTGAAGTCATACCTGAGAGAGTAGACAAGCGTAGTGCAGTAGATGCAATTTATCTAGATTTCCAAAAGATATCATGGAACAGTTTTATAAATAAAGCCACAGCACAAGGAGAGGGGAACAAAAACAGAATAACTAACTGTCAGAAATACAGAAAACATAACGGAGGGAGAAAGCTGATCAGAGTGGATCAAGGTAAGAGATGAGATGCCATTATTGCTTGCAATCTACCATAATGGTTTGAACTTTTCTAAATTTCTAATCTTGCACGCTACATCAACCTGGAAGATAGCCAACACGGAGGTAAGTACAACAAATGAAAACAACCCATTAGCATACTTCCAAATTGTTTCATAATTAACAACAAGACATCAACTCAGGTAAGTGTGAAATATTACACTTTTGTAAATGAAAATAAGGAGATCAATTTTAAGAATCTGATGACTGAAGGGGTCTGACGACAATTATAAATCATAAAAAACTGTGATGCTAGTTAATAAGGCCATAACACTGCCGGTAATCATTTTGTGTTAATAACATTGGTCAATGCATCAATCACTCATCAGGGATTAAATAATTCCATGCTACATTTATTTAAAACAGTAAAATACATTGCAAGATATAAAACAGAAAAAATGGCAGTGTTACTGGGGGGAGGGGGTGGTGTCACTGTTTCAAAATAAAGTACCCCCCCAGAGAATGGGAGAAATTGTTTCTGAAGGAGTGCTGTGAATCATTGGAACTCTCACTCAAAAGGCTGTGAAGTAAAGATCCGTGATTTTTTTTAGGTTGAGGTCGGTCTCTCCTTGAGAAGCAAAGGTGTGAGAGGTTATCTAGGGTAGGTGGAGATGTGGAGGAAACAGATCAGTCATGATCTTATTAAATATGGAGCAGGCCTGAGGGGTTGAAAAGCCTTCTCTTCCTCCTAACTCGCAAGATCGTATTCCACAGAAAAATAGTTATCCTATCAGTAAAGTCCAGTTCGATGACATGATACAAAATAAAGGATGAGTCACAGTGTCCCCACATTGGAGACAACTTAGGCAAATACCTGGGATTTCATGGTTTCCGCCAGGTTTGAGCATAAAACTCAAGATTAGCACCACAGTCCCGTACTGAGGGAGTGTAACATTGTCCATGTTGCTGTCTCTCAGATGAGATATTAAGGTAATAAGATTTCTCTCAGGTAGATAGGGGACACTGGTGAATAAGACCAGGTAGTTCCCTCTGGAGCCCCGACCATTACATACTTCTCAAAAACAGATAATCTGGTCATCATTGCACTGCTGTTTGTAGGAGCACAGCCCAAAGGCATAAACACAAAATTAGCAATCTCAAAATGAGACTTACTGGAAGGATTTTTTTCCCCAATTCAGATGACAGTGGCTGTGTGGGATAGATGAACTTCAAATATACTCAATGTTAAATTAGTTTGCAATTCTTTCCTCAAGGAAACTTAACCAACTTCAGCGGAACACCTGATGGAGTTACAGAATTGTACAGTACAGAAAAGGTCCTTTGGCCCATTGAGACTGTACTGTCCAAATTATACTACCGTCTACACTTTCCCGCACTCAAATGAATCTCTGTAGAAGGGGCAGGTTTAAGGAATCAAATAACTTTTACTTATCCTCACTTTCCAAAGCTCTCATCAATCCCATATGTTTTATGCTGATGACTAGTTATCTTGAGTTGAATTGTTGAACCTATTCTCTCCTGGATTCCCAAAAATGTAACATCATCCATTTGGTGGGAGATGCAGGAAATTACTTGCTGCCAGTCACATTTCGTGCAGTTATTTATGGATGTCACATGTGTAAGTATATTCAAGACACAGTTGGATGGGTTTTTGAATGGTAGGGGAATGAAGGGTTATGGGGATAATGCAGGTAGGAGGAGCTGAGATGATGGATGGATCAGCCATGGTCTTAATGAATGACAAAGCAGCCTTGATGGGCCAAATGGCCTACTCCTGCTTCTATTACTATGAAGCTATGGAGTTATTATCTATCAGTAAGCACCGTATTGAGAATATGTTTTACAAAATGCTAAAGAGAGCAGAGCATTTTCTGCATTTGCAATGGCTTTCACCACTGTGATCAACATTTGTGTATCACCCCATGCATCAATAAGGGAGAGCTGAAACACTTTCCCAGGCTCATTCTGCACAAAAACAATAGACTTCTATTAAATTGACTTTCCACCACCAATGGCAAAGTTCCAGGTGAATAGGCTATGTACAAAAATTGAAGAGTTGTAATATTATTAGAGCTAATTGAATCTGCCATTTCTGTACATAAATAGCCTTAATTGAAGATTTTACCATGGTGTTGCGCAACACAGTCATAAAGTCATAGAGCTGTACAGCATGGAAACAGACGCTTTGGTCCAACTCGTCCATGCCGACCAGATATCCAAAATTAATCTAATCACATTTGCCAGCATTTGGCCCATATTCCTCCAAACCCTTCAAATTCATATACCCATCCAGATGCCTTTTAAATGTTGCAATTGTACCAGCCTCCACCACTTCCTCTGGCAGTTGATTTCATACACGCAGCAACCTCTGCGTGAAAAAGTTGCCCCTTAGGTCTCTTTTATATCTTTCCCCACTCACCTTAAATCTATGCCCTGCAGTTTTGGACTTCCCCATCCAAGAGAAAAGAACTTGTCTATTCACCCAATCCATATCCTCCATGATTTTATAAACCTTTATAAGGTCACACCTCAGGGAAAGTAGCTCCAGCCTATTCAGCCTCTCCCTCCGGTCCTGGCAACAGCCTTGTAAATCTTTTCTGAACCCTTTCACAATATCCTTCCTATAGTAGTAGAGAATGCAGTCATGATTCCTACACACATAACACTCTTGTACCTAAACAGGCATTTTCGATTTGGGCGCTGAACAAGGGTCACTGGACCTGAAACATTGACTCTGTTTTCTCTCTACAGAGGCTGCCAGATACTGATTTTATTCTCCAACAATTTCAGTTTTGTTTCAGATTTCCATCTTCTTCAGTTCTTTGATTTATTTTAGCATTTCACTCATTTCTCCCAGGCCTACACATCTCGGACACATTCTGCCCCTCTCTCCGACAGGATTTCCATTCTAATCTTTCTTGTTGTTCACCATCATTACCTTCGCTGTCCTCCAAGTATTTGCCAGGTATTTTCCAAAACGTGATGCCACAGACACATCTCATTCCTCAGGAGCTGCCTCCAGCTCAGTCTTACTCCATGAGGATTCTGACTGAAATTCATCCCTCTATCTTTGAATCCACTCAGGATCACAGGAATTTCTGCCATGTACAATGCTATCCTTGTTAGCCACTCAGTGCCATTTGTCGTATTATGCACCCTCTTGGTTTCCCTCTCCATCTGCAATACCTCACTATATCTCAGAGCTGTCCTGCCCACCCAGTTGCACTTCATTCAGCAGCACATTTGACATTCTAACAAGAGACCTTTTCACTTCCTTTCGGGAACAGAGTGCTGAGGAAGGTTTGCTGGATGAGAAATGTTGACTCTGCTTTCTCTCCACAGATGCTGCCAGACCTGCTGAGTTTCTCATCAACTTCTGTAATCATTGGAATGTGATCATCTAAGTGAACATCACAGAATATGAGTTCCCTGACTGGGGCTGTTAATCTGGTCCAATCAGGGAGCCCTGGCTGACAGATAAGAGGAGTGTCAAACATCAGTCTAAGAGCTGGCTCTGGGGGAGCTGGCTCAGTGTCAAGGACTCTCTATTTGTAAATAAAGGGTGACTTGGTGATGGGATTCTGGCCTCAGTGGATTTATTTCAATTTCTGCTTTAGTTTTGTATTCGGTCTTAAGTCAAATCTTGGCAGATCATCATCCAGTTCCACCATAGTCACTTGCAACTCAGAACATTGTGGACAAATAACATTTTTGTAGAAGAACCTGAGTAACCAATATTTTTTTCCTATGGAAAAAGAAATCAAACTCCTTATTTAAACAAGACCAGGTTTCCATCTTGACCTAACCAGCACAAAAACAAAGAGACAAGTTCATTGTGCAAGTATAGTTTGTTCACAGCTGATTGTTCTGCACTTGTTGAGCAACACATCCAAAAGCATTCTGTTTAAGGGGAATACTTTGCAGCATGTAGTGGGATACAGTGAAGAGGACAAAAGGAATGATGCAATTCACAGTCTGTAACTTGACTAAATGCCTGAGGATGAAATTATGTCACAATAATTCACAAATTAGTCTTGCAAGCAAAACAGCTTAAAACATCCACGTGACCTTAAATAGAGATGGTAACTTTTTTATTTTGAATGGGGTCATGCTTCTGCTAAAGTAGTATTGTGTGAACCATCAAAATGCTCATTCATTCATTATCAGGATGAGGTGAAATTGAGCTAAACTCTGTCTGCATACGCACAAAGGAACCCAGGTGTCAGTGTGCGACAAAGTATGAAGAGTGCATTACATTTCTTATGAATATCAGACAATCAAACATATACCTTGATAGAGTGGTTGGAGGTTCCTCTATCAAGGTATATGTTTGATTGTTTGATATTCATAAGAAATGTAATGCACTCTTCATACTTTGTCGCACACTGACACCTGGGTTCCTTCGTGCGTATGCAGACAGAGTTTAGCTCATTGCAATAATCCATTAATAAATACATATCAAGATAGCTGTGAGACAAAGTTGTTTCCCTGAGAAATCGAGAGGCCATCTATGACAATGCAAAGCTTAGGATCCAAGTTGAACATGAAAGGCAGACACTGCATCAGCCAACACTGCTAATATTTTGTTTTTTTTTGATAAAACTGGGATTCTAGCCAGGACGAGATCATGTCTATATATAGTCTTGATTTAATTGACTTACAGTGCAAAAAATAAATCTCAGATCCCCCCAGGCCAAATATTGTTTCCTCAGTTTAATGAGAGCAGTTTGGAAAAGCATTTTGTGATGTAATTTTCTCTGCATATTCAAGATGTTTGGTGTGGTCATTTTAAACAGGTTGATGAATGAGTTAAGTTAGCACAGGAAGGAATATGGTGTGAAAGCATTCCGCACAGCATAACAAGAGCTCTAAATTCAACAAAATTTCACCGGAGAAAGGAGTGAACTTGGATTCAAATGGTCCATGTACATAATGTACTTTTACATTACAGCCTTAAGACTGTGCCAAGCTTGGCAAAGGATAGCTGGTGTGATTCACCCACTGATTTAACCTATACAGCTCAGTGCCCATTCATCCTGCAAGCAAAAGAAACAACATAGAGAGCAACAAGTGTTTAAGCTACTGCCTCCCTCTGCAATCAATGTGTTGAATTTTATTATAATTTTATGGGTGTAATAGGCTAAACCAGCACTTGTTCCTCAGTTTTAATTGTTTTTCAGCAAGTGGTGGTGAGCTGCCTTCTTGAACCGCTGCAGTCCATGTGCTGTAGGTTGACCCACAATGCCATTAGGATTCTGATCCAGCAACAGTGAAGGAATGTGTTGTAATCATAACGAGGCCAGCTAGGTGGGCATCATAGAATTCGAGTTCCCTGAGTGAGGATGTTAATCTGGTTCAATCAGGGAGCCCTGGCTGACAGCTATAATCAGGAGTGCTTTAGGTTCTACTTACTCTGCGAGCTAGCTCTGAGGGAGTTGGCTCAGTGTTAAGTACTCTCCACTTGTAAATAAAAGGTGACTTAGTGATGGGACATTTGTCTCTGTGAAGTTATTTTAGAATCACGTTTTATTCCCAAGTCAGGATGGTGAATGGTTTGGAGGGGAACTTGCATGTGGTGCTGTTGCCATGTATCTGCTACCCTTGTCCTTCTTGATGGTAGCAATGGCAGGATTGGAAGCTGCTGTGAAGGGCCTTTGGTGAGTTCTGGTATATGGTAGATGGTCGAATCTTTGGGATTCTTTACACTACAGGGCTGTGGATGGTCACTGTGGATACGAGTAACCTGAGCACAATAATCTTTTGTTGCCTCATGAATGAAGTGGGGCTATTTACTAATAATTGTGCAATGTTCAGCACCATTCGTAACTTTTCAGATGTTGAAAGAATTCATGCCCATATCCAACAAGACTTGGTCAACATTCTGGCCTAGGTTGATGAATGGCAAATAGCATTCAGCTACAAGCAATGAATATCTCCAACAAGAGAGAGTCCAACCCCTACTATCCCCCTACTATCAACATCCTGGGGGTTACCGTTGACCAGAAGCTGAACTGGACTGACCATATAAATATAGAATTCATAGGAGCACACCAAAGGATGGGGATTCTACAGTGAGTGACCCACCTCCTGTCTCCCCCAAAGCCTGTCCATTATCTAGCAAGGCATAAACCGGGAATACTCCTCATGTGCTTGGATGGGTGCAACTCCAACAACACTCAAGAACTTAACACTACCAGAGCAAATCTTCCTACTTGATCTAATCATTTCCTCTTCACTGGGGATGTGTATTCCCTTTACATGTCCATCCCCCTTTAGGAGGATTTGACGGCTTTCCGCTTTTCCCTTAATTGGAGGCTTGTACATTTCCCATATCCCACCGCCCTCCTTTCACTGAGATCATACTCACTTCGAAGAAGTTTTTGTTTAACTCATCTCACTTTGTCCATGTTAAAGGTGTGGCTGTGAGTACCCATACAGGTCCCAATTGTGCCTGCCACTTTGTGGGCAATATGGAACATTCTATGTCTCAATCCTACTCGGGTCCCTCCCCACAACTCTTCCACCAATACTTCAGTGATGTCATCGGCAATGCTTCCTGTTCTCAACTTGAATTGGAAACATTAATCAGCTTTGCTTTCAATTCCCATCCTTCTCTCCCCTTCACCTGGTCCACCTCTGACTCTTTTTCTCCCTTCCTTGTCTTCTCTGGTTCCATTTTTGGGGATAGGCCGACCATCAATGTACAATATACATCCACCGACTCCCACTTTTACCTCGAGTATACTTCCCCACACCTTGCTTCCTATAAGGATTCCATTCCATTCTCCCAACTTTTTTCTGTCTGCATTGCATCTGTCTAATGATGTCACCTTCTACAGGTGATCTGCTGACTTATCTTCCTTTCTCCTCAATCGCAGACTCTCCCTCAATTTGTGTTGACAAGACCCTCAGCTCCGTTTGATCCATCTCCAGCATTTCTGCCCTCGTTCCATCTCCTCCTTGTCAAAATAACAATAGGGTTCCCCTTGCCCTCACTTTCCATTCCGTTAGTTTCTATGTTTAAAGATTCAACCTCCACCATTCCTGCTACCTCCAACTGAATGCCACAAGCAAACACATCTTGCCCTCCCCTCCCTTGTCAGCAATCTTCAAGGATCATTTCCTGGGCCACTTCTTCAACTCTCCTCACGCCCATTCATTGTGCCACCCAATGCCCCTTCTTTGACCACTCCCACCCCAGCTTAAGGCACCTTCCCTGTAATTGCAGAAGGTGCATCACTTGGCTATTCACCTTCGTCGCTCCTTACTGTCCAAGGGGACAACACATCTTCCAGGTGAAGTAGCATTTCACTTGTACTTCTTTCAATCTGGACTACAGTACTCACTGATGCCAATGTGGCTTCCTTTACATGGACGAGACTCAAAAATAAACTGGAAGACCACACTGCAGAACACCTCCACTCTGTCTGGAAGAATCACCCCAAAATCCAGCCACCTGTTATTTCAATAAACCATCTTGCCCCATGGGAATTGGCTAACTCTTAATCGGCGCAGAGTAATGTGTTCAATTCCCACACCAACTGAGGTTACCATGAAGGACTCTCCTGTGCAACCTCTTCCCTTACCTGAGGCGAGGTGACCTCTGGTTAAGCCACCACCAGTTGTCCCTTTCTAATGGAGAGCAGTCCTGTGGACCAGTAGGACCATGACTGTACCCTGTTGTGCTGTTCCCATCACAAGCTGCAGCACCACACTTCTTTCTCCACTTTACCGCCTTCAGCAATCAACACTGAATTCAACAACTTTGCACCATGAACTCAGTCCTCCATGAACCCAATCCTACTCTTTCCATCCCCAGCCCCTCAGCTGCTTGGAGTGATGCAATAGAGTTTGCACTCAGTAGAGCTGACCTATTTCCTGCAACTAGGAAAATTGAAGCAAACAAATGAGCTCAGAGCACAGGACCTGGAAACAACCAATTTGCATTCATCAATATGAAAGAAAAGGAGTGACATAATTTAAACTTAATTAAGGCAATCCAAGAGCTTGTGTGTCTGTGTGTGTGGGTCTGTGTGTGTGTCTGTGTGTGTGTGTCTGTGTGTGTGTGTGTGTAATTTGCATATGTGTGTGTGAGAGAGAAAGTCGATGTCTGTATATGTGTGTGATTGTGATTGTGAGTGTGTATGTGAATCTGTCCTTGTGACTGTGCGTGAGTGTCTATTTGACTCTGTGTGTGTGTGTGTGTGTGTGTGTGATTGTGCATGTGAGTCTGTATCTGTGACTGTTTGTGTGTGTTTGTGCATACTTTTGGCTCTGAGCGTGTGAACGTTAACTTACAAATTGAAACTTTTTGTCTCAGGTCTGACAGCATTGATAGAGAGAGAGAGAGAGAGAGAGAGACATGACATCAACTTTTAGTTTCTATCATCTCCAGTGCTTGAGTTCTCTTCATTGCTGTTATTCAGTCGGCAGATTAGTGCTTTTTGATTGTTGTTTCATTTATTTTCCACTCTCAGCTGCAAAGTAACTTAGCTGAATTCAAAGTAATGTTTAAAGCAGTGTTTTAGTCACATTATAAAAAAGTAGATCACAAAGACTTAAGCTTAAGTAGTTCTCTCGTGTTTTTCATGTTGTGAAAAATTAGACACTCTCTGACATTTTACTCACATTTCTGTTGAAGTGCTGGATAAAATTGTATGCTGCACTAGATGGGTGTATATTTACCTTTACAATCCTCAAGGCAATTTTGCGAGCACTAAAGAGAATAAATGAGACAAGGAAATCACACTATAATTACATTAATGCTATGCTAATGCAGACTTCTATATTCTATTCACAGGTCCAAACATGTTGGATACAGGAAATGAAAACTAAGCAACATGACATTGCGAAGTCTCTGAAACAATAAAAACTTAGGGCAAGATCAATAATGGGAACCTTTCGAAGAAGTCTGGAGAAGCACTGTCCAGACCGTGAATGTAATGCAAGAAGCAAATAAGCAGGGTCACAAGTGGACGGCACGGTGGCACAGTGGTTAGCACTGCTGCCTCACAACGCCAGAGACCCGGGTTCAATTCCCAACTGTGTGGAGTTTGCACATTCTCCCCGTGTCTGTGTGGGTTTCCTCCGGGTGCTCAGGCTTCCTCCCACAGTCCAAAAAAATGTGCAGGTCAGGTGAATTGGCCATTCTAAATTGCCCGTAGTGTTAGATGAAGGGGAATGGGTCTGGGTGGGTTGCGCTGCAGTGGCTCGATGTGGACTTGTTGGGCCGAAGGGCCTGTTTCCACACTTAAGTAATCTATTCCTCCGGGTGCTCCGGTTTCCTCCCACAGTCCAAAAAAATATATACAGGTCAGGTGAATTGGCCATTCTAAATTGCCCGTAGTGTTAGGTGAAGGGGAATGGGTCTGGGTGGGTTGCGCTGCAGTGGCTCGATGTGGACTTGTTGGGCCGAAGGGCCTGTTTCCACACTTAAGTAATCTAATCTAAGACCAGGATGGATCCGTCACAGGATTCAGATTATGGAGATAGCTTTGTTTTGGAAGAACCTGACCAAGAATCAGGAACAGAATTGAACCATTCAGCCCTTCTAGCCTGCTCTGCCATTCAACAAGATCATGATTGCAGCCCATATATAGATTGACTCTGATAACCATTGACTCCATGGTCACTCAAGAATCTGTTAATTTCTGTCTTAAAATATTCAATGATTATTTCCCCTAATTCCAATCACAAGTTTGAAATCCTATCTGAAAGGTGACAGTTTTTAAGATTGTTCATGGGATGTAGGCATCTCTGAACATGCCATTAGATAGAGGGAAATAATGGTATAATGGACTGGACTTGCAGAATTGGACAGCTGTCCTGCTGGCTAGTTGGACAACAGCCTGAACAGGCACTGACAGGGCAGACCTACCACCGGTGATGCACAATGGTATACAATTTGTGAAGCAGTTTCTCTGGGCATTCACAAAATTGGCACTGGACCCTATGAAGTCATGGTGAGATTGCCAGTTGGATACAAAATTGGCTCGATGGTGGGAGACAGAGGGTGGTGGTGGAACGTTATTTTTCGGACTGGAGTCCTGTGACCAGCGGTGTTCTACGGGATCGGTGCTGGATCCACTTTTGTTTGGAATTATGTAAACGATTTGAATGAAAATGTAGGGGTCACGGTTAATACATTTACGAAAGACACTTAAATTGGTGACATAGAGCATTAATCATTGGGGACTCCATAGTTAAGGGAACAGATAGAAGGTTCTGTGGAAATGAGAGAGACTCACGGTTGGTGTGTTGCCTCCCAGGTGCCAGGATCCGTGATGTCTCGGATCGTGTTTTTGGGATCTGTGAGAGGGAGGGGGAGCAACCCCAAGTTGTGGTCCACATGGGCACCAACGACATAGGTAGGAAAAGAGATGGGCATTTAAGGCATAAATTCAGGGAGCTAGGGTAGAAGCTTATAGCTAGGCCAAACAGAGTTGGAATCTCTGGTTTGTAGCTCGTGCCATGTGCTAGCAAGGTGAGGAATAGGGAGAGAGAGGAGTTGAACATGTGGCTACAGGGATGCTGCAGGAGGGAGGGTTTCAGATTCCTGGATAATTGGGGCTCATTTTGGGGTAGCTGGGACTTCTATAAACAGGATGATCTTCACCTGGAGCAGAGGGGTACCAATATCCTGGGAGACGAAATTTGCTAATGCTGTTCGGGTGGTTTAAACTGATTCAGCAGGGGAATGGGAACCTAAATTGTAGTTTGAGTATCGAGGAGGTTGAGAGTAGGGAGGTCTGAAATAAGGTTTCAGGGTCACAAGAGGGCACCGGCAAGCAAGTACAGTGGAAACACGATTATCTGAATGAGATGGGCAGGAACTATTTCGTTCGGATAATCGATCATTCGGAAAATTGATTAAATGCCTTTCCTCCAGGGCTCGGAGTTTTAAAACCTGCTCCCTGTTCAGGAGACTAGCAGTAGCACACATTGCACGACACCCAGCCCCCAAAACCCCCTCTGCCCATCCCTGTCTTCCAGCACTGCTCCCCAACCCGGTCCAACCCCACCCCCTAGCTCAAAGCACACGTGCCCCCGCCCCCAACACAGCCCCCTGCCACAACTGGCCCTTCTCCGGGGCAGCCGGACTGGACACCAACAACAAGACTGCTGCTGCTGCTGCCTTTATGGGGTAAGTCTCCAAATAGCGCACACACACACACACACACAGA
>NC_057719.1:10658340-10661280 GCF_004010195.1 Chiloscyllium plagiosum
TTGAGGACTCATCAACTGAGGTAGTATGGGCTGAGATTAGAAACAGGAAAGGAGAGGTCATCCTGCTGGGAGTTTCCCATAGGCCTCCGAATAGATCCAGAGATTTAGAGGAAAGGATAGCAAAGATGATTCTCGATAGGAACGAGAGTGACAGGGTAGTTGTTATGGGGGGATTCAACCATTCAACCTTCCAAGTATTGATTGGGAATACTATAGTTCAAATATTTTAGATGGGTCAGTTTTTGTGCATTGTGTGCAGGAGGGTCTTCTGACACAGTATGTAGACAGGCCAACAAGGGGCGAGGCCGCATTAGATTTGGTACTGGGCAATGAGCCCGGCCAGGTGTTAGATTTGGAGGTAGGTGAGCACTTTGATGATAGTAACTACAACTCAGTTATGTTTATTTAGCAATGGAAAGGGATAGGTATACACTGGCGGGCAAGAGATACAGCTGAGGGAAAGGCAATTATGATGTAATTAGACAAGATTTAGGATGGATAGAATGGAGAAGGAAACTGCAGGGGATGGGCACAATAGAAATGTGGAGCTTATTCAAGGAACAGCCACTGTGTGTCCATGATAAGTATGTACCTGTCAGACAGGGAGGAAATAGTCTAGTAAGGGAGCCATGGTTTACTAAAGAAACTGAATCTCTTGTGAAGAGGAAGAAGAAGGCTTGTGTTAGGATGCAATGCGAAGGCTCAGTTAGGGCGATTGAGAGTTACAAGGTAGCCAGGAAAGACCTATTGAGAGAGCTAAGACAAGTGAGGAGGGGACATGAGACAGTGTTGGTGGATAGGACCAGGGAAAACACTAAAGCTTTCCTTCAGGAAATAAGGAATAAAAGAATGATTAGAATAAGATTAGGATCAAACAAAAACAGTAGCGGGAAGTTGTGCATGAAATCAGAGGAGATACTGGAAAGCACTAAATGAGTATTTTTCGTCAGTATTCACACTGGAAAAAGACAATGTTCTCGAGGACAATATTGAGAATCAGGCTACTAGACTAGATAGGATTGGAGTTCACAAGGGGGAGGTGTTAGAAATTCTGGAAAGTATGAAAGTAGATAAATACCCTGGGCTAGGTGGGATTATCCTCAGATTCTCTGGGAAGCCAGTGAGGAAATTGTCGAGCCTTTGATCTTTATGTCATCATTGTCTGCAGGAATAGTGCCAAAAGACTGGAGGATAGCAAATGTTGTCTCCTCGGACAAGTAGGGGAGTAGAGACAACCTTGGTAATGACAGACCAGTGAGCCTTACTTCAGTTGTGGGTAAAGTGTTGGAAAAGATTATACGAGATAGGATTTATAATCGTTGTGATTGGAATAAGTTGATTAGGGATAGTCAACATGGTTTTGTGAAGGGTAGGTTGTGCCTCACAAACCTTACTGAGTTCTTTGAGAAGGTGACCAAACAGGTGGATGAGGGTAAAGTCATTGATGTGATGTACATGGATTTCAGTAAGGAGTTTGATAAAGTTCCCCATGGAACTGTACTGCACAGGCATAGGATTGATGGTTTTGATCAGAAATTAGCTAGCTGAAAGAAGACAGAGGGTGGTGGTTGATGGGAAATGTTCATCCTGGAATTCAGTTACGAGTGATGTACCGCAAGGATCTGTTTTGGTCCACTGCTCTTTGTCATTTTTATAAACAATCTGGACGAGTGCATAGAAGGATGGGTTAGTAAATTTGCGGATGACACAAAAGTCAGTAGAGTTGTGGATAGTGCAGAAGGATGCTGTCAGTTACAGAGGGACATAGAATAGCTGCAGAGCTGGGCTGAGAGGAGGCAAATGGTGTTTAATGCAGAAAAGTGTGAGGTGATTCACTTTGGAAGGAGTAATAGGAATGCAGAGTAGAGAACATAGAACATAGAATATAGAACAGTATAACACAGAACAGGCCCTTCAGCCCATGATGTTGTGCTGACCACTGATCCTCATGTATGCACCCTCACATTTCTGTGACCATATGCATGTCCAGTAGTCTCTTAAATGTCCCCAATGACCTTGATTCCACAACTGCTGCTGGCAACGCATTCCATGCTCTCACAACTCTCTGTGTAAAGAACCCACCTCTGATATCCCCTCTATACTTTCCTCCAACCAGCTTAAAACTATGACCCCTCGTGTTAGTCATTTCTGCCCTGGGAAATAGTCTCTGGCTATCGACTCTATCTATGCCTCTCATTATCTTGTATATCTCAGTTAGGTCCCCTCTCCTCCTCCTTTTCTCCAATGAAAAAAGTCCGAGCTCAGTCAACCTCTCTTCATTAGATAAGCCCTCCTGTCCAGGCAGCATCCTGGTAAACCTCCTCTGAACCCTCTCCAAAGCATCCACATCTTTGCTATAATAGGGCGACCAGAACTGGACGCAGTATTCCAAGTGCGGTCTAACCAAAGTTTTATAGAGCTGCAACAAGGTCTCATGACTCTTAAACTCAATCCCCCGTTAATGAAAGCCAAAACACCCTATGCTTTCTTAACAACCCTGTCCACTTGGATGGCCATTTTAAGGATCTATGTACCTGCACACCAAGATCCCTCTGTTCCTCCACACTGCCAAGAATCCTATCCTTAATCCTGTACTCAGCTTTCAAATTCGAGCTTCCAAAATGCATCACCTCGCATTTATCCAGATTGACTCCATCTGCCACCTCTCAGCCCATCTCTGCATTCTGTAAATGTCCCACTGCAGTCTACAACAGCCCTCTATATTGTCCACGACACCTCCAACCTTTGTGTCATCTGCAAACTTGCTGACCCATCCTTCAATCCCCTCATCCAAGTCATTAATAAAAATTACAAACAATAGAGGCCCAAGGACAGAGCCCTGTGGAACACCACTCATCACTGACTTCCAGGCAGAATATTTTCCTTCTACTACCACTCGCTGTCTTCTGTTGGCCAGCCAATTCTGTATCCAAACAGCTA
>NC_057719.1:10661685-10667666 GCF_004010195.1 Chiloscyllium plagiosum
CAGAAGCAAAAAACTCATTTAGGGCTTCCCCTACCTCCTCAGACTCCACACACAAATTCCCTATGCTATCCCTGATCGGCCCTACTCTTTCTTTGACCATTCTCTTATTCCTCACATAAGTGTAAAATGCCTTTGTGTTCTCCCTAATCCGTTCTGCCAAGCCTTTCTCGTGTCCCCTCCTGGCTCTCCTCAGACTATTTTTGAGCTCCTTCCTTGCCTGCCTGTAATCCTCTAGAGCTGAGCTTGACCCTAGCTTCCTCCACCTTATGTAAGGTACCTTTTTCCTTTTGACGAGAAGCTCCATCGCTCTCGTCATCCAAGGTTCCTTTATCTTACCCCTTCTTGCCTGTCTCGAACATAGTTATTCATCATTTGCAACAACTCTTCCTTAAACAGTCTCCACATGTCTATAGTGCTTTTACCATGGAACAATTGCTCCCAATCCATACTTCCTAACTCATGTCTAATCACATCATAGTTTCCTCTTCCCCAATTAAATATCCTCCCATTTTGCCTAATCCTCTCCTTCTCCATAGCTATGTAGAATGTGAGGCAGTTGTGGTCACTATCACCAAACTGCTCTTCCACCGCAAGATCTGATACCTACCCCGGCTCGTTTCCAAGCACCAAGTCTAGAATGGCCTCTCCCCTCGTCGGCCTGTCAACGTACTGAGTTAGGAAACCCTCCTGAACACACTGAGAAAATGGTAAGATTCTTGGTAGTGTAGATGAGCAACGGGATCTTGATGTCCATGTACATAGGCCCCTCAAAGTTACCACCCAGGTTTATAGGGCTGTTTATTAGTAGAGGGATTGAGTTTTGGAACCATGAGATCATGCTGCAGCTGTACAAAACTCTGATGCGACCGCACTTGAAGTGTTGCGTACAGTTCTGGTCACCACATTACAGGAAGGATGTGGAAGCATTGGAAAGTGTTCAGAGGAGATTTACCAGGATATTGCCTGGTATGGAGGGAAGGTTTTAGAGGAAAGGTTGAGGGACTTGAGGCTGTCTTCGTTAGAGAGAAGAAGGTTGAGAGGTGACTTAATTGAGACATATAAGATAAATAGAGGGTTGGATGGGGTGGACAGTGAGAACCTTTTTTCTTGGATGTTGATGGCTAGCATGAGGGGTCATAGCTTTAAATTGAGGGGTGATAGATAGGACAGATGTCAGAGGCAGTTTCTTTACTCAGAGAGTAATAGAGGCATGGAACACACTGCCTGCAATGGTAGGAGACTTGTCAACTTTATGGGCTTTAAATGGCCATTGGAAAGGCATATTGCTGAACTCCACATATCAGCCTTTGGCTCGTACCACATAGTAACCTTGCTCAAAAAAAATTATCTATCTCAGATATAAGATTAACAACAGATCCTGCATTTGCTGCTGGTTTTGGAAGAGAGTTCTAAATACCTACCACCCTGGAATGGAGACATTAAAACTGGCTAGAAGAGCAGGGCAGAGCAGGCTCCAACAGCAAGTAACTTACCTCCTGTCTCCCCAAAGTCTGTCCACCATCTACAAAGCCAAGTCCGGAGTGTGATGGAATTGTCCTCAATTACCTGGATGGGTGCAGCTCCAACAACAGTCAAGGAGCTCGACACCGTCCAGTACAAAGCAGCCTACTTGCTTGTCACCATTTTTGTTAAAATTCACTCCCTTCACCATCGATGCACTGTAGCTGCAGTGTATATAATCCACAAGTTGCACCGCAGAAATTCAGGACCTGCTTAGACAGCACTTTCAAACCACAATCGGTGTCATGTAGAAGATTGGGACAGCAGATACATGAGAACACCTGCAAGTCCCCCTAAAGCCACACTCACACCCTCTTACAGACTTATACCTCTTTACACACACACTCTCTCACAAACACCCATAACCCACGTCAACATGCACAGCGCACATATAAGTTTGTGGGGTGAATTTGTACTTGCAGAATTACATTTTGCTTTGCTCAAAAACTGCATGAAGATTCTTTAAATCCGTTTTTAGATTAGAATCAGTCTGACCATTGTGGCACAGACAACCTCACACTGGGAAGCTCACACCTTCAATGTATTATCTCAGCCGACATGACACCAATTGTTAAAGTTCACTTGAGAATGTAACTTTTAAAGCTTTGCGATTTACCTATGAAAGAACTGAAACCAACATGGTCATTCTAAAAGATGAGAGACTTAACAAACAATCCAGGTCTTTTTTGATGTATCATTTCAGTTACATCACACTGTAAACTTTTGTTATAAATTCTGTGTCTTACAATCTTATACTGCGCAACCACCTGATGAAGGAGCAGTGCTCCGAAAGCTAGTGCTTCCAATTAAACCTGTTGGACTATAACCTGGTGTGTGATTTTTAACTTTGTACACCCCAGTCCAACACCGGCATCTCCAAATCATACAAGCCACTCACCATCCTGACTTGGAAATATATCACCATTCCTTCGATGTCGCTGGGTCAAAATCCTAGAACTCCCTCCCCGATGGAATTGTGGGTGTCCTTACCGCACAAGGACAACAGCAGTAGAAGGTGGCAACTCACCACCGTTTGCAAAGGCAATTAGGGATCAGTAATAAATACTAGCCCAGCCACACTCCCTGAATCAAGTAAAACAGTGCTCCACTGGGAGAATGCTGCATTGGTAACTGCAGTGAAGTGACAGACATTGAATGCACATAAAGAATCTGATGGAAATGTCTCGCATTGTGTGTGAAAGACCTCTGCTGTGTTAAACCTACAGTATTAACCGGCACTCATGGGGGCATTGAGTACACAGTGCTACAGATCCTGGTGGAGTGCGGCAGACCATTCATCCTCTTGTGGCACTGCAGCCAGATCCTGCCGAGGCACCCACAGCCTTCTCTGTCCAGTCTGCCTTCATCACTCAGGATGGTTTCCCGTTGACATTTCCCAGGGAATAAAAATTTGCCCTCTCTCCAGAAAAAATCTTCTCAGGATGCCTGACTGCTGCTTGGTGCCTCATCTCTGGTGTCTCCGGGGGTAGGTGATGGTGATGAGCAAATATTGAGTGACGTCAATATTTCGGGTGGCACGGTGGCACAGTGGTTAGCACTGCTGCCTCACAGCGCCAGAGACCTGGGTTCAATTCCCGCCTCAGCTTCGGCGGGTCGGTATGGACTTGTTGGGCCGAAGGGCCGGTTTCCACACTGTAATGTAATCTAGTCACTGGGTTGCAGAGAGTGAAGTGTTGTCTGGAACGAGCAGCAAAAAAACCTCCCGACCATGAAATCCAGCTTTTGACATGTGCGTGCACATGCAATCAGGTGGGGAGAAGATAGAAACCATGCCCACACTTTGGCCCACCTCTACACTTAAAATCTAAAATCCTGATTCTACCCAGTGTCTCCACCTTAGTGGCTTGAAATGCAGAGAATATAGTGATGTAAACTGGGTAGCAATCTTCATTGTAAACTCAAGCCACACTTTTAGTCCGTGCATTAAATGTAGAACTCCTACAATGCAGATAGAGGCCATTCAGCCCATTGAGTCTGCAATGACCCTCCAGAGAACATCCCACCCAATCCCCATAATCCCATGGCTAATCCACCTAACCTGCACATTCCTGATCACCACAGGGCAATTTAGCACGGCCAAACTATCTAACCTGCATATGTTTGGACTGTGGGAGGAAACCACACAGACACGGAGAGAATGTGCAAACTCCAGACAGGCAGATGCCCAAGGTTGGAATCGAACCCAGGCCCCTGCTGCTGTGAGGGAGCAGTGCAAACCACGCTGCCTTAAAACATCTCTTTATCTCAGAACTTAGCTCAATTTTCTGGCCAGTGGATTTAAATTCATTGTTTTATATGAAGCATGTTCCTGTGACAACATATTTCATGATAAGGGCCTTTATTTCAGGGCATTGCTAGGGTTTGACAAGGCAGCTGGGGAGAGCGTCTTTTCTCTGGTTGAAGTAACCAGAACTGCGGATTGAAACAACAGAAGGCCTGACCTGCTACTAAGTCTTATGTTGATATTTTCAGAAATTGTAGAAGAAAAGAGAGTAGAGTCTAGTGTGTTTTGAACTTTGGTATTGACCAGATGGAATGGGTAATCTCTGGCTCCAACTCGTTTTTGATTCCACAAATTAGCCTCATGGGCACTATAACAAGCTCCTGTCAGTACATATTATCATGTCTCAGTAGCTACTCGCATGATGAGTAGAGAAAATTTATTATTGCAAGAAAGTGCAGTTCTATCTTGTCAGCATCATTCAGACAGGAGGAACATCTCCAACATACATTGGTACACATAGAAATATATATACACATATATATATATATACATAAACATATCTGTACACAAATGTACACATAGAGACATGCATACACAAATACAGTCACAGACACAGGCATACAGATACAAATATACAAACTGACACCTATATGTATATATAATATAGATATAAGGAAGAATACACACACATACACACATTAATTAACACACCTGCACACACAAACTCAGAGACAAATGTGAACACAGAGACAACACAGATATGTACAACCACGCACATTCATGAATGAACACACACAGCCACTCACACATGGTCTTGTAAGGCAGCACATAAGTGAGAGAGGGTATATGATGGGGATTTTCTCCCTTGTAACTCCCTCTCCCCAGTTCCTTTGTCTCTGGATTGGTTGTCCCTCAGGTCCGTTTTAAATCTTTCTCCTCTCACCTTAAACCTATGTCCTCTAGATTTGGACTCCCCCACCCCAGGAAAAAGACTTTGTCTATTTATCCTATCCATGCTCTTCATGATTTTATAAACCCCTATAGGGTCACTCCTCAGCCTCTACTGCTCCATGGAAAACAGCCCCAGTCTATTCAGCCTCTCCCGATAGCTTGAACCCTTTCAAGTTTCACAATATCTTTCCTAAACTAGTGAGACCAGAATTACACACAATATTCCAAAAGTGGCCTAACCAGTGTCCCGTACAGACACAACATCATCTCCCAACTCCTATACTCAATGTTCTGACCAGTAAAAGCAAGCAGCTTCTTCACTATCCTGGCTACCCATGACTTCACTTTCAAGGAACTATGAACCTGCACTCCAAGGTCTCTTTGTTTGGATTATTAACAGATTGGACACTCTGGAGGCAGGAAACATGTTTCCGCTGATGGGTGAGTGCCGAACCAGAGGGCACAGCTTAAAAATACGGGGTAGACCATTTAGGACAGAGATGAGGAGAAACATCTTCACCCAGAGAGTGGTGGCTGTGTGGAATGCTCTGCCCCAGAGGGCAGTGGAGACCCAGTCTCTGGATTCATTTAAGAAAGAGTTGGATAGAGCTCTCAAGGATAGTGGAATCAAGGGTTATGGAGATAAGGCAGGAACTGGATACTGATTAAGGATGATCAGCCACGATCATATTGAATGGTGGTGCAGGCTCGAAGGGCAGAATGGCTTACTCCGGCACCTATTATCTATTGTCTATTGTCTACTCCCCAGGACATTACCACTAAGTGCATAAGTCATGCCCTGTTTTTCCATACTGATATGTAGCACTTCACATTTATCTCAATTAAACTCCATCTGCCACTCCTCAGCCCATTGGTCAAATTTAAACTGCATTTATTTCAATGCGAGGGGCCTAACAGAGAAGGCAGATGAACTCAGGAATAATAGGGTGGTTATGGTAGGGGATTTTAACTTTCCGAACATAGACTGGGACTGCCATAGTTTAGATGGGGAGGAATTTGTTAAGTGTGTACAAGACAATTTTCTGATTCAGTATGTGGATGTACCTACCAGAGAAGGTGCAAAAACAAAGCCGCCACCTCCAAACAGACCTCACCCCCACGGATATATTTCCCTCCCCTATCAGCGTTCCGGAAAGACCACTCCCTCCGCGACTCCCTCATCAGGTCCACACCCCCCACCAATCCAACCTCCACTCCCGGCACCTTGCCCTGCAACCACAAGAAATGCAAAACTTGCGCCCAC
>NC_057719.1:10667853-10669000 GCF_004010195.1 Chiloscyllium plagiosum
CTTCTTGACCTGCAATCTTCTTCCTGACCTCTCCGCCCCCACCCCCACTCCGGCCTATCACCCTCACCTTATCACCCTCACTTTAACCTCCTTCCACCTTTCGCATTCCCAACGCCCCTCCCCCAAGTCCCTCCTCCTTCCTTTTATCTTAGCCTGCTTGGCACACCCTCGTCATTCTTGAAGAATGGCTTATGCCCGAAACGTCGATTCTCCTGCTCCTTTGATGCTGCCTGACCTGCTGCGCTTTTCCAGCAACACATTTTTCAGCTCTGATCTCCAGCATCTGCAGTCCTCACATTCTCCAAGGTGCAAAACCTGACCTACTTTTGGGAAATAAGGCAGGGCAGGTGACTGAGGTGTTAGTGGGGGAGCACTTTGGGGCCAACGACCATAATACTATTAGATTTAAAATGGAAAAGAATAGACCAGATCTAAAAGTTGAAGTTCTCAATTGGAGAAAGGCCAATTTTGACGGTATTAGGCAAGAACTTTCAAAAGCTGATTGGGGGCAGATGTTTGCAGGTAAAGGGATGGTTGAAAAATGGGAAGCCTTCAGAAATGAGATAACAAGAATCCAGAGAAAGTATATTCCTGTCAGGGTGAAAGGAAAGGCTGGTAGGTATAGGGAATACTGGATAATTAAAGAAATTGAGGATTTGGTGAAGAAAAAGAAGGAAGCATATGTAAGGTATAGACAGGATAGATCGAGTGAATCCTTAGAAGAGTATAAAGGTCGTAGGAGTATACTGAAGAGGGAAATCAGGAGGGCAAAAAGGGGACATGAGATAGCTTTGGCAAATATAATTAAGGAAAATCCAAAAGGTTTTTACAAATACATTAAGGACAAACGGGTAACTAGGTAGAGAAAAGGGCCCCTCAAAGATCAGCAAGGCAGCCTTTGTGTGGAGCCACAGAAAACGGGGGAGATACTAAATGAGTATTTGGTATCAGTATTTATGTGGAAAAGGATATGGAAGATATAGACTGCAGGGAAATAGATGGTGACATCTTGCAAAATGTCCATATTACAGAGGAGGAAGTGCTGGATGTCTTGAAATGGGTAAAGGTGGATAAATCCCCAGGACCTGATCAGGTGTACCCAAGAACTCTGTGGGAAGCTAGAGAAGTGATTGCTGGGCCTCTTGCT
>NC_057719.1:10669929-10695489 GCF_004010195.1 Chiloscyllium plagiosum
GGGAGTCCAGAACTAGAGGGCATAGGTTTAGGGTGAGAGGGGAAAGATATAAAAGAGACCTAAGGGGCAACTTTTTCACACAGAGGGTGGTATGTGTATGAATGAGCTGCCAGAGGAAGTGGTGAAGGCTGATACAATTGCAACATTTAAGAGGCATTCAGATGGGTATATGAATAGGAAGGGTTTGGAGGGATATGGGCCAGGTGCTGGCAGGTGGGACTAGATTGGGTTGAGATAGCTGGTCGGCATGGACAGGTTGGACCAAAGGGTCTGTTTCCATGCTGTACATCTCTATGAGTCTATGACTCTATCTGATCAAGATCTCGTTGCATTCAGAGGTACCCTTTTTTGCTGACCACTACACCTCTAATTTTGATGTCAGCTACAAACTTGCTAATTATTCCTCCTATATTCACATCCAAATCATTTATATAAATGACCCACCATCCATTGGATCATTAGTAAGTCAGAGATGGGCTGCTACCCATAACCACTGGGACAGTTGCCAGCCAATCAAATGGCCAGTGTTGCAACCAGACTCCAGTTGTGATTCCCCAACTTGTTGCAAGTCCAGACACAATGCACCAAATTGTGCAGCTCCTGGGTGAGGAGAGATGAACTGGCTCATCTTCAATTTTCACACCCCCATCTTGGTCACAACAAGGTTTATTTCAAAAATGATTCCTTCCTTTGCGAACCTTCCTCCTAGAATCAGGTCAATCTCTTTCAAAAGAAACCAGTTTAAACAGGCTTTCTTTAGTTACCAAAGAGTGAGTTTATTCAGTACTGAACACAAGATGAATTTGCAGTGCAATACACATACAAGCTGAATAGAAATAAGGGGTGTGCTCAAAAGGATAAAAGTTGAAAATGATGTACAGAGCAGTTCCTAAGTTGTTTGCAAACAGAGAATAACTGAACATCGTAACCATTACAGTGAGGGTTATCAATAGTTTTGATGCCGGTACAGTTTCATGGGCCTTCATTCTGCAGATTGGTTGAAGTTCGGTAGTTATGATTCCTTTTGACCATGACTTAATTCCAGCATTTTGAGTGAGAGGGAGAATATTCTTGTTGTTCCATTTTCCTTTTGTCTAGATGCTGGCTAACTGACCTCTAGCTAGCGGGAAAGTCTTTACAGCAACATAGGGGTGTATAGAGGATAACATTCTGACTGTAATCTTTACAGCACATGCACACTTAATCCCAGACTGATAAAAATAGAAATGTTCAGTTCCACTAGTTCACTCCAGTAGAATTGAAATTGGCTTTTAAAGCCCTCTCCTTGAAAATTCAACAAAGGAAAAATAAAATTTGTCTCCAGTTTGTGATGTAATCTACAGGGATGACTTGAGCAAGAATGGGGAGGAGGGGGTCATTATCTTTTCACTATCTTTACAGTCACATTGTAGTCCAGTCTATTTTGAATTTCTTCTTCCCCAGTTTAAAGGTCTTTTCCCCATGTCCCTGCACACCATTACTATCCATTCTATATCTTCATACACTTCCTTCATTTTAATTGATGTTACACTGCTTCTGGTGAGCAGTTGTGATAAATTGTCACTTATTTTAATTTATTGACTAGGTATTTGGTGATGGGCTATTAAAAAAAAAGAGTCCGGTTCCTTGAGAACAGTTACAAGGCAGTAGTAATGCCACTATCTCAGAGCAGGTGGTCTGTACTCAAGTGCTATCTTCCCTGGAGGCAGGCTGAACAGATAAAGGACCTGGAAGAGAGAGAGGAAATCTGATGTTTGTGCTAACTATAGGTATATAATAAAACACTTGGAAGTCTCTGAATTTGTTTTAGGTGCCTATTTCAACAAATGGATACAACTGTGTGAAAGAGCTAACACATTCTTAAACTCAAAATGGCCCACAGCTTTGGGCATTGACCCAAGATTCTATGCCTGACCTCGCAGAAGTCCCAATCTGTTTATGGTGGGATTTGTTCAGCAAGTCTGAGGGAAAAGACAGAGGAAAACAAATCGCCTCCTCCCAGGGACGTTCCAGAATGTCTCCAACTGTGAGTTAAGAGCCAGAGACTTCAGGAAGTTCTGGTTTACTTACATGGACATTAACACATGATGCGTTAGACAGATTAAAGCCATGTCTAACTCCTGGATAGTTATAAAACTAATGCTCCCAAGACTCCCAACCCAATGCTGACTCCACCACCCCATCCATTTCTAAGTGCCACTCTATCCCTGAGTGACACTCCAATTCAGAGTCGAGAGCGTGGTGCTGGAAAAGCACAGCAGGTCAGACAGCATCCTGACACTCCAATCCAGCCCAGACCTCCACTAACCCCAACCTCTGACTCCAGTCTCCTCTGTCCCTGAACGTCTATCTCTCCCCATCCTCCACTAGCTCTCTTTATCCCCTGACAGCATCGACCAGACCCCCTTCAGCTCTTTACTCCCCCTTATGTCCGACTCCCCACCCACATTTCACTGACTCCATCCTGGCCTAACTCTCCACCCTCTCCAGCTGGCATGCCAACACCAACTACACTGTCCCCTGCCACCCTAACTCCTTATCAACTTACTGTCACTCGCACGTATTCATTAACTCACTCAAAAAGCTGCTTGTAAGGCTTTTCAGGGTGTGAGTGAATGAACTTCCAAGAACACAGCAGGGAGGGATTTGCTTGTCTTCCCCCGAAAATCTAATGCCACAGGAACAGAGCTTGATCAAAGTACACTCCGCAATTCCGAAGAGGCTAGAAATGCGGAACTTTGGTGTAGCAGGATGAAAAGATCAGAGTGGCAGTCGGATTGCAATTGCCACATCGGAATATCCAAGCCAGAATTCCGTCACAACTGCTGCTTCAAAATCCAGGAAACACCTTCCTAACTGCACTGTATGTGCCCCAACACAGACTGCAGCCACTTTCCCACCAATTTCTCCACAGTAGTTAGGGGTGGGCAATATATACTGGACCAGCCGGCAAATAAAAAACATCATACATAGGCATGCAAACAGCTTTAATCAAGTTAAACAAAAATGACACACATTCATGGACACAGGTAGACACAGAGACATAAACTACCATTGTAGGCAACGGATGCTGCCTGAATTGCTGTGCTCTTCCAGCACCACTGATCCAGAACCATTGTAGGCAGTCATTCAAGAGGGTGTTGGATAATTATTAGATAGAAACGGTGTACAGGGGAAAAAAGCATGAGATTGGCACTAAATAATGATACCCTTTACAGGTACGATGGACCAAATGGCCTTCTTCAGTGCCATGACAATTCTGTGATTCTCCCAAACAAAAGATATATTGTTTATTTCGTGTGAAAAGGCCTTCGCTCTGTGCTGCACCTGACTGATAACTTGATAAGGGCACTGTTTGCAAAGAAAGCAAATTACTTAATTATTCTCACCTTGATGAATAAAATAAGTTGCTTCTCCTCAGCCCTCCTACTGCTCACAAGAGACAGAAGATTCTTTTTACAACTGTACATTCTCTTATTCAATAGAACTGTTGGAATACTTTATGTGGAGAGATCAGCCTTGGTCGAGCGATGCAAAATGTGTTCTGGATGCAAAATGATTGGTTCAATTATCAATCTTGAAGCTAAATGCACTTTAGATTAGATTCCCTACAGTATGGAAACAGACCATTTGGCCCAACAAGTCCACACCGACCCCCTGAAGAGTGACCCACCCAGACTCGTTTCCCTCTGACTAATGCACCTAACACTACGGGCAATTTAACATGGCCAATTCACCTGACCTACACATCTTTGGACTGTGGGAGGAACCAGAGGAAACCCACACAGACACAGGGAGAATGTACAAACTCCACACAGACAATCACCCGAGGCGAGAATCAAACCCGAGGCCCTGGTGCTGTGAGGTAGCAGTGCTAACCACTGAGCCAAAATGCCGCCTCAATTTATTCATACACTATTTTTAAAATGTGACAAAAGAAAGAAAAAATTAGAATAGCTTAATTCTACTGGAAAACTTAGCAGCATAATAGATAATTTAACTATTAAACTGTAACTGTTCCGATACAGTAACATCCCTTAATCATGTCCTTGGTAAAGGCAAATTTAGTAAAATAGGTTGTCTCACGGGTAATTCTCCAGCCTAGGAGGAAAAGCATCAAAAGAAAACTCTGAGAGAAAGAATAAAAGGGAGAGATGTACTCGCACTTCCAAACCCAGCTTCAAAATCCCAGCAACTGCCAATAAAACTAAAAATCCTGGTTCTGTAGGATCTTGACTCCACCCATTCAAGCTGCTTCTATTGTTCCAACTGTAAAATCATTCCCGGGGGCTCACAAGTTGTTTACTTTATTGGCTTTGAAGCAGACTACTTTTCAGTCTGTCTCGACCTTTATTCATAAAAAAAATGACAAAATACACCTCTTAAAGCCATAGTATCATCACATTTCTACTCAGATCTTCCTGTTCTGAAGTTGCAAAGAACAGTCAGGTAGGTTCAAAGGTTAAATACTGTGGATGCTGGAAATCTGAAGGCAAAACAGAAACTCCTGGAGAAACTCAGCAGGCCTGGCAGAGAGAAATAAATTTAACATTTCAAGTCCAGTATGACTCTCTTAAAGAAGAGTTATTCTGGAATTTAAATTGTGTCTGTCTCCTATAGATGTTGTGAGACCTGCTGCATTTCCCCAGCACTCTCCAGTTTTATTTTAAGGTCACAGGTTCTTTCTCTAGAAATCTGTGGCTCTATTCAGCAAGCTTGCAATATCATCAAAAGGTGCTGAGAAACCTCATCTGGGAATAGTTGTCTACCTAAGGTGACAGATGAACAGAGCTACATCAATCGAGAAAGCAGAGGGCAACAAGGCATTTGCCATAATTTGAATTAGAGACAGGAATAGGTCACTCAGCCCTTTGATGCTGGTCTGCCATTCAGTAAGCTCATAAGAGTCATCCATGTTGTTATTGGTCTGTAGTCATATATAGACCAGACAGAACAAAAGGGCAGATTTCCTTCCACGTGTCTATCCAAATGTTTTTTAAATGATATAATTGTACCAGCCTCCACCACTTCCTCTGGCAGCTCATTTCATACACGCACCACCCTCTGCATGAAAAAGTGGCCCCTCAGGTTCCTTTTAAATCTTTCCCCTCTCGTCTTAAACCTCTGCCCTCTAGTCTTGGAACCCTCCCCCTCCAACCCTGGGAAAAATACTTTGTGTATTTACCCTATCCATGCCCCTCATGATTTTATATACTTTTATAAGGTCACCCCTTAGCCTCCGATGCTCCAGCGAAAACAGTCCCAGCTTATTCAGCCTCTCCCTACAGCTCAAACCCTCCAACTCTGATAACGTTCTTGTAAATCTTTTCTGAACTCTTCTAAATTTCACTACTTCATTCCGCAGGGAGACCAGAATTACACGCAGTATTCCAATAGCAGCCTAACCAAAGTCCTGTACAGCTGCAACATGACCTCCCTATTCCTATAATTAATGCACTGACCAGTAAAGGAAAGCATACCAAATGCAACTTTGACAAAGGGTCAGTTAGGCTCGAAATGTCAGCTCTTTTCTCTCCTTACAGATGCTGCCAGACCTGCTGAGATTTTCCAGCATTTTCTCTTTTGGTTTCAGATTCCAGCATCCATAGTAATTTGCTTTTATACCAAATGCCTTCTTCATTACCCTCTCTACCCGCAACTCCACTTTCAAGGAACTATGAACCTGCACTCCAAGATCTCTTTGTTCGGCAACATTCCCCAGGACCATACCATTAAATGTATAAATCCTGCCCTGATTTGCCTTTCTAAAATGCAGCACCTCACATTTATCAAAATTAAACTCCATCTGCCACTCCTTGGCTCATTTGCCCATCTCATTAAGGTCCTGTTGTACTCTAAGGTAATCTTCTTCACTGTCCACTGTACCACCAATTTTGGTGTCATTTGCAAACTTACTAACCATTCTTCCTGTAATTCTCACTTAAATCATTGATACGACATGCAGTATTGAAGGAGAGCTTCATAAGGAGGGGTCCATCCTCTTGAAGCCTTGCACCTTTTTTTGAATGAACATGGGTTGCCTGTAGTTTTACGTTGCTTTCTCTATGGTCATACCTCAGGCAATCAGAGACGACTTGCCAACCAATCAGCAACACTTTTCTCCTGTAATATAAATTGTGGTCATTGGTTAAAATTTTGCATTCTTGTGTCTGTCCTGATGAGTGCAAGATAAGATGCTTGAGTTTGCAGAGGTTTAATGGCAATGTCACCAGATTAGTGTCTCGCGGTCATGGGTTCAAACCCCACCATAGCAGATTTGAATTCACATAATTTATAAAACATATATATAAAGTGGCCCAATAAGAAGCACTGGCAGTGTCATAAGGGACAAAAACTCATCTGGGTCACTCATGTACTTTCACAAGGAAATCTACCATCCCTACTGGGTTTGACCATTTGTAACTCTGGACCCAAATCAATGAGGGTTGAGGCTTATGAGAAATAAATGCTGAGCTAGCAATGTATTTGTCTCATGAATGAATAAAGGAATAGGTCTCTGTTTTCAGCAAGATTCAAAAGGGAAATTAGAGGGTCTGATGGACTTCTCTCTCTCTCTCTCTCAGCCATCCTCTTGAACCAAAACAGAAATTGCTGGAGAAACTCATTAGGTCTGGCAGTATCTGTGGAGAGAAAACAGAGCGAACACTTTGAGTCCAGTGACTCTTCTTCAGAGCTGAACTCACAATGTCAGTTCTGTTTTCTTTCCACACTTGCTCAGTTTCTTCAGCAATGTCTGTTTTTCTTTCAGATCTTCAGCATCCGCAATTCCATGTTTTACTTCACTCCTCTTTAAAATAGTTTATCTCAAGGCTGAATCGACAGTGTAAACTTGGTAAGTGAATGGAAGGAGAGAAAAGAGATTGAAGTAAACAGTTGTATCACATTAAATGTGACAATCACCATCTCTCCCAAAGTTCAGTGTCCTCAAAGTACCTTCTTAACAGGATTTAGAGTGTTCTCACACCCCAAGAACTGCAGCAAATCAGGCAAGCAATTCATCATTCCCCTGTCCTGGGCAATCACTGCATCTTAGACAGTGACATCCACATTCTGAGAATGAATAAGTGCATCCTACCTGTGATTTTCTTAACAAATGTTAAATTCACCATTACGCAATGATATGAAATTAAAGAAAAACTAAACAGGACAATAGGCAATGATCCCCAGCTTTTGTGGAATAGTATTAATTCCACTCGAATTACCTTTAAACAAATATTATGAAAAATTATTTACTGTAGATAACTTTATTCTCTTTTCTTTGAGAAGACGCTGCTCCCTGCATATCAAATTGGTAAAGCGATCATATATAGAACCACTTGAAGGTGGAATTACTCAGATATAATTGATGTCAGCCTCCAATTAATTTTCCGAGTCATTGGAATGAGTGTTCCCTCGCATGTTACCCTGTTTGAACTATAAATTCTCTTCAGCACTTGCTGTAATCCTGCAACGTGCACAATTCCCTCAACAATGCGTTTATGGAGAGTTGTCTAACTTCCATGAGGCTCGAACAGTAAAAGGTATGTTTCACTTACTGCCCAGACAGAAATAAAAGAAGGGTTAAGAAAGGAATGAATATCACTTTCCAAATTCCAGAGAGGTGTTGGTCTTCCACAGACATATCAATCTCTGGTTGGGTGCTACACTTGGAATCACAGTGTGTCAATACTTCAGTGACATTGTCTTTATTACAATCCTTAAAAGACTAGCAGGATTTTCATGGTTTCTATGCAAAGGTTGTCTTTGAAATAACTGTGCAACTATAATGCTAATAATATTGTCAATTTTTTAAGCAACTCGCTAGAGATATTTTATGGAATCATACAGCACAGGAGACCATTCAGCCCATTGCCAAAATGGAAAAGAGTGGGGAGCTCAGGAAAATCACAATCTACAGAGAAGTGATGCTACGCCAATTGTTAGAGTTGCAGGCTGACAAGTACTTGGATCCTGATTGACCTTGACCTCGGGTCTTGAAAGAAATGGCTAGCAATACTCCTTCTAAGCTCTGCGACCATGCAGCTACTGGGACCTTCATGTCTACTGATCGATGAGCCAATGAATGACCTCTGATCTCTCAAAGGTCCACACAGCAGCAGGAGAAAAATTACAGGGACCATCAGTGACAGTTGATGTTTTAGTTTTATTTTCCAGAACTCCCGTGATTCTGGAATAGCTCCATTAGATTGTAAAAATGAATCAAATCCCTATTTTCAAAAAGGTAGGGAGACAAAATGAGGAAACTACAGCCCAGCAATCTTAATAACGGTTATAGGAAAATGTTTTAAGTGATGACAAAAGACATTATCAGCAGGGTTTTACTTAGATAAGGTGAGGGTAATCAGGCAGAGTCAATATGGCTTTGGAAAAGAGAAATTCTGTGTGGCCAATCCATTAGATTTCTTCAAGAAGGCAACAGACATGGATGAAGGGGAACTAGTAGATGTGCTGTACTTATATTTCTAGAAGGTATTCGAACAGGCATGATAAAGTGACACATCAAAGGTTGTTGTGGAAAATAAAAGCTCATGGTGTAGAAGTAACATGGCATGGCTGACTAATAAGAAATAGGGAGATGCTTATATGAATCTTTTGCAGGTTGACATGATAGGTGTGCCACAGGGATTCATGCCAGGTCCTCAGCTGTTTATAATTTATAGCAGTAATTTGGAAGAACAGAGAGAAATATGGTGCCACATTTACTAAGGACACAAACTAAGGAAGTTGTGAAATGGGCACAAAGAGGTTGAAAAGAGATATAGATTGGTCAAGGGAATTGACAAACATGTAGCAACTGGAGTATAACCTAGGAAAGTATGAAAGTGTCCCTTTTGTCAGGAAGGATAAAAAGTAAGCATATTGTCTAATTTGTGAGAGATGCAAAGCTCTGAGGAGCAGTGGGATCTGGGTGACTTTGTGCATGAATTGCAAAAGACTATTTTGCTTTGTCAATTGGTTGAATGTGGATGTCAATGGTTGGGTCAGCATTTATTGTCCATCCTTGAGCCCCTTGTCTCGAATTGAAGCTGGTCATTGCCTGGCATTTTTATGGATGTAAGGTTATTTACCACTTGTCAGCCCAAGCCTGGATGTTGTTCAGTTCTTTGTGCATTTGAAATGGATTGCTTCAATATCTGATGAGTTGTGAATGGAGCTGAACATTGTACAAACATCCCCACTTCTGACCTTATGATGGAGGGAAGGTTATTGATGAAGCAGCTGAAGATGGTTAATTCTCGGACACTATCCTGAGGAACTCCTGCAGAGATATTCTGGAGCTGAGATGATTGATCTCCAACAATCACGACTGTCTTCCTATGTGTCAGGTATGATTCCAGCCAGCGCAGGGATTTTTCCTGATACCCAATAATTCCAGTTTTACCACAATTCAAATGCAGCATTGATGCTAATAATATAATGAAGCCTTGATGTCAAGGGCTGTCATTCTTACCTTACCTCTGGAATTCAGCCCTTTTGTCCATCTTTGAACTAAGGCTGCAAGGAAGTCAAAAACTGAGTCCTGGTGGAACCCCAACTGGGTGTCACTGAACAGGTTATTACTGAGCAGGTGCTGCTCGAGAGCACTATTGATGACCAACATTATGTTGATAAAGCAAGTATTTATAAAGCTACTATGACACAAAGATTGGTGGAGTAGCAGAAAGCATAGAGACTATCAAAGAATACAGGAGAATATAGATAGACTGGAGAGCTAGACAGAGAAGTGGCAGATGGAGTTCAATCCGGGCAAATGTGAGGTGATGCATTTTGGGAAGTCTAATTCTAGAGCCAACTATACTGTAAATGGAAAAGTTGATGTGCAGAGAGACCTGGGAGTTCAGGTCCATCGTTACCCTGAAGGTTGCTGCACAGGTGGATAGAATGGTCAAGAAGGCATATGGTATGCTTGCCTTCATTGGACGGGCTATTGAGTATAAGAGCTGGCAGGTCATGTTAAAATTGTACAAGACTTTGGTTTGGCTGCATTTAGAATAGTGTGTACAGTTCTGGTCGCCACATTACCAAAAGGATATGGATGCTTTGGAGAGGATGCAGAGAAGGTTTACGAGGACGTATCCTGGTATGGAAGGTGCTAGCAATGAAGAGAGGCTGAGTAGGTTAGGATTGTTTTCATTAGAAAAAAGGAGATTGAGGGGGGAACCTGATAGAGGTCTACAAAATCTTGAAGGTTTTGGACAGGGTAGATAGAGATAAGCTTTTTCCCAGGTTGAGGGATTCAATAACGAGTAGTCACGTGTTCAAGGTGTGAGGTGAAAAGTTTAAGGGGGATATACGCAGCAAGTACTTTACACAGAGGGTGTTGGTGCCTGAAACATGTTGCCATCAGTGGTAGTAGAGGCAGGCATGGTAGATTCATTTAAGATGCATGAGTAGGTGGGGAGCAGAGGGATACAGATGCTTAGGAATTGGGCAATAGGTTTAGACAAAGGATTTGGATTGGCTCAGGGTTGGAGGGCCGAAGGGCCTGTTCCTGGACTGTAAATTTTCTTTGTTCTTTGTTCTACTTGAATATTATTATTGAACATGAAGGGATTTGAACACAATAATTGGGATGCTATTCTTCAGTTATACAAGGCAATGCCCCCTTACCATCACTGAATACTCCACAAACGCATCCTGGGAGTTACCATTGACCAGAAACTCAACTGGAACTAGCCATATAAACACAGTGATTTCAAAAGCAAGTCAGAGGCTAGGAATACAGAAGCGAGTAACTCACTTTCTGACTCCCTAAAGCCTGTTCACCATTTATAAGGCACAAGTTAGGAATGTCAGGGAATGCTCCTCAGTTGCCTAGGTGAAACTTAACGCTATCCTGGACAAAGCAGCCTGTTTTGATTGGCACCACATCCACATACATTTATGAGTGAATTAACAAAGAAATCTCTCTCAGCTGCTCATAATTGGGAATGCTGAATTTTATGGTGACACGTGTGCATTGTGACTTTAAAATGTATTTGCAGTTTGAACGAAATAGTTCCTAAAATTTGAAAACTATCAGATTCTGACCATGAGCAGATCAGTGAACTTTAACGACTAACCTTTCAGTTCACTGCTTCAATCGACAAATCTAGTTACTTTTACCTGCTTAGAAACTGCTTGTCACTAACAGGTGACAAGCTAATGACTGGCCTTTCTGAACTACAAATTCAGTGGCAATACGCTGTTATATAACAATGATGGTATCCTTCAATTTACTATTTGCATTTATTAGATCAGTGCAACAAAATATTGTCAAAACATGTAAATCGAGTGAAAAAAGGAAACAGCAATAAGGTAATAAGACATTGCTGTCTAAACTACCTTTCTGAAAACTTAGCATTTCATAAGGTGCTACATTTCTGGGCTGTGAAATCACTGCTCAGGAGGTAAACATGCCTGTACAGTAGGACTCATTTTATTTTACTTCACTCTGAAGACTCGCTCAGCTTTGCACGGCCTGTCCTCCTGCTGCTGGTGATAATTACTATAATTAAACCTTCACTTTTTTTTTGACTCCATCTGCTTTTGTTATCCATGTCATGCCTACCAGTCATTTGCAACTGTATTACAGCACAGACTGAAACAACTGCAGAAACACAGCTTCTGAGATCAGGAATCAGTGCTGCATTGCGTTCGTAGTTTCTATCGCAACATTCAGCAATATTTCTATTTTGTATATTCCTAAATGATTGCACATTAGCATGAAGTTATTTGTGTGTAATAAATTTAATTTATGGAACCAGAAAGAAATTCAGGAGAATTTCCTGGCTTCTTAAATGTCGAAGAGTCCCAATTAAATTCTGGCACTGTAGATTATTTAACCTTGCAAATTGCATTGATCTTATCAAGGCTTCCACTTGCAATGCATCTTACAGTCTCTGAAAGCACTTCACATTGAGGCAATTAATTACTTTCAGGAACAGTGACAGTCAACATTGTGGCTGAACATGGCAGCCATTTTGTGCATTGCACAGCTTGTACATTGTGAGATGGATCTTGGGCTTAGTGAAGCATACATGTCTCTGAATAAGAAAATACAGAATCTTCCCATACCTGGTGTCTACGTTTGGTTCTGGGTACCAGCCTTTAGCAAGGGTGTGCTGGTCTTGGAGAGCTTTACCGAATGATACTTTGATGACTAAATAGCAGAGAGCTTTAGAATCCCTACAGTGTGGAAACAGGCCTTTTGGCCCAACATGTCCACACCAACCCACTGAAGAGTAGCCCACCCAGACCCATTTCCCCTCCTACTCTACATTTACCCCTGACTAACACAAATTAAAGTTGCATTCGCAAAAACAGAAATTGCTGACAAAGCTCAGCAGGTCTGGCAGCATCTGTGAAGAAGAATCAGAGTTAACGTTTCGAGTCCGGTGACCCTTCCTCAGAACTCATTAACGCTGATTCCTCTGTACAGGTGCTGCCAGACCTGCTGAGCTTTTCCAGCAATTTCTGTTTTTGTTTCTGATTTACAGTATCTGCAGTTATTTTGCTAGCGAGTTTTGCAAAGATTTGTAGCTCAGGTTGAGGTTCTGAATGTAAATTTGCTCGCTGAGCTGGAAGGTTCATTTTCAGAAGTGGTGTCCTTCCTCATTTGTGTGTAAGGATACTAGTGAGACTGTGAGTTTTTAAGCTATATTCCCAAATTTGCCACATCGCCTCTGCACTGCTCCCCATTTGTCTTATCCTCCTGCCCATGACAGATGGAAGTGTTGGTCACAGCTGGAATACCTTGGAATTCCTGGCATTGGTTCGGCCTTGGTTAGTGTGATAGCCATATCCCAGAGAACAGCCAGCGCTGCCGAAAGAAGGTCAATGATGTGCTCTGATCCACAAGGGGAAGTGCCAGCATCTTCTCTCTGCTACCTTGCATTCACTTGATTTCGGTGACTACATACACCTTCCCAGTGAGACTCACAGCCTGTCACTCTCATTATGGTATGTAACATCTTCAATCATTCACTCTCACCCACACTGTCTCCCCAGACCACTAACCCAACATGGCCTCTGTACTGCCTACTGTCTCACGCGGGACACCTGACCACATTTCTGCCACTTGCACCAACACTACCAGCTGCGTCACCCACTTTCACCTCTCTCAATCCCTCCCTTTGTCTCGTAGAATCATACAAGAGACCCTTCATCCCATCAAGTCTCTACTGCCAAAACATGGCTCTAAATCTACAGGAACCCTGTACTAGGCCCATGGCCTTGAGGGTTGTGGCATTTCAAGTGCTCATCTGGCTACTATTTAAAGGTTGTGACGTTTCCTGCCTCAAGCACCCTCCCAGGCAATGCATTCTGGGAGGAAATGGCCCATAGGGATGAAAGAGTCAAGACAGGTGGTGGGATGTCCAACATTCACCCCCATTGCCCCACTACAGGGAAGCTATTCCTCACCATGAGGAAACCCACTCTGACCATCCCAACTGACTGACTGGCCATGCCCAAGCCCTGGATTAGTATCAGAGATTGCCAGAATCTTCTGACTGAAGGCTATCTCCCTTGGCTTGAGTAAGGACTGCTCCCCTTATATAGTGAGAATGACCATTTAGATGAGGGACATGGGCTGGTGTATATTGCTACCACATGGTGCAGGTGTGAGATTGATGCTGCCATAGACCAACATGCCCACTCCTATGCCTGATGACTGCTGGCAACCAGGATAAGGTGTCTGACTTTTGCACTGAAAGACTACCTGGTCAGGTCCACACCCTCCCCAACAAACCACCCTCCTGTCCTGACACCTTCCCCTGCCACCGCAGGAATTGCAAAACCTGCGCCCACACCTCCTTCCTCACCACCATCCAAAGGAGCCTTCCACATCCATCAGCATTTTACCTGCACATCCACCAATGTCATTTATTGTATCCGTTGCTCCCGATGCGGTCTCCTTTACTTGGGGAGACTGGACGCCTCCTCGCAGAGCGCTTTAGGGAACATCTCTGGGACACCCGCACCAATCAATCCCACTGCCGTGTGGCCCAACATTTCAACTCCCCCTCCCACTCTGCCGAGGACATGGAGGTCCTGGGCCTCCTCCACTGCCACTCCCTCACCACCCGACGCCTGGAGGAAGAACACCTTATCTTCTGTCTCAGAACACTTCAACCCCAGGGCATCAATGTGGACTTCACCAGTTTCCTCATTTCTCCTCCATCCACCTTACCCCAGTTCCAACCTTCCAGCTCAGCACTGTCCTCATGACCTGTCCTACCTGCCAATCTCCCTTCCCACCTATCCACTCCACCCTCCCCTCTGACCTATCACCTCCATCCCCACCCCCATACATCTATTGTACTCTTTGCTATCTTCTCCCCAGCCCCACCCCCCACCTACATTTATCTCTCCACCCTGGAGGCTTCCTGCCTCTATTCCTGATGTAGGGCTTTTGCCCGAAACGTCGATTTTCCTGCTCCTCGGATGCTGCCTGACCTGCTGTGCTTTTCCAGCACCACTCTGATCTAAACTCTGATTTTCAGCAAATGCAGTCCTCACTTTTGCCTAGTACTTCAGATGTTGCCTCACCAATACCCTACACAGCTGCAACATAACCTCTCTGCTCTTAAACTCCATCCCTAGCGCAATGATAATATTCCATTTGTTGTCTTAATTACCTGCTGCACCTGCAAACCAACCTTGTATGATTCATGCACACGGACACTCAGGTCCCTCTACACAGTAGCATGCTGCAATTTTTCACCATTTAAATACTAGTCCATTTTGCTGCTATTCCTACCAAAATGGATGATGTCACATTTACCAAAATTGTATTCCATCTGCCAGACCCTTTCCCACTCACTTAAACTATTTATATCCCTCTGCAGACTTTCAGTGTCCTCTGCACATTCTCTGTACCACTCATCTTAGTGGCATCTGTGAACTTTGACACACTACACTTGGCCCCCAACTCTAAATCATCTCTGTAAATTGTAAGCAATTGCAGTCACAACACTGATCCCCTGAAGCATCCCACTAGTTACTGATCACCAGGCAGAAAAACACATTTATCCCACTATTTGCTTTCTATGAGGTAACCAATCCTCTATCCATGTTAATACATTGCCCATAATGCCATATATTATGCATCAGCCTTTTGTGTGACACTATGTCAAAGGTCTTCTGGGAAATCCAAATGGATCACATTTACTGGCTCTCCTTTATCTAACTTGCTTGTTACCTCCTCAAAGAATTCTAAGATAGGTCAGGCATGATCTCCCCTTGACAAAGCCATGCTGGCTCAGCCCTACTTTACCGTGCACTTCCAAGTACTTTGCAATCTCATTCTTAATAATGGATTGTAAAAGGTGACCAACAAATGAGGTCAGGTTAACCAGCCCTTAGTTTCCTGTCTTCTGCCTCCTTCCCTTCTTAAACAGGGATGTTACATTAGCCATTTTCCAGTGATTCCTGAAAGATTGCCACTAATGCCTCTATAATCTCCTTAGCTATCTCCTGAAGAACTCTGGGATGTAGTCCATCTTGTCCAGGTATTTTATCCACCTTCAGATCTTTCAGCTTCCCCAGCACCTTCTCCTTAGTGATGGCCACTACACTCATCTGTGCCCCTGAGTCTCTTAAAGTTCTGGAATGCAGCTGGTATCTTCCGCTGTGAAAACTGATGCAAAGTAGCTATTCAGTTCCTCTGTTACTGCTTCTCCAGGCTCACTTTACAGTGGTCCAATGTCCTCTTTTGCTTCCCTGGCACCTGCAGAATCATGAGGGAGGTGCTGGGTAGAATTGACAGGGAGAGGAGCCAAGCAGGGATGACAGTGAAACAGCAATGGCAGGTGTTTCTGGAGTAATTCAGGAGACACAGTGGAGATTCATCCTGAGGAAAAAGAAATATGATACAGGGAGGATGAGGCAACCATGGCTGACTAGGGAAGTCAGGGATAGCATAAAAGCAAAAGAGAAAGCAGATAATGTGGCGAAGGACAGTGGGAAACCAAAGGATTGGGAAGCTTACAAAGACCAACAGAGGGCATCAAAAAAAAGAAATGAGGGAAAAGATTAAAAATGAGGGTAAGTTGGCCAATAATACAGAGGGACCTTGATTATCTGAATGACATGGGCGGGGAGTATTTTGTCAGATAATTGAATGTTCAAATAATTGAATGCCAAACAACACAGTTTAGCCAAGCATCAGGACCATGCAATCTTGCCCAATAACCTGAAATTGGGATAATCGAATGCCAGATAATCGAGGTTCCTCTGTATAAAGGAAGACTCTGAGAGATTTTTTTCTTCGATATGTGACAGGTAAAAGAGAGGCAAAATTGGAAATGAAGCCATTGGAAAAGGACGCTGGAGAGATAGGAGTGGGGAACAAGAATGCCTGAGGAACCGAATAATTACTTTGTGTCAGTCTTCATTGTGGAAGACACGAGTAATATCCAAAGAACTCAAGAGAGTGGGGGGACAGAGCTGAGTATGTTATCACCAAGGAGAAGGTGCCAGAAAAACTGAGTGGTATAAAGGTGGATAAATCACCTGAACCCCAAAGTTCTAGGGGAGATAGCAGAAGAAATAGTGGAGGTGTTAGTCGCGATCTTTCAGGAATCACTAAAATCAGGGAGGGTCCCAGGGGTTTCGAAAATCATTAACGTGACACCCCTGTTTAAAAATGGAGTAAGGCAAAAGACGGAAAATTACAGACCAATAAGCCTAACCTCGATCATGGGTAAGATCCTGGAATCCATTGTGAAAGATGAGATGTTTGAATACTTGGAAGCATATGGCAAAATAGAGCAAAGTCAGCAGTTTCATCAAGGGGAGGTTATGTCTGACAAATCTACTAAAATTCTTTGAGGAAGTAACAAGCAGGTTAGACCAAGGAGAGCCAATGGATGTTATCTACCTGTACTTCAAGAAAGCCTTTGGTGCCACACAGGAAGCTATTGAGTAAGATAAGGGACCATGGTTTTAGAGATAAGGTGCTAGCATGGATTGAACCTTGACTGACTGGCAGAAAGCAGAGAGTGGGGATAAAAGGGCCTTTCTCAGGATGGCACCCGGTGACAAGTGGTGTTCCACAAGGGTCAGTGTTGGGACCACAACTTTTCACTTTATACATTATTGATCTGGAGGAAGGAACTGAGGGCATTCTGGCTAAGTTTACAGGCGATACAAAAATAGGTTGAGTGACAGGGAGCATTGAGGAGGTGGGGAGGCTGCAGAAGGATTTAGACAGGTTAGGAGAGTGGACAAAGAAGTGGCAGATGAAATACAATGCAGGAACATATGAGGTCATGCACTTTGATAGGAAGAATAGAGGCATGGACTATTTTCAAAATGGGGAGAAAATTCAGAAGTCTGAAGTACATAGAGACTTGGGAGTTCTAGTCCAGGATTCTCTCAACATAACCTTACAGGTTGGATCAGTAGTTAGGAAGACAAGGACATTTATTTTGAGAGGACTTGAATATTTAAGCAGGATGTATGTCTGAGGCTCTATCAGGCTCTGGTCAGACCACATTTGGAGTATTGTGCGCAATTTTGGGCCCCATGTTCAGGAAGGATGTACTGGCCCTGGAGGGGGTTCAGGGGAGGTTCACGAGAATGGTCCCAGGAATTAAAAGCTTAACATATGAGAAACGTTTGAGGTCTCTGGGTTTGGACTCTATGGAGTTTAGAAGGATGAGGGGGGGATCTAATTGAAACATACAGAATACTGAATGGCCTGGACAGAGTGGATGTTGGGAAGATGTTTCCATTGGTAGGAGACACTAGGACCCGAGGGCACAGAGGAAGAGGAAAGGTAAGACCGAATAGAACGAAGATAAGGAGAAACCTCTTCAGCCAGAGAGTGCTGAATCTATGGAATGCATTGCCACAGAAGGCTGTGGAGGCCAGATCACTGAGTAAATTTAAGAGTGAGAGAGAGAGGTTCTTGAGTATCAAGGGTTACAGGGAAAAGGCGGGAGAATGGAGATGAGAGATTTATCAGCCACTATTGAATGGTTGAGCAGACTCAATGGGCTGAATGGCCTAATTTCTGCTCCTATGACTTATGGTCTTCTGGTCTAAATCCCAGTACCTTTGGTTCCTCACTAATCTTCATCACATTATAAACTTGTTCTTTAACTTTTATGCAATCTCTGACTTGCCTTGTCAGCCATAGTTGCCTCGTCCTCCCTTTGGTGTGCTTCTTCTTCCTTGGGATGAATTTCTGCTCTGCCTCCCGAACTACCCCCAGAAACCATTGCGGCTCCATCTTCCCTGCTAGACTCCCCTTCCAAAGAACTCTAGCTGATTCCTCCCCCTTGTCTTTATAGTTACTTTTGCTCAATTGTACAACTGTCACATCCGAGTACAGTTTCTCCCTCTCAAACTGCAGGGTGAATTCTAACATACTATGGTCACTGCCCCCTCGGGATTCCTTCGCGTTAACTCCATTATCAATCTGCCTCATTACACATCACCAAATCCAGAATTGCCTGGTTTCTAGTGGGCCCTACTACAAACTCCTCCAGAGAAACCATCTCGTAGATATTCCACGAATTCCTTTTCTTGAGATCTGCTACCGACCTGGTTTTCCCAGTCCACCTGCACATTGAAGTCCCTCATGATTATTGTAATAGTGCCTTTCTAACATGCCTTTTCTATCTCCTGATTTATTTTCTGCCCCACATCCTGACTACAGCTGGGAGGCCTGTGCATAACTCCCACCAGGACCTCTTTTCCTTTGCAGTTCCTCAACTGAGTGGCACAGTGGCACAGTGGTTAGCACTGCTGCCTCATAGCAGCAGAGACCTGGGTTCAATTCCTGCCTCAGGCAACTGTCTGTGTGGAGTTTGTACATTCTCCCCATGTCTGTGCGGGTTTCCTCCAGGTGCTCCGGTTTCCTCCCACAGTCCAAAAATGTGCAGGTCAGGTGAATTGGCCATGCCAAATTGCCCGTGGGGGAATGAGTCTGGGTGAGTTGATCTTCGGAGGGTCGGTGTGGACTTGTTGGGCCAAAGGGCCTGTTTCCAAACTGTAAGTAATCTAATAAAAACTCTACCCATACAGATTAAACTCTATATCACTTCTTGCTATTGATTTCATTTCTTACTAACAAAGTAATGCAGTTTCGTACAACATCCTCAGTTCCTGCGTTGAGTGCTCTATTCCTCTCTGTTGGCCCTTCATGTGCTGTGCCTGAAGTTACATTCCTGACCCTTTCCATACTCTCTGTCTTGTTACTTGTTCTGGAACTTTTAACCACCTCTGCTGATCCCTTTCCCTCCCTTGAATCTTTTTCCATAATTTTCCATGCAACTGAATCCACTAGCTATTTCATGTAGAGCCCTATCCGCAGCCCTTGTTATGCAATTTGCTCGGACTCTGACACCAGGTAGGCATCACAGCCTTCAGGACTCTCAATCGTAGCAAGAGAGCACAGTATGGAAAAAAAACTCCATTCCCCTGACTACACTATCTCAGTCTACAACTACATTTTTCCCTGATCCCCCCTCTTGAATGACTCCCTGTACCACCTGTACCATGGCACTAAGGTCAGTTTGCTTGTTCTCCCTGCAGCCCTCACTCTCATAGAATCATATGAACATACAATCCCCACAGTCTGGAAGCAGGCCAATCGGCCCATCAAGTCCACACTGATCCTCCGAGCAGCATCCCACCAAGATGCAACCCCAATCATATCCCTGTAACCCCGCATTTCCCATTGCTATTTAACCTGGCCTGCACATCCCGGGACACTATGTGTAACTTAGCATGGCGAATCCACCCTAACCTGTACATCCCTGAACACTATGTGTAATTTAGCATGGCCAATCCACCCTAACCTGTACATCCCTGAACACTATGGGGTAATTTAGCATGGCCAATCCACCCTAACCTACACATCCCCGGACACTATGTGTAACTTAGCATGGCCAATCCACCCTAACCTGTACATCCCTGGATAATATGGGGTAATTTAGCATGGGCAATCCATCCTAACCTGCACATCCCTGGACGCTGTGTGTAACTTAGCATGGTCAATCCACCCTAACCTGCACATCCCCAGACACTATGTGTAATTTAACAAGGCCAATCCACCCTAACCTGTACATCCCTGGACACTATGGGGCAATTTAGCATGGCCATTCCACCCTAACCTACACATCTCCAGACACTGTGTGTAATTTAGCATGGCCAATCCACCCTAATCTACACATCCCTGGACACTATTGGGTAAGTTAGCATGGCCTATCCACCCTAACCTACACATCCCTGGACGCAATGTGTAATTTAGCATGGCCAATCCACCCTAACCTACACATCCCCGGACGCAATGTGTAATTTAGCATGGCCAATCCACCCTAACCTACACATCCCCGGACGCAATGTGTTATTTAGCATGGCCAATCCACCCTAACCTACACATCCCCAGACACTATGTGTAATTTAGCATGGCCAATCCACCCTAACCTACACATCCCCAGAGGCAATGTGTTATTTAGCATGGCCAATCCACCCTAACCTACACATCCCCAGACACTATGTGTAATTTAGCATGGCCAATCCACCCTAACCTACGCATCCCCGGACACTATGTGTAATTTAGCATGGCCAATCCCCACCCTAACCTACACATCCCCGGACACTATGGGTAATTTAGCATGGGCAATCCCCAGCCTAACCTACACATCTCCGGACACTATGTGTAATTTAGCATGGGCAATCCCCACCTTAACCTACACATCCCTGGACACTATGTGTAATTTAGCATGGCCGATCCACCCTAACCTACACATCCCCGGACACTATGTGTAATTTAACATGGGCAATCCCCACCCTAACCTACACATCCCCGGACACTATGTGTAATTTAGCATGGGCAAACCCCACCGTAACCTACACATCCCCGGTCACTATGTGTAATTTAGCATGGGCAATCCCCACCCTAACCTACACATCTCCGGACACTATGTGTAATTTAGCATGGGCAAACCCCACCCTAACCTACACATCTCCGGACACTATGTGTAATTTAGCATGGGCAATCCCCACCCTAACCTACACATCCCCGGGCACTATGTGTAATTTAGCATGGCCAATCCACCCTAACCTACACATCCCCAGGCACTATGTGTAATTTAGCATGGGCAATCCCCACCCTAACCTACACATCCCCGTCTCTATGTGTAATTTAGCATGGGCAATCCACCCTAACCTACACATCCCCGGGCTCTATGTGTAATTTAGCATGGGCAATCCCCACCCTAACCTACACATTCCCGTCTCTATGTGTAATTTAGCATGGGCAATCCCCACCCTAACCCACACATCCCCGGACACTATGTGTAATTTAGCATGGGCAATCCCCACCCTAACCTACACATCCCCGTCTCTATGTGTAATTTAGCATGGGCAATCCACCCTAACCTACACATCCCCGGCACTATGTGTAATTTAGCATGGCCTATCCACCCTAACCTACACATCCCCGGACACTATGTGTAATTTAGCATGGGCAATCCCCACCTTAACCTACACATCCCCGGACACTATGTGTAATTTAGCATGGACAATACACCCTAACCTACACATCCCCGGGCACTATGTGTAATTTAGCATGGGCAATGCACCCTAACCTACACATCCCCGGACACTATGTGTAATTTAGCATGGACAATCCCCACCCTAACCTACACATCCCCGGGCACTATGTGTAATTTAGCATGGCCTATCCACCCTAACCTACACATCTCTGGACACTATGTGTAATTTAGCATGGCCTATCCACCCTAACCTACACATCCCCGGACACTATGTGTAATTTAGCATGGCCAATCCCCACTAACCTACACATCCCCGGACTATGTGTAATTTAGCATGGGCAATCCCCACCCTAACCTACACATCCCCGTCTCTATGTGTAATTTAGCATGGGCAATCCCCACCCTAACCTACACATCCCCGTCTCTATGTGTAATTTAGCATGGGCAATCCCCACCCTAACCTACACATCCCCGTCTCTATGTGTAATTTAGCATGGGCAATCCCCACCCTAACCTACACATCCCCGTCTCTATGTGTAATTTAGCATGGGCAATCCCCACCCTAACCTACACATCCCCGTCTCTATGTGTAATTTAGCATGGGCAATCCCCACCCTAACCTACACATCCCCGTCTCTATGTGTAATTTAGCATGGGCAATCCCCACCCTAACCTACACATCCCCGTCTCTATGTGTAATTTAGCATGGGCAATCCCCACCCTAACCTACACATCCCCGTCTCTATGTGTAATTTAGCATGGGCAATCCCCACCCTAACCTACACATCCCCGTCTCTATGTGTAATTTAGCATGGGCAATCCCCACCCTAACCTACACATCCCCGTCTCTATGTGTAATTTAGCATGGGCAATCCCCACCCTAACCTACACATCCCCGTCTCTATGTGTAATTTAGCATGGGCAATCCCCACCTTAACCTACACATCCCTGGACACTATGTGTAATTTAGCATGGGCAATCCCCACCCTAACCTACACATCCCCGTCTCTATGTGTAATTTAGCATGGGCAATCCCCACCCTAACCTACACATCCCCGTCTCTATGTGTAATTTAGCATGGGCAATCCCCACCCTAACCTACACATCCCCGTCTCTATGTGTAATTTAGCATGGGCAATCCCCACCCTAACCTACACATCCCCGTCTCTATGTGTAATTTAGCATGGGCAATCCCCACCCTAACCTACACATCCCCGTCTCTATGTGTAATTTAGCATGGGCAATCCCCACCCTAACCTACACATCCCCGTCTCTATGTGTAATTTAGCATGGGCAATCCCCACCCTAACCTACACATCCCCGTCTCTATGTGTAATTTAGCATGGGCAATCCCCACCCTAACCTACACATCCCCGTCTCTATGTGTAATTTAGCATGGGCAATCCCCACCCTAACCTACACATCCCCGTCTCTATGTGTAATTTAGCATGGGCAATCCCCACCCTAACCTACACATTCCCGTCTCTATGTGTAATTTAGCATGGGCAATCCCCACCCTAACCAACACATCCCCGGACGCAATGTGTAATTTAGCATGGCCAATCCACCCTAACCTACACATCCCCGGACACTATGTGTAATTTAGCATGGGCAATCCCCACCCTAACCTACACATCTCCGGACACTATGTGTAATTTAGCATGGACCATCCCCACCCTAACCTACACATCCCCGGGTACTATGTGTAATTTAGCATGGCCAATCCACCCTAACCTACACATCCCTGGACACTATGTGTAATTTAGCATGGCCGATCCACCCTAACCTACACATCCCCGGACACTATGTGTAATTTAGCATGGGCAATCCCCACCCTAACCTACACATCCCCGGACACTATGTGTAATTTAGCATGGCAATCCCCACCCTAACCTACACATCTCCGGACACTATGTGTAATTTAGCATGGACAATCCCCACCCTAACCTACACATCCCCGGGCACTATGTGTAATTTAGCATGGGCAATACACCCTAACCTACACATCCCTGGACACTATGTGTAATTTAGCATGGCCGATCCACCCTAACCTACACATCCCCGGACACTATGTGTAATTTAGCATGGGCAATCCCCACCCTAACCTACACATCCCCGTCTCTATGTGTAATTTAGGAAGGTCAATCCACCCTAACCTACACATCCCCGGACACTATGTGTAATTTAGCATGGCCGATCCACCCTAACCTACACATCCCCGGACACTATGTGTAATTTAGTATGGGCAATCCACCCTAACCTACACATCCCCGGACACTATGTGTAATTTAGCATGGGCAATCCCCACCGTAACCTACACGTCCCCGGGCACTCTGTGTAATTTAGCATGGGCAATCCCCACCCTAACCTACACATCTCCGGACACTATGTGTAATTTAGTATGGGCAATCCCCACCCTAACCTACACATCTCCGGACACTATGTGTAATTTTGCATGGGCAATCCCCACCCTAACCTACACATCCCCGGGCACTATGTGTAATTTAGCATTGCCAATCCACCCTAACCAACACATCCCCGGGCACTATGTATAATTTAGCATGGGCAATCCACCCTAACCTACACATCCCCGGACACTATGTGTAATTTAGCATGGCCGATCCACCCTAACCTACACATCCCCGGGCACTATGTGTAATTTAGTATGGGCAATCCACCCTAACCTACACATCCCCGGACACTATGTGTAATTTAGCATGGCCTATCCACCCTAACCTACACATCCAACCACTCCATGCCAGCAGATATCCTAAACTGAACTAGTACCAATTGCCTGCATTTGGCTGATATCCCTCTAAACCTTTCCAATTCACATACCTGTCCAAATGTCTTTTAAATGTTGTAATTGTACTCACCTCTACCAATTCCTCTGGAAGTTCATTCTAAACTGTCTGTGTGAAAACGTTGTCCCTAAGGTTCCTTTTAAATCTTTCCCCTCTCATCATAAACCTATATCTTCCAGTTTTGGACATCCCTACCCTGGGGAAAAGACTTGGCTATGCACCCCCTCCATGCCCCTCATGATTATCTCAACCTCTATAAGGTCTCTCTTCAACCTCCAACATGCCAGGAAGAAAATACCTCTCCTTACAGCTCAAACCTTCCAATCCTGAACAATGAGAGATTCTCCCCTCCTTAAAGAGAATCATGAATTTTTTTCATGTTCAACGGAACCGACAGCCAGGTTTCATCCTCATCCATAGAGTAAGGAAACTCGAGTCCACTTTATCGAGTGCTATGTTGTCCTGCTTTCGTTTTGCCTTTTTTCCAGTGTTCTCCAAGAGATTATTAAAAATCACACAATACCAGGTTATAGTCCAACATGTTTATTCGGAAAAACTAACTTTTGCAGCGCCACTCTTTCATTAGGTAGCTGTGGAGCAGGATCATAAGTCACAGAGTTTATATCAAAAGATCTCAGTGTCATGCAACTCATGTGAAACCTTGAACAAACCTAGATTGCTGTTAAGTCTTTCATCTTTTAGAATGTGTTGCAGGTTTTGGTTCATTAATATGTAAATCCCAAAACTTCTTGCCAATCACATTCTCAAGATAACTTAAGGTTTTATAAAAAAAAAAGTGACATCCCAGCTGAGACAGTGCATTAAAGGTGTGTGGTTAGAGTCTGTCTGCATCCCAATCTTGAACCAGACTGGTTTTATTTCCAAAGTACGAATTTATAAAATATTACATGGATTGACTGCTTGCATTGACTGCCCACAGATTGTGTGCTTTTTGAACAAACAGAATGTATCATAGAACATAGAACATAGAACATAGAAGAATACAGCGCAGTACAGGCCCTTCAGCCCTCGATGTTGCGCCGATCCAAGCCCACCTAACCTACACTAGCCCACTATCCTCCATATGCCTATCCAATGCCCGCTTAAATGCCCATAAAGAGGGAGAGTCCACCACTGCAACTGGCAGGGCATTCCATGAACTCACGACCCGCTGAGTAAAGAACCTACCCCTAACATCTGTCCTAAACCTACCACCCCTTAATTTAAAGCTATGCCCACTC
>NC_057719.1:10699340-10717641 GCF_004010195.1 Chiloscyllium plagiosum
TATTTATACTCACTGCTTTCCTTACCGGCTGCCCCTCTGGTCTTCGTCACTTCCCCCTGCTGCTCCCGCTCTTTCTGTGAAGAGAAAGAAAAACACCGCTGCCCGCTACCGGTAAGTAATTTTAAAACACACTGTCTTACCTTAGCTTCTGCTCGCACTCGGACTTGTAATTGTATCTACAATTACAATTCTGCAAATTCACATTCACCCCATAGATTTGTGTGTGTGTGCGTGCATGTGAGGGAGACAGAGTGTGCATGAGTGCATGTGCGTGTGAATGCATGTGAGAGTGTGTATTTGAGTGTGTGCATGCTCGGTGGAGTATGTGTGTGTGAGGTAGAATGTGTGCATGTGTGACAGAGTATAAGCCTGTGAGAATGTCCCTGCGTGAGTGTGAGTGCGGAAGGTGTATAAGAGTGTGTCTGAGAGACTGCATGTTTGTGTGTGTAGTAGGTTCACCTGTATTGTGACCGAATCCAAAGTCCTGGTTGAGGCCATCCCCATGGGTACCAAACTTGGCTCTCAGCCTCTTCTTAGTCACTCTGCATTGTTGTGTATCCTGAAGTCCACCTTGGAGGACGGTCACCCAAAGATCTGAGGCCAAGTGCCCCTGACCACTGATGTGTTTGCCGACTTGGAGGGAAGATCCCTGTCTGGTGATCGTTGTGTGGTGAAAAATGTGTTGCTGGAAAAGCGCAGCAGGTCAGGCAGCATCCAAGGAGCAGGAGAATCAACATTTTGGGCATAAGCCCTTCTTCTGAAGAAGGGCTTCTGCCCTAAACTTCGATTCTCCTGCTCCTTGGATGCTGCCTGACCTGCTGTGCTTTTCCAGCAACACATTTTTCAGCTCTGATCTCCAGCATCTGCAGTCCTCACTTTCTCCCGATTGTTGTGTGGTGTCCATTCATCTGTTATCCTAGAATCTGCTTGGTCTTGCCAATGTATTATGCTTCGGGGCATCCATGCCGACATGTCAGAGCTGGCAATTGATGAGTTGAGCATCGTACCCTGTTCTTATGAGGTCGTCCTTCAGCACCTTCAGGTGTCCACCGCATTCCTCCTCATCTCAACAGATCCTGAACAGATCAGTATGTGTAGGGCTTGCCTATATGGGATGGCTGTTTTAACATGTTTAGGGTGGAAGCAAGAGAAGTGTAGCGTCGTGAGGTTATCCATGGGTTTGCAGTAGAGTGAGGTACTGACGTGCCTGTCCTTGATGGAGAATGGCCAAGAATGAGACAGATACTAAAAGGTAGTCTTTGGTATGTCTGGTGGGATGAAACTCGTTGATATCACTGTGTAATTCTTTCAGTGACTCCTCGCCATGAGTCCAGAGGAAGAAAATGTTGTCAATATGTCTGGTCTACAGTGCTGGTTGGAGCTCCTCTGCAGTAAAGAAGTGTTGATTGAACCTGTGCATGAAAATGTTAGCATATTGGGGTGAAGATTTGGTCCCAATGGCTGTTCTGTGCATCTAGATGAAGAACTGGTTATCAAAGGTGAAAACATTGTGGTCAAGGATGAAGCAGATGAGTTGTAGGATGGTGCTCAGAGATTGGCACTTGTTGGTATTGAGTACTGAGGCTGTTGCAGCAATATCATCGTCATGGGGGATGCTGGTGTAGAGTGCTGAAATGTCCATTGAGATGAGGAATGCTCCTGCTTCAACTAGTCCGTGGGTGCTGAGTTTCTGTAAGGAATCTGTAATGTCACGACAGAAGCTGGGGTTCCCCTGTAGAATGGATTTCAAGATGCCCTCGACATAGCAGGTAGGTTCTCACACAGGGTTCACATATACTCCTGCTCTCTCTCTCTCACACTCTCTCACTATGTCTCACTCTCTCTCACTCTCTCTCACTCTCACTCACTTTCACTCTCACTCGCTCTCGCTCTCGCTCTCGCTCTCACTGTCTCACTCTCTCTCTGTCACTCTCTCTCTCTCACTTTCCCTCACATGCACGCACACACACATTTAAGTTTATGGGGTGAATTTGCATTTGTAGAATTGTAATTCCAGATACATTCTTTTTTGTTAAAAAATAACACACAATCTGCAGGCAGTCAATGCTAGCAGTCAATCCATGTAACATTTTATAAATTTCTACTTTCAAAATAAAACCAGTCTGGCTCAAGATTGGGGAAACAGACAGACTCTAACCTCACACCTTTAGTGCACTGTCTGAGCTGAGATATCACCTTTTTTAAAATTAAAACCTTAAGTTATCTCAAGTATATGATTGGCAAGAAGTTCTGGGAGTTTCATATTAATGAACTGAAACTGCAATCCATTCTAAAAGATGAACGACTTAATAGCAATCTAAGTTTGTTCAATATATTGCATGAGTTGCATGACACTGGGATCTTTTGTTATACAATCTGTGATTAATGATTTTTCTCCAAGCTCCGTGATGGAGGAGTAGTGTTCTGAAAGCTAGTTCTTCCAAATGAACCTTTTGGACTATAACCTGGTATTGTGTGATTTTTATCTTTGTCCACCCCAGTCCAACACCAGCACGTCCACTCCAAGAGATAGAAAGAGCCATAAGCAATGTTGACCTTCCTGTTCACAAGCACTTGAAAATTCCAGCGCAGCAGCATTTCAAATCATATAGACCGTTTGAGGAAAGAAAAATGCTAATATGGAGGCAGCGGTTATTAACCAACTATCCACATGGATGGAATAGTCAGATACATGGAGCATAAAGAGCTGACACTGCGTCACTGAACTAACATGGTGGAGGTGACGGCATTGTCCATGTCACTGACTTAACAGCATGGCAATGTTCCACTAAATCCATGGACACCCAGGCCATAGTCAATGCCATCACCTCCACCATAGGTAGGTGTTGAGAGACAGCCTGAAGTGCATGAGTGATCGTGAGTCTCAAATCATGGTACACAAAATAATTAATTATTATGAATTACAATTATTCATTCAAAAATGGTGGACCGAGAATATTGTAGATCGTGCAGCTGCTCCTGATATTCAAGCTAATTTCCAGATTTACTTCTAGATTTCTTACAGCTATTATATTTCAGTACTATAAAATTTTTATTTTGATTAATTTCATATTGTTGAGGTGAGAGGTGAAAGATTTTAAAAAAGACGAGGGGCAATTTTTGTTTTACACACAGAGAGTGGGTCATGTTTGGAATGAACTTCCAGAGGAAGTGATGGGTGTGGGTACAGACTGAAAGTTTAAAAGACATTGAGATAAGTTCATGAATAGGAAATGTTGGAGGGATATGGGCCAAGTGTGTGCAGGTGGGACTAGTTTAGTTTGGGACTTTGGTCGGCATGGACTGGTTGTTTCGGATGGGTCTATTTCTGTGCTGTATGAGTCTATAACGCTAAACATGCCCACTAAGATCAATTACAGGAAGCACCCCATCTCCGCACATGGCATCTTAAGAAGCTATCAAATGAGCAGCACAGTTGCTCAGTGGTTAGCACTGCTGCCTCACAGCACCAAGTACCTGGATTTGATTCCAGTCTCAGTCTGTGAGGCATTTGCATATTCTCTCAGTGTTTGCGTAGGTTTCCTCCGGATGCTCCTGTTTTCTCCGACAGTCCAAAGATGTGCAGGTCAGGTGGATTGGCCATGCTAAATTGCCCGTAGTGTTCAGGGGTATGCAGGTGGGTTAGATGTGGAAAATACAGGGATAGGATAGGTGAGGTGGGTCTGGGTGGGGTGCTCTTCAAAGGGTCGGTGTGGACTCCATGGGCTGAGCAACCATGGAGAGACTCTATGGTACATAAGAAAATTCATCCCCAGAAGTGGGGAATAAAATTGTTCCAACCAATGCCTTTCAGGGTAGGTAGATGTACAGATTTGGTCCCTTTACCGTGAAAGGATGTCCTTGCCACAGAGATAATGCAAAGTTCACAGTTCTAGTTCCTAGATTGGCAGGATTTTCCTCTCGGGAGAAATTAAGGAAACAGGGCCTGTATTCTCTAAAGTTTAGAAAATGAGGTGACCAGTTTGAAACTTGCCAAATTTCTCCAGTAATGGATGAGACAGGTGCAGGAAGAGTGTTTCCGCTCATTCAAGGGTTTGGAACTAGGGGATAGATGTTCAGGATAAGTGGACAAGCAATTTAGGACTGGGATGAGGAGGAATGGCTTCAACTGAGAGGGTGGCAAATTTTTGGAATGTTCCATCTCAGGCGGCTATGAACAGTCAATCACGCAGTGCATTAAAGACAGTGACTGAAGACTTCAGCAGATTAAAGGTATCTAGGAATATGGGGATAATGTGGGAAAATGGATTTCTGATAGACGATCACCCATGATCTAGTTGAATGATGAAGGAAGCCCATGGAGCTGAATGACCCCTCCTGCTCCCATGTTCCAATGAATTGGAAGAATCCTGAGATCTTAAAGGCCTGAGAGGCTGGAGGAGGTAAGGACCCAATGGAGGGAATTGAACACAAGGATGAGAATTTTGAAGTCAAGTTATTTTTAAATTATGAATCCATATGGGTCAGCGAGCTCAGGCGGGATGGGTGAACGGAACTTGGTGTGAGCTGAGAGTGCGGTCTAGAAAAGCACAGCCAGTCAGGGAGCATCTGAGGAGCAGGAGAATCGACGTTTCAAGCATAAGCTCTTCATCAGGAATGGTACATAGAACATGAACAGCAGAGCTCTGGGCAAGCTCAAGTTGGAAGATGGAAGTCTATACAGGAGACTTTAAAAGCATGGCTACTTGTTGTGCACTTTCCTGCTTCTCTCCTAGTTTCTGTCATTTCTCATTTTCCTTCTATGTTCCCTGTAAATTACTGAAGTCATAATATAGAATTTGTAACTGTCAGAGGGCAAATTACCTCAGAACACTACAGCAGGAGATTTGCAGTAAGAGATTTTATCTTCCCTTAAGCCAAAAGAAAGCAAATTCTTTCTTCCTGACAGAATAGCAAGGTTAGCAAGTTAAGGATTTCTGAATGATCTCTGAGGTTCTTGCCTGTGTTTTGATTGGTGGAACCGGGTGCAGCAATGTCACCTAGGATAGTTTTCAGAATTGGGTTGTGAACATGTCAGAGCCATGATAGAGCCACCTAATGTTTTATTTCATTTCAAGCTCATAGGGTGATGATTTAACCTGCGGGTCACCACACCTCAGGCAAGGGGAGAGGATGAGAAACAGAATCCTTCAAGGTAACCTCAGCTATTGCAGGAAGTCAATCCATACTGTTGGCATCACTAACCAGACCTTATCTTATGGTCAGGTAAGACTAAGTCAACTTTATCTTTCCCTTCATTCCAAACAAAATTGTTTTCATAAATTTAACTGATGTGCAGAGTTTGTGCACATTAATCATATTAGTCATAGGCATATTTGATTAGCTGGCAGTTAAAACCTGTAAAAGATAGATATACTACAATGTTTACTGGCTAAGGCAAAACACTCAGCCAGTAGCCCATTACTGGAACAGTACTGAAGGAGTTATATACTGTTCAAGGTGCCTTTCTATGTTAGGAGTGTTATGGAATACTCCCCACTTGCCTGCTGGGTCCAGTTCTAGCAGTACTCAAGAAACCTGACACCATCTAGGACAAAGCAGTCATCCAATTGATTGGCACCACATCCACAAGCACCTGTTCCCCTCCACCACCAATGCTCAGTAGCAGCAGTGTGTACTATCTACAAAATGCATAGTAGAAATTCACCTCAGACAGTGCCTTCCATTGCCAATGGCTTCCACAAGCCATTGGCCACTTTCAGCGAGATGGACAAGGATAGCTACATTATGGGATCAATATCACCTGCAAGATACCATCCAAGCCATTCAGCATCCTGACATATGTTGCATTTCCTGCAGTGCTGCTAACTAAAAATCCAGGAAATCCCTCCCTAATGATATTATGAGTATATCTACATCTAATGGACTGCGGCAGCTCAAGATTAGAGCTCTCCACCACATTCCCCAGGATAGTTAGCAATGGCCAATCGATGCTAGCACAGCCATGAATGATTTTTTTTAAAAATGTTGCCGTAACTTCTGCATAGTGCGAACAACTCGCAATGAAATGCCTAGCCTTGTTGTCGAATCCCTCCATGTGGGAGCAGGCCATTCAGCCCACCCACCCCTGTAACCCTGCATTTCCCATGGCTCTGTGTGCAAACTGGGGTGGCACGGTGGCTCATTGGTTAGCACTGCTGCGTCATGGGACCTGGGTTCGATTCCACCCTCGGGTGACCGTCTGTGTGGAGTTTGCACATTCTCCCCACCTCTATGTGGGTGTGCTCCAGTTTCTTTCCGCATCCAAAGATGTGCAGATGAGGTAGATTAGTCATGCTAAATTGCCCACTGTATCCAGGGATATCTAGGCAAAGTGCGTTAGTCATGTAGGGATAGGGTAACTGGGTGGAATGGTCTTCAGAGGATTGGTGTAGACTTGATGGACCAAGTGGCCTGCTTGCACACTGTAGGGATTTTAGGCTGTAGCATTAAAGCTGATTTGGATCATAGTTCCAAGACTTGCAATCCTGTTTATTTTCTTTGTGCAATTTTTATTCCGGGCTGGAATCCAAGCAGGTGTCCCAAGCTGAATGTAAGTATTCAGACTTCAATGTGGCTGATTAGGGACCTTTTGAGAACATTGAAAGTTTCTCCAGTGGAGGAACTGCTTGAGGCTATGGACTTATTGGGTTGCCTATGCTGCTTGCCAGTTTGATTCCTTAAGATTCTTGTTCAATGGAAAATAAGGTTGTACTCTGAGTCGGGGAACAGATAGAATTGGTGATGAAGTACTGAGGTATAGACCATGACTTTGTTAGGATGGATGGTCTGAATGATGAGATAGGTAAAAACAAGGACTGCAGATGCTGGAAACCAGAGACTAGATCAGAGTGGTGCTGGAAAAGCACAGCAGGTCAGGCAGCATCCGAGGAGCAGGAAAACCAACATTTCGGGCAAAGGCCCTTCATCGGGAATAGAGGCAGGGTGCCTGCAGAGTGGAGAGATAAATGAGAGGGGGTGGAAAGAAAGTAGCATAGAGTACAATAGGTGAATGGGGATAAAGTTGATAGGTCAGAGAGGAGGGTAGAGTGGATAGGTGGAAATGAAGATAAGCAGCTAGGAGAGGTCATGAAGGCGGTGCTGAGCTGGATGTTTGGAGCTGGGGTGAAGTGGGGGGAAGGGAAAATGAGGAAACTAGTGAAATGCACAGAGTGGGAGGGGGAGTTGAAATGTTGGGCCACAGGGCGGTGGGGTTGATTAGTGCGGGTGTCCTGGAGATGTTCCCTAAAGCACTGTGCTAGGAGGCGTCCAGTCTCCCCAATGTAGAGGAGACCGCACCGGGAGCAACGGATACAATAAATGATATTGGTGGATGTGCAGGTAAAACTGCAGGTCTGAATGATAAATCAATGCAAGCACATAACGACTGAGAGGATCATTGGTTTCGCTTTACCTGTCATCATTGATTAACTAATAAAGGTAATAATCAGAAAACTTCTTTATATTTAAAAAAGACTTTTAGGTACTTTTAGATTTTGATTTTAGATTTTAGATTTTATTGTCATGTATACTCAAGTACAGGAGTACAGTGAAATGTGTATAATGTCACCACACATGGTGCTATCTTAGGTACCATAGTAGTAAGGGAAACGAGAGTTAAGAAGTTAAGCACTATTTCATAGAACACTCGAAAAAATAAAGAAATAGGTTATGTTTACATCAAAATCTTGGAAAATAATGGAATAAGCTAAAAGTTCAACATTTTTTGATAAGTTCTCTGCTTTTCTCGTTCTCCAGGAGACCTCAGCTGTCTGTTCTCAAAGCAGGTTCCATCGCTGTTGCTGGAACTGCCGCCTCTCTGATCTTCCCTTGTCCCGCGGGAACATGCCCAGGCAAGTTCCACTCACACAGGCAAAAACAATGACTGCAGATGCAGGAAACCAGATTCTGAATTAGTGGTGCTGGAAAAGCACAGCAGTTCAGGCAGCATCCGAAGAGCAGCAAAATCGACGTTTCGGGCAAAAGCCCTTCATCTGCCCGAAACGTCGATTTCGCTGCTCCTTGGATGCTGCCTGAATTGCTGTGCTCTTCCAGCACCACTAATCCAAGATCCACTCACACGCCAAACTGAGACACTGCCATGAGCCGCCAAAAGACCAGGCCTGGGACCCACCATGCAACATCGAGACACCAGGCGCAGAGATGGTGGGTGACCAGGCCTGGGACCTACCATCAGCCACGGAGAGACCAGACCAGGCCCAGGAACCACCACAGGATGCGCAGAGACTAGGACAGAACTAGGTCAAGGCAGAAAGCGTCCAGGTCAGGAGACAGACACCAGACCAGGACCTGCCACAAGATGCTGAGAGACCAGGCTGGGACCTGGGAAAAGATGGCGAGAGACCAGGCCAGGTTCTGCCACAAAGTGCTGAGAGACCAGGCCTGGGACCTACCACAAGATGCTGAGAGACCGGCTGGGACCTGCGAAAAGATGACGAGAGACCAGGCCAGGTTCTGCCACAAGATGGTGAGAGACCAGGCCTGGGACCTGCCACAAGATGCTGAGAGACCAGGCCGGGACCTGCCAGGAGGCAGTGAGAGACCAGGCTGGGACCCGCCACAATATGATGGGAGACCAGGCTGGGGACCCATGAGAGACAGTGAGAGACCAGGCCAGGGACCCATGAGAGACAGTGAGAGACCAGACCAGGGACCCACGAGAGATGGTGAGAGACCAGGCTGGGACCCACCTCAAGCCACCAGAAGACCAGGCTGAGAGCTGCTGGAGACAGAGGCCAGACCCACCAAGAGCCCCAAAGGGAGGAAAACAAGAAAAGGAACAGGAGGAGCATCCTACTCTCCCGCCATCTCAACTGGAAGTGTACAGTATCTTTTACGAGCTCATTACATCCAACACAGTCCTTTTGAAATGTAATTGCTTGTTGTAATGTAGAAAGCAAATAGGCAATTTATATACAGCAAGATACCACAAATAACAATAAAATTAGAAATAAATAGGAGCAGGAGCAGGCGATTCAGCCCTTCAATATGATCATGGCTGATCATCCAACTCAGTGCCTGTTCCTGCTTACCCCCCTTCCTACAGCCTTTGATAGAAATTAGAAAGTAGGAGCTAACTCTTGATAACTATTATCATATAACTATTATGATTTGGAGATGCCAATGCGGGACTGGGGCTCAGAAAGCTAGTGATTCCAATTGAACCTGTTGGACGATAACCTGGTGTTGTGTGATTTTTAACTTTATGAAGCTATTGTTATGATTCCAGGTGAGAACTGCAATTCTTTGACAATGGACCACATCTCCAAGTCTTTTTAGTAGTTTTTGTTGCAGCAGAGATGATCTCATTTACTGACAAAGAGAATAAAGTCACAAGACAACATTCTGTTTTAAACAAACAGAAGAGTTTTGCTATGCAAGAGTAAACAAATCAAACAGTCAACCCTATCTATAATAAAGTCTAACGTTCAGAATTAACGAGGTGAATGTGAATTAATAGACTTCAGTTGAGCACACTACAAACTGAATATTGAATTGCAGGCACAGGACAGAGTGAATCCAACCCACTCAGTGCCTGGGAGTCACAAAATAAAATCCTTTAAACACTGTTTTCCTCACAGGGGATTTTATCTCCTCCTTTTTGGGGGATCATATATTTCTCTGAGCATGTTCAACTACATCTGTAACTCAGACTTCAATGCACCACCCCGTCATTTCTCCAGCCTGCAAATGAATTGTCAGGTACACAGACTCCAGCTCGCACTGTCCCAGGGACTGCTCACTTCTTATTATTATCATCTCTTCTCTTGTGACTGTGATCCCACTGTGTTTATAAAGCTGTGCTTCAGCATCTAATCACCAGCATGATTCCTGGCCCCTGGCGGAGCTGACAACACCATCGCTCAAGGGCATCAGGGAAAATAGAAGCAGTTATACTGGAGAATTAATATATAATTCTCCATTTTGAAAGACTATAAGAAGAGCCAGACCAGTGTACCTCTTTTATCAGAGCTGCCGATAAAGGGGGTGGCAGGGGCAGGGTGGTAAAGTGAGGACAGGTGAAGACTAGTAGAGGGTACAACCTGGTTGGTCAATGAGGGGAATGAATCCGGTTGGTGGGTGGAAGGAGTGGAAAGGAGGTGGAGGGTCTGGAAAGGGAGTCAGAGGATGGGAAGGGAGGTTACTTGAAATTGGAGAACTCAATGTTGACACCTCTGGGCTGGAGAAGATGAGATGTTATTCCTCCAATTTGTGGTTTGGTTTGTTGTGGCAATGGAGGAGGCCGAGGATGGTCATGTCAGAAAGGGTGTGAACCTTCCCATCCCCTGACTCCCCTCCCAGCCACCAACCAGATTGATTCCTCAAATTGACCAACCAGGTCTTACCCTCTACCTGTCTTCACCTATCCCCACTTCACCACCCTGCCCCCGCCTCCTCCTTTACCTGCACCTCCCCCTACACCTATCTCCAGTCTTGAAGAAGGTTACACCCAAAACATCAACTTCTCCACCAGCTGATACTGCCTGGCTTGCTGTGTTCTTCCAGCCTCCTGCGTGTCTAGGTTGAGTATCTGCCGGCGACCGACAACGTTGGGAGTTCAGTGAGGTTTCCCATTGATCGAGTGTAGCATTGCTACCCGTCATAAAAGCATGCAGAACGGCAGATGATGAATTAAAGTGTGGCATGAAGGATTGAAACTTTCATCAGGTGCATTTTGCTAATGTCATTTGAAAATCTGCAATTTGCGAGCTGTGGGTGAGCACCGGATCTGCTTGTCAAGGCTGGTGTATCTAGTGTATCGATGTATACGCTGGAGTAGTGAGTGAAGGAGACATGCAGATCAAAATACGAGCCTTGAAGTCACACTGTGTAAATACCAGCCTCTGAGTGACTAACACATTTGCATGCAATTTGCCTATCCATTATTTTAGTGGCGGCTTACTTTAAAAACTAATACTTGATGAAACCACAGAATATAAATGCTTCAAGTGCTCCTTCTGCAATTTCGGGTTGAAAATGGAGAAGAGGAGACCTATAGTGAAAGACACAAAGTAATAGAGAGAGAGAAAGAGAGCAGAGAGAATTGATTTTTTACAGACTTCCAGAAGTAGATAACAATGATTTGTGGTGGCCTCTGTGATTATACAGAAAGTAGCTCCCTGGAGCCTGCAATCTCTGCCAAAATTTATACTGCAGCTCTGTTGGATTCCGCGATGATCTTTTCCCACTGGATTCAGCTGACTATTTTACTAGCATAGTTATAGTGAATTTTAAATGGCTGGCAATCATACAATGTGTAATTACATCATCACGTTGACACAAAAAGACTGTCTGGCATTTCTAACTTCACTTCAAGTTGTTACATAACATTTTTGACCAATGCTGACTGAAAATAAAGTGTAATGACTAAAAGTAGTCTCTCTTCAATTGTTCAGGAGTCATACAGTCAGAGAGCATAAAGGGAGACAGTTTGAACCATCACACCTCTGCTGGCTCCTACTTTTTTTTAAACCTCTTTTCATGTATTTATTCAATTCCCTTTTGGGGACTATCATTGAGTGTCCTTCCACCAGTCTTTCGATATGCATTCCAGATCCTAACAATTTGTTGCATTAAAAATAAATTTCATCACCTCTGCAACGGTTTTGGTGATTTCCTTCAATCTGTGTCCTCCGATTACTGACTCTCGTCCAGTGTTGACAATCTTACCTGGAACGCTATATCAGTAGCCCTCATGATTCTGTAATCCCCTTCAGGTGTGCTGGCCAAAGTATCAAAGACGCAGATATGCCCAAGGACTGCCAAATAGAACATCCACCAGAACGCCTATCTTTTAAACAAAAGGTTTAGACTTTTCTCCAACACTGTAAGGATTTTTATTCCACATTTACAATTACTGCAGTAGCACTTTTTACAAAGCTAAGGAAAGATGAGGGAGTCCCATTGTTCCATCTAAAACATTTTCTATAGACCCCAACAGTTCTTGCAACACAACACCTCATTAATCTCCTCAGAATTCAGACTTTTTTGGCCCCTGTTACAACATCCATAGCTGTCAAAGGATCAGTATTCAAAGGAAGTGGCACTAGTTACTTCATTGTAACCATTCTGTCCATGTCAGAAACACTACGATCCTGCTCAGTTACGTCTGGACAGTTGCAATGATTAAAGGATGACTGGGTAGGTGAAGAGGAAGGAATTTCATAGCAACATTAGCAGCTCCAAAGATGACTGCTGTTGTGAATCAGTTAGTTCAGTTGGATGGACCGTTGGTCTTTCTCATACCTCTCCCCTCAGCTGAGGTGTGCTGACCTTCAGGTTAAACCACAACCAGTTGTCTCCTTGTAATAAGCGAGCAGCCCTATAGTCTGGCAAGGGTATGGTAACTTTACCTTTACTAACATGAGATTGAAAAGCCCACTCCATTGAAGAAGGTTATCTCAGAGTACAATGGGACTTTGTTCAGATGGGCTGAGGAGTGGCAGATGGAGTTTAATTTAGATAAATATGAGGTGTTGCATTTTCGTAAGGCAAATCAGGACAAGACCTATGCACTTAATGGTAAGGTCCTGGGGAGTGTTACAAAACAAAGAGACGCTCATAGTTCCTTGGAGGCGGAGTCTTAGGTAGACAGGGTGATGAAGAAGGTATTTGGTACACTTGCCTTTACTGGTCAGTGCATTGAATATGGGAGTTGGGTTGTCATGATGTGACTGTACACGACATTGGTTAGGCCACTTTTGGAATATTGCATTCAGTTCCGGTCTCCCAGACATAGGAAAGATGTTGTGAAACTCAAAAACGTGCAGGAAAGGTTTACAAGGATGTTGCCAGGGTTAGAGTATTTGAGCTATAGGAAGAGGCTGAACAGACTGGGGCTATTTTCTCTGGAGCGTCGGAGGCTGAGGGGTGACGTTATAGATGTTTATAAAATCATGAGGGGCATAAATAGAGCGAATAGCTAATGTGTTTTTCCCCAGGGTGGTGGAGTCCAAAACTAGACATTTAAGGTGAGAATGGGAAGATTTAAAAGGGACCTAAGGGGCAACGTTTTCATGCAGAGCGTGGTGCATGTATGGAATGAGCTGTCAGAGGAAGTGGTGGAGGCTGGCACAATTAAAACATTTAAAAGGCATCTGGATGGGTATGTGAAGAGGAAGGGTTTAGAGGGATGTGGGCCAAATGCTGGCAAATGGGACTAGATTCATTTAGGATATGTGGACAGTATGGACGAGTTGGACTGAAGGTTGTGTTTCTGTGCTGTACAACTCTGTAAATCTATTGGCATAAGCTGTTCAGTCAATCCATCTGGAAAATTTGCCTGGAAATTTCAGATCCATCCCTTCCTAGCAGCCTAAGCAATAAAATGCAGCAACAGTGAATCTGCATTTATATAGCAACCTTACTGCAATAAAACATCCTTGCAGGAATATTGTCAACAATATAACGTAAGGACAGGTGGCTAACAGTTTGGTAAAAGAAGTAGGTTTGGTGCAGGATCTTAAAGGGAACAGAGAGAGGGACAGAGAATTTGAGAAGTTTCAGACTTAAGGGCTGAGACTAGAAGTTTTCCAGCAGTGGACTGATTAACATCAGCGATTAGAATTCGAAGGGCGCAGAGGTCACAAAGAGATGTAGGGCTGGAATAGGTTAGAAATCAGGGGAATGTGAAGCCCATGTAGGGGTTCGAAAACATTGATGACAACAGACAAACCAGACAACAAGACCGCAAGAAATTACAAAGAATTGTGAATGCAGTCCAGTCCATTGCGAAAACCAACCTTCCTTCCACTGACTTGGTTTACACTTCCCACTGCCTCAGTAAAGCAGCCACCATAATCAAAGGGCCATCCCACCCCGGTTATACTCTCTTTCACCCTCTTCCATCGGGCAGAAGATACAAATGTTTGCAAACAGTACCAACAGATTCAAGAACAGCTTCTTCCCTGCTGTCATATATTAGAATAGATTGTTCTCTCCACCTTCTCTGTAGCTGTAATGGTTTATTCTGCATTATGTTCTAGTGCCCTGTTGTACTTAAAAAAGGTATGATTTGTTTGGATAACATGCATAACAATACTTTTCATGGTCACTTAGTACATGTGACAATAACAAATCAAATCAAACCAAATCAAGTCAAATCAAAAATAGCAACATAGGTCAGTGAGCACACAGGTGAAAGATGAATGGGACTTGGGAACTTACACATTAACAGCACAGTTTTGAACAATAAAAACAGGGTTAAAGGCCAAATGCTGGCAATCGGAATTATATTAATTGAGGATGTTGGGTTGGCAAGGACAAATTGGACTGAAAGGTCTCTTTCTGTGCTGTATATCTCTATGACTCTATAACTCCACCTTACTGCATTACTAAGGGAATGCTGCACTTTTGCACATGTCTTCTTTGGAGAACATGCCATGCCTTTTACAGAAATAATAAAAATCTCAAAGCAAAGAAAAGCAAAGAAATTCTTTCCCAGAGTCCTGGCCAACGCTCATCCCTCAACCAAAATCTTTCACAGAAAATCCGGCTGTTTATTTATCATCAGCGCTTGTGGGAGCATCCTGTGTGTAAATTGGTTTCCAATATTGAAACTGCGTAAACTGTTGATTAAGTCACGATTGGATTTCTGCTTCCAGTTCTGGTCACCACATTAAGGGAAGGATGGGATTGTACTAGAGGGGGTGAAGAGGAGATTCACCAGGATGCTGCCTGGTCTGGAGGGTCTGAAATGTGAGAAAAGATTGGGTAGACTGGGGTTGTTTCTATGGAGTACAGAAGGTGGGGAGGGAAACTGATACAGGAGTATAGGACTGTGGAAGGCGCAGATATGGTCAATAGAAAGGCATGTTTTTCATTAGTATTGGGCTCAATAACTGGGACATGGACTTAAGGTAAGAGTAGCAGGCTAAGAGGAGAGTTGAGGAGATTTTTTTTCACTCAGAAGGTTGTGGAATTCCTGAACTCACTTTGTTAAAAGAACAGCTGAGTCAGATACTCTCATAACATTAAAGCAGTATTTGATGATCCAGTTCCATTGCCATAACCTCCAGGGCTATGTGTCAAAAGCTGGAGAAAGGGATTGGAATTCAATCTTTGTTGACTGGCACATTTATGATGGGCTGAATGGTCCCCTCCTGTGCTGTGAATGTCTATGAGTGCTAAGAATGAGATGGAGGAGGCCACAGAGTAGTGACAATACCATTGAGCTAGTAATTCAGAAACACAAGCCAAAGCACTGGGAACAAGGGTTCAGTTGTGACTATGGCAGCTAACTGAATTTGCATTTAATAAATCAGGTATGAATTATAGTTTTAGTAATAGTGACCATGAAACTATTGTCGATTGTCATAAGAACGAATCTGGTTCATCAACATCCATTAGAGAAGGAAATCCGCCATCTTTATCTGATCTGGTCAAGATGTGACTCCAGGCCCAAGCATTGTGGTTTACTATTATCTGCCCTCTGTAATGGTCTATGGCAATTAGGGATGGGCAAACAAATTCAGGCCTTGCCACGATGCCCAACACCTTGTGAAGGAATAGAAGAAGCAGTTCAGCAGAGATGCATTGGGAGGAAGGCTGGATAACATAAAGAAAACAGAAGGAGAAGGTGGAGCTGATTGGCTTAGATGAAGACACTAGTGATGTACAGTGCTAGGATCTGGGTTCGATTCCAGTCCTCAGGTGACTGTCTGTGTGGAGTTTGCACATTCTCCGTGGGTGCTCTAGTTTTTTTCCCACAGTCCCACCAACTTGGTCAAGCTAAATTGCCCTGTAGTGTCCAAGGATGTGCAGATTAGGTGGGCTAGCCATGGTAAATGAAGGGATACAGGAATAGGGTAGTTCCTATGCTGTTCAGAGAGTTAGTGCAGGCTCAATGGGCCAAATGGCCTCTTTACGCACTATAGGGATTCTATGCTGTAAGAGTGTTCGCAAGATCCTCATGTGAAGTGTAAGGCAAGGTACAGCTCAGTTGGGATGTTTGGTCTGTTCCATGCAGTAACTTCGGTATAATTCTATGTACTCTATCTGAAGCTTTTGATCATTGCATCAGTAACAAGTTCATGTTAACTATTGTTAGTCACTTTGTCTGATGAAGCCTTCTTAAACAGATCTTGTTGCATCTTCCTTTTCAACCAACATGTTCTGGACTTCAATAATGTTTCTCATTTCACTAGAACCTGTAGGGCATTTAAAACGGTATCTCCGAAACAGCACCCTTTAATTCTCTCCCAATATTAAACTACTCAGTCTTGATGCCTTACGTAATTGGTCTTGTTCTGGGGGATTCACGAAATCCATCGAAATCTCCCTCAGCACTGATGGGTGATGTCAGATTCGTACAAAATGAATCTTGTGCATCTTGACCACATCTGCTCCTATGGTCTTGATCAGCACTTTCTCACAATCACAAATTCCCATTGTATGGGGGAGGCATCAGCCTTGTGGCATTATGCGGAGACCCAGGTGTTGTTCTGGGGACCCAGCTTCAAATCCTGCCATGGAATGTAAATTCAATTAAACTGTCTGTAATTTAGAGTTGAAATGATAACTATGGAATCATTGTCAATTGCTAGGGGAAAGACCCATCTGGTTGACGAATGTCCTTTAGGGAAGGAAATCTGTCATCCTTTCCTGGTCTGACCTATGTGTGACTCCAGACCCACTGCAATGTAGTTGACTCCTAACTAGCCTCTTAGGGATGTTACGGACCAGACAGACCCCTCAAAATATTTTAAGAAGGAAGCCTAGACCCGAACTTTCCCTTGTTTCAAAGGCAATTGAAAAGTGCCATGTTCCAGATACAATTCGACTGATCAAACCACTCAACGTTAAGCAAAACACCATTAATTCAAACACTATAGTTAAAATGCTACAAAAGAAAGAAGTTAGAATAACTTAACTCCACTGGAAAACTTAACAAAATAACAGATTCAGTAACTATTACTAATGAACTGTCCCAATACAGTAACATCACGTATACACACTCTTTGGCAGAAAGGGAAATCTAGAAACCAGATTATCTCACATGCAATCCAGCAACAGAGGGAGAGAGAGAGAGAGAGAAACAATATCAAGTGAAAACTCAGTAGCAGCCAGGAAACATTTACTGAAGCTTCCAACCCTGTTGAGACTCCAATTGCTGCTGAATCTCAAAGCTAAATAACTAAAAACTAGAAATCTGGTCTTAGAGCTGGCAACACCTATTCAGGCTGCTTCTATTGTTCCAACTTTTAAAAAAATCCTCACGGCCTCCCAAGCTGTTTCTTTAAGGGGCTTAACTAGCCAGCTAGGCACCTCAGCCTTAAAACCTATCTTCAAAACAAAACTGGACAAAATACCCCTCTTAAAGCCACAGCAGCCTCACAGGGATGAGTAATAAATGTTAGAGTAATAAATATTGGAGTAATAAACGTGATGCTCACATTCTGTGAATGAGTAGAAAAAGGTAGAGGTCACTTTAAGTGGGTAAAGCAGCACCTTCTAAGATCACTCCCCATCCCCCACAGCCAATGAGGAAACACAAGGTGCTCAGCAACAGCAACTCACGAGCTCCTTCTCGAGTACCTTCTAAACTTGGGACTTCTCCCAGCTAGAATGACAAGGGCAGCAGGGTTTGACAATGCTGTCACTTTAACAAGGTTATTTTGGCTTTGAGGTTATTTCTAAGAGAGTTCATAAAGGTAGGGATGCCGAAACATCTGGAAAAGAGCCTAGTTTAATAATAGCAGGGGAGTGGTCAGTACTTCTAGTTCAGTTTTTATCCATAGAACATAGAACATTACAGCGCAGTACAGGCCCTTCGGCCCTTGATGTTGCGCCAACCAGTCATACCAATCTGAAGCCCATCTAACCTACACTATTCCATGTACGTCCATATGTTTGTCCAATGACGACTTAAATGCACTTAAAGTTGGTGAATCTACTACCATTGCAGGCAAAGCATTCCATACCCTTACTACTCTCTGAGTAAAGAAACTACCTCTGACATCTGCCCTATATCTATCATCCCTCAATTTAAAGCTATGCCCCCTCGTGCTAGCCATCAGCATCCGAGGAAAAAGGCTCTCCCTGTCCACCCTATCTAACCCTCTGATTATCTTATATGTCTCTATTACGTCACCTCTCAACCTCCTTCTCTCCAACGAAAACAGCCTCAAGTCCCTCAGCCTTTCCTCGTAAGACCTTCCCTCCATACCAGGCAACATCCTAGTAAATCTCCTCTGAACCCTTTCCAAAGCTTCCACATCCTCCTTGTAATGCGGTGACCAGAACTGTACACAATACTCCAAGTGCGGCCGCACCAGAGTTT
>NC_057719.1:10717888-10720222 GCF_004010195.1 Chiloscyllium plagiosum
AGATCATTTATAAAAATGACGGACAGCAGTGGACCCAACACCGACCCTTGCGGTACACCACTAGTAACTGGACTCCAGGATGAACATTTCCCATCAACCACCACTCTTTGTCTTCTTTCAGCAAGCCAATTACTGATCCAAACTGCTATATCTCCCATAATCCCATTCCTCCGCATTTTGTATAAGTTTCTTCAGCTGTAGCAGTGAGAAGCTGCTGCAATTCAGAAAAAGATTCCAAGCTTCAGCAAATGATTCTTGACGGGCTTCTCTCTCTCTGAAATCTCTCCTGCCTTTAAGATCCTGTGTTTGAAGTTTTATTTTGCCAATGGTTGTTTTTATGGGATGTTACGGGAATTGGAACAGCTCCTTAGTTAAGTCGCGGTATCAAGTCAGTTGAGTTTTCAAATAGTTAAGTTATTCTAAATTCAGTTTTCTTTTCTGTTTCAACTGCAGTGTTTAAATAAATTATGTTTTACTTGAAGCTGAGTGGTTTGACCAGCTGCATCACACCTGGGACATCCAATTCAAATCTGCCTTTAAAATAAGAAAAAAGTTAGGGTCTGGGCTACCTTGATAACATATTTTGAGGGGTACCTGACCTGGTCCATAACAGGGCGTAATGGGAGTGCCACCGATGGCAACTTCACCTTCAAGTCACCCACCGTCCTAGACCACTATTGGGTCAAAACCCCTGGAACTCTATTCCTAACAGCACTCTGGGTGACCCTGCACCCCAGGGGCTGCAGCAGTTCAAGAAGGCTGCTCACTACCACCAACTCTGACAGAGCAGTTTGGGAAAAATAGTGAAGGGTGACCTTGCCAGGGAATGAAAGAATAGGTTAGAAGAAAACAAACTGGTATTGACTTCACCAAATATTAATTCAGACAGGCGCCTGGTTATTTCATTCAGAATTATCTGGTTGACTCAGCTGCCTAATCCACCTTGGATTAACGAAAAAGACATAATACACCAGCGAAGACTTCTCTGCAAAGACATTGCAGTAAAGAGGTCAAGCATGTAGACAGAAATACTTGTCGGTGTTAACAGAATTGCTTCTAGTGATAGAATCACTTTTCAAAGGCCCTCACTGTGGGGCTCTCATGACAATGATGTATTCCTGTAGCACTCTGGAGGATTTACTAAAGAACATTGCTAGACTCCGCAGGCTATTCATGGTAAAACAACTACCTTTGAAATTCAGAGTAAACACTCTGGAGATCAGCATGTATCAGTCCTCTGAGTTTATTGCTCTAATATTAAAATGGTTGTTCTTTCTCATCTAGCCTTTGGCTGAATGATTCATTGGGAGAGCTTTCAAGGTGCTGCTTCTGTTCAATTCCCTTCACCCGTACTGATAGATTCAGAGGGTCATAAGATGTTCAGCACGTAAACAGACTCTTCTGGTCCATGCTGACCAGATATCCCAACCCAATCTAGTCCCACCTACCAGCAACTGGCTCATATCCCTCCAAACCTTTATATACCCATCCAGATGCCTTTTAAGTGTTGCAACTGTACCAGCCTCCACCACTTCCACTGATTGCTCATTCCATACGCATACCACCCTCTGTGTGAAAAAGTTGCCCCTTAGGTCTCTTTCATATCTTTCGCCTCTCACTCTACACCTATGCCCTCTAGTTCTGGACTCCCCACCACAGGGAAGAAACATTGTCTGTTTATCCTATCCATGCCCCTCATGATTTTATAAACCTCTATAAGATCACCCCTCAGCCTCCGAGGCTCCAGGGAAAATAGCTCCAGCCTGTTCAGCCTCTCCCTGCAGCTCAAATCCTCCAACCCTGGCAATATCCTTATAAATCTTTTCTGAATCCTTTCAAGTTTCACAAAATCCTTCTGATAGGAAGGAGAACAGAACTGCATCTTAATGCTACCTTAACCCGAGTTTGTACTTAGGATCAAATGGAAAATAATATTCTCTTACAGGTTTAAGAATCACACTCATTTTGAGAAAATACAAATCAACTCACTGAGAGAAGGGTTTTTTTTTGTTGATTTATTCATTCAATGGGGAAAGCAAATCTTAGCAGGACCTATACACTTAACGATAAGGTCCTAGGGAGTGTTGCTGAACAAAGAGACCTTGGTGTGCAGGTTCATAGCTACTTGAAAGTGGAGTAGCAGGTAGATAGGATAGCGAAGGCGGTGTTTGGTATGCTTTCCTTTATTGGTCAGAGTATTGAGTACAGGAGTTGGGAGGTAATACTGCGACTGTACAGGACATTGATTAGGCCACTGTTGAAATATTGCGTGCAATTCTGGTCTCCTTCCTATCAGAAAGATGTTGTGAAACTTGAAAGGGTTCAGAAAAGATT
>NC_057719.1:10721002-10732676 GCF_004010195.1 Chiloscyllium plagiosum
TGCATGTGATTTTGTACACTACATTAGTTTTGATCATGCTGGGTGTCGGGTCCTTCGTTCTGGTGAGTTGTTGTCTGAGGGTGGCTGTTGGTTTGTGTGCTGTTATAAGTCTAGTGGTCGCAGTAGTCTGGCTGTCATTTCAGAGATGTTCTTGATGTATGGTAGTGTGGCTAGTCCTTTGGGTTGCGGCATGTCCTCGTTCCATTGTCTTTCTCTTAGGCATCTGTTGATGAAATTGCGAGGATGTCCGTTTTTGGCGAATACCTTGTACAGGTGTTCCTCTTCCTCTTTTTGCAGTTCTGGTGTGCTGCAGTGTGTTGTGGCCCTTTTGAATAGTGTCTTGATGCAACTTCGTTTGTGTGTGTTGGGGTGGTTGCTTTCATAGTTCAGGACTTGGTCTGTGTGAGTGGCTTTCCTAAGTTATCATATCATAGAATCATTGCAATACAGTGTGGAAGCAGGCCCTTCGACCCATCGAGTCCACACTGACCCTCTGATGAGCAACCCGCCCCAATCCATACCCCTTGCCCTTTGCCTGTAACTCTGCATTTCCCATAACTAATCCACCAAGCCAGTGCATCCCTGGATACTATGGGCAATTTAACATCGCCAATCCACCTGACCTTTGGACTGCGGGAGGAACAGAATTTTCTCCCAGCAACACTGAAGGGAATGGCCATATATATATCTGAGTCAGGATGGTGTATGACTTTCAGGGGTCTTTACAGGAGGTGTTCCCATGTATTTGTTGCCCCAAAGACTGTATGTGCTCATGCCTACCAATACAGCCATAGACAGATGCATTTGTGATAAGTGGATCAATGAGGGCAAGGCGACGAACATTATTGCTGATTCCCACACCACTTGCTATTTAACAGCCAGGCCCTTTAGAAGTTAACCTGATCTTTTAATATCATTGATGGGTGAGGGCATTGGTGGATAGGCAGTTACCCATCCCCAATCACTTAGAGAGCAGTTTAGGGTCACCCACGTTGCTGTGGATCTTGGAGTCACATGTAGGTCAGACCAGCTAAGGATGGTAGATTTCCTTCCTTAAAGGACATTAGGGAACCTGATGAGTTTTCCCCTAATACTGGCAATGTTCATTATTAGACTCTTATTTCCAGATTTTTATTGAATTCAAATTCCACCATCTGCTGTGACAAGCTTGAACCCGGGTCCCCAGCACAGTACCTGGGTCTCTGGGTTAATGCCAACGAAATAGTGATAGATTGGGAAGGGGAGGTGGGCACCTTTTCACACTGAAAGCCAGCAAACAGGTGAAGCAAGCTGTTAGGAGGGCAGGTGGTATGTTGGCCTTCATTGCAAAAGGGTTTGAGTACAGGAGCAAGGATTTCTTGTTGTAGCTGTACAGGGTTTTGGTGAGACTGTACCTGGAGTGCTGTGTGTAGTTCTGGTCTCCCTAACTAAGAAAAGATATATTTACCATAAAGGGACTTCAGGAAAGGCTAATCAGACTGGATGAAGGCATCATGCCCAAAATGTCAACTCTCCTGCTCCTTGGATGCTGCCTGACCTGAAGTGCTTTTCCAGCGCCCCACTTTTCGACTCTGACTCTCCAGCATCTGCAGTCTTCACTTTCTCCTCATTCTAGTGATGACTGGACTGTTTTGTGAGGGGAGAGTGGATCAATGGGGCCTGAATTCACTGGTGTTTAAGAGGTTGCGAAGGGGTCCAATTGAAATGTATAACATTTGAATGGGTGAGGCAGACTAGATATATTTAGATTAGATTAGATTAGATTAGATTAGATTAGATTAGATTAGATTAGATTAGATTAGATTAGATTAGATTAGATTAGATGAAATGAGATGGGCGGGGCGGCACGGTGGCACAGTGGTTAGCACTGCTGCCTCACAGCGCCTGAGACCCAGGTTCAATTCCCGCTTCAGGTGACTGACTATGTGGTGTTTGCACATTCTCCCCGTGTCTGCGTGGGTTTCCTCCGGGTGCTCCGGTTTCCTCCCACAGTCCAAAGATGTGCAGGGCCAGGTGAATTGGCCATGCTAAATTGCCCGTAGTGTTAGGTAAGGGGTAAATGTAGGGGTATGGGTGGGTTGCACTTCGGCGGGGCAGTGTGGACTTGTTGGGCCGAAGGGCCTGTTTCCACGCTGTAATGTAATCTAATCTAATCTAATCAGTGTTTAAATAAATTGTGTTTTGTCTAATGTCCAGTTGTTTGACCAGTCGCATTGCATCTGAGACACTTTGCATTTAAAATAAAATAAGCAAGAAAATAAGAAAGTCTGGGTTACCGTCTTAAAATATTTTGAGAGGGTTTGGTCCATAACACCAGAATACAGCCACAATGGCTACAAGGAATAGACCACATCCTTCCTCTACTGCAGCCATTAAAAGAAGGTAAGATGAATTTTGAAATTAAACATAAATAAATGAAAGAAAAAAAAGAATGGGGCAGGCTTAGGAACCTAAACACTTGCTGCTTATCCTGCTGCCACCATCTTGTAATAATTCATGAATTTTTATTTACAAAATAATCTTGAAAAATCAAGGCCTTTTTGCTGCAAGAAGACAGGTTAAGGAGATTTAATAGATGTTTTAAACTATGAATGGCGAGCCACAGAAAATTATTTCCACTGTTTGGTGTGCTGTCAGAGACCAGGTAAAGGCTTAAGATTATCAACTGGTGAACAGAAAAGACTAAAAGGATCTGAATCACACAGAAAGCTTGAAGAATCCTTTAACCCTAGCACCCGTTGAGGAAGGCACACTTAATGTGAACTGAAAGAGAATAGAATTAGTATTTGGAAAGTAAGAATACAAAAGGTTGCAGCGAACATTGAAAGGAACTGGAATTAGAGTAAGTAATTTTAGCTGAGGTACAACCATGAGCTCAGGCCCCTTGGACTTAAGGATGACCCCTTTGCATTGTAAATGGAATGATTCAGTCTGAAGCTGTTGGATTCTGCACCATCTTTGGTACTGACTCACGAGCTGCACATTATCACTAATCAGGGAATCTGCAACCACATCTGGTCCATTTGACATGCCTCATCAAATCTATGAGGCCTGCCATAATAATACTAAAATGCTTCAAACCCCTCCCTAAAGTCAAATCCCACCAACAAAACATAAAACCTTTGCAGCTGGAGATGTATTTTGTCTTTGATAGATACAACTTAGTGCAGCATCTACATGAAAGACACTGCACCCAAAAAAAGCAACATTTATGTTTGTGAATCTGTTTGAAGATGAATTCCATTGCATTAGGAGCTGTAGCTCAGTGCGTGGTATCTGAGTATTGGGCAAGAAAGCAAAAAGGAGACTTGCATTTCTAGGGTTGTAGTGAGACAGTGTTGCTCTTCTGGACATCTGCTTTCCACATGAAACGTTGAAGTGAGTTGTTGTCTGCCCTTTGAGATGGGTGTGAATGATCCTTTCGTGATATTTGGCAGAAGTAGGTTGTCTCTGACCAATGCTTAACCCTCAACCAAGATCACAAAATGAGCATTATTTGGATATTTCCAGTAGGTAAATTGTACAGAGTTTGCACAATTCTTCAAACATCGTTTATTGTTTGGAAGGTATCTTGGGATATCCCCAGGTTAGGAAAAGGGACTTTCACACAGCATTATTAAAATAAAAGGATATACGTGAATTTCATCCTTTGTAAAGTATGCGGATGAGGATCTGGAATGCTATAATGTTCATAGCCATGGGCCAAATGCTGGAAAGTGGAATTAATGCAGGTAAGCTGGTTCAGACTCGATGGGCTGAAGGGCCTCATTTGTGCTATATGATTCTACACTTCACTAAAGGATAGAAATCCTAATTGTCTGCCTTCTGATCCAGCAATTATTGAGACATTTATAATGATTAATACCTCATAGACTTCTCTATGGAAAACAGATCATAGGAAAATAAAAACCTTTTAAGTTCTATTGCAGATGAGAAGAGAGAACTAATTAACAGAAATAACAGCAGAACAGAGCAGCGTTTCAGTACTGTAGTATTTCAAGCAGCCTTAAAGATGGAGGATAAATAATCACGTGAAAAAGATGTGGTTGGAGAAATAATATTATCACAGCACACAGTGAATTAACATCAGAGATGAGCCAAATAGATCACAACCTTGGGCAAAGCAATTCTTAGATTTAAATTTAGATTTATTTGATATTGTCACCTGTACCTAAGTACAGTGAAAAGTGGATAGTGTTGCCACATTCTGGCACTATCTTGGATTACAGACTAAATTATTGAATAAGTTGTATAAGTGATATAATACTGACTGAATTAATATTAAACTGATATTGCTAAAACTGAAACAGCTTCAAAAGTTCATCTTTCCCTTTCTGTAGACATCACCCTCTCTGCTCCTCCAGTTGCCACTGTCAGATGTTGTCCCCAGGGTCCTCCCAATGTGCTCCTTTTCTGTCACCACCAGTGCTCTTGCTTCCCCATCTGCATCCACATCCACTGTCTCCAAGCTGGAGGCGGTCACGTTGTGTGGGTCCCGCACCTCCTCTGGCACTGGACATCTACTGACAGAAGAAAGTGAGGGCTGCAGATGCTGGAGAGTCAGACACGAAAGGTGTGGTGCAGGAAAAGCTCAGCAGGTCAGGCAGCATCCGAGGAACAGGAGAGCTGATGTTTCGGGCGTAAGTCCTTCAACCCCACAGGAATGTGGGGGGGTGGAAGGGGAATGGGGCTGAGAAATAAATACGAGGGTGTGGGTGGGGCTGTGGGGGGAAGGTAAATGGGAAGGTGAAAGGTAGGTGCAGGTGGGAGGTAATTGTGATAGGTCAGTGGGAGTGGTTGAGTGGATAGGTGGGAAGGAAGATGGAATGTTAGGAACAGTTCAAGAAGGTGGTGCCAAGTTGGAGGCTTGGAGCCGAGGTGAGTTGGGGCCGGGGAGATTTGGAAACTGGTGAAGTCAATGTTGGCAGGTCCTGGCTCTGGGTTTGCCAATGGGGTCCTGCTCCATCTTCTAAGGCAGCCACTGAGATGGAGTGGAATTGGAGATGCATGGGGTCCAGTCTTCTTATCAAAGGACATCAGGAAGAGGTTCAGGGCAACCAAAACAAAAAGATTGTGTGGATGTGGCTGGATCCACTGAATGAGCCCAAGAATGGCCGAGCCTCACACCAAGGAGCCAAGTGTTGCCATCCCAGTTGCCGCCATCTTGGATTATCAATTCTTCAAGGTATAGAATTGTTTTCACAATCACTGAAGATAGCAGGAAAAATGACAAGGGCAGTTAATAAAGCAGTGTCCTCAACTTTATTAAGAGAGGCAGAGTGTACAAGTGCAAGGACTAGACATTGTACAAGACACTTGTTTGACCTCAGCTGGAGTATTGTGTACAGTCTGTTTGCCACATAAGATGCGAATGTATTGGAGAGTACAGAAGCAATTTACAAGAACGGTTCCAGGAATAAGAAACGTCAGCCGTGAGGCCACCTCTAGGATAGGATAGAATCTAAAGGAAAGCTATAAGCTCCAAATGATGTAGGTGGAGTGGATAGGAAAGGGGCAGATGGAGTTCAATGAGGATTAGTGTGAGGTAATACACTTAGGAGGTCAAACAGTAAAAGGGAAAACACAATAAACTGGAAAATACTGAGATACTGGATAAAGTGAGAGATCATGGCATGCAGGTGTACAATTTCCTAAAGGTAGCAGTGTAGGTAGATTACATTGTAAAGAAGGCACGGTGGCACAGTGGTTAGCCCTGCTGCCTCACCGCACCAGAGACCCGGGTTCAATTTCCACCTCAGGCAACTGTCTGTGTGGAGTTTGCACATTCTCCCCGTGTCTGCGTGGGTTTCCTCCTGGTGTTCAGGTTTCCTCCCACAGTCCAAAAATGTGCAGGTTAGGTGAATTGGCCATGCTAAATTACCTGTAGTGGTAGATGTAGGGGAATGGGTCTGGGTGGGTTGATCTTCAGAGGGTCGGTGTGGACTTGTTGGGCTGAACGGTCTGCTTCCACACTGTAAGTAATCTAATCTAATCATTTGGTATGCTCTCCTTCCTTGGCAGAGGTTCAGAATATAAGAGTAGGGATGTAATGATGAAACTATATAAGACGCTGGTGAGGCACACAGTTAAGTATTGTGTGTAATTCTGGTCACTACATTAAAGGAAGGGTACAATTGCTCTGGAGAAAGGGCAGGGAAGAAGGGTTACACCCAAAACATCAACTTCTCCACCTCCTGATGCTGCCTGGCTCGCTGTGTTCTGCCAGCCTCCTGCCTGTCTACTATGGATTCCAGCATCTGCAGTTTTATTTTGTCGCTATCTTTGGCAGCATGGTGATCCGGCCCAGGATTCCAATGGCCCGGTATGGTGATCTGCTCTCGCGGCATTTTCCATGGTATGATGATCCAGCCCAGGGTTCCAATGGCCTGAGATCTGTCTAGTTCCGTGTTGGCTTTCTGCAGCAGTGGACAATGTGTTTCCTGTCCTTTCCTTGACCAGCCGTGCATTGAACAAAGCTGGACTTTGTCTTAATTCTTTCTATATATAATTTCTGTTCTTAATCTAGATGCCAGAGTATGGCGATTTAAACACTTTTCACTATATTTTTTGTAAAAATGCAAGTCACAATAAATTACTATTAAATTGGTGGTGAGCTGCCACTTTGAATTATTGCCGTGAATAAGCATTAAATTAATTCATTGTATCCGTTAGCGCTTTAATAATTTACTTTATAGATTACCTTTGAGTTTGCTTTTATTTCGCTCATTATGGGTGCATACATCTAATTCCTTATATTTGGTGAAATCAAGTGAGCCTTCTGTCTTTCAGATGAAGTCTTAAACCAAGCCCTGATCATCCTCTCAGGTAGATACGAAATCTCACCCAGCATTAATATGAAGAACAGAAGAGTTCTCTGTGGAGACCTGATCTAAAATTATCCCTTGATTAACATCACAAAATAAGAGATGATTGGCCCATGGTCACCTTGCGATTTGTGGGATCTTGCAGTGCGTTTGATTTATTCATGGGTTGTGGGGATCTTGGGTTGGGGCCAGCATTTATTGCCCATTGCTAATTGAACAGGAGAAGGTGGTGGTGAGCTGCCATTTTGAATTATTACAGTCCATGTGGGGTAAGGACACCCACGCTTCCATTCAGGAAGGGGTTGCAATGAAGGCAGAGTGAAACGGTTCCAAGTCAGGCTTGGCGAGTGGCATGGAGGGGAACTTGCAGGAAGGTGGTGTCCCCATGAATCTGCTGCCCCTGTCCTTCTAAAGGTCACAGGTTTGCAAGTTGCTGCCGAAGGAGCTTTGTTGAGTTGCTGCAGTGCCTGCTGTAGATGATGCACACTCCTACTACCCTGAAGATGAAGCTGAGAGAGTAAACAGTGCAGGTAGTTGTCGTGCCAATCAAGCAGGCTGCTTTGTCCTTGATGCTGTCAATCTTGTTGGAGCTACAGTCATCCAGGGAAGTGGGAAATATTCTATCACACTCCTGGCTTTTGCCTTGTCGATGGTGAACGGGCTTTGGGGAGTGAGGAGGTGAATTCGTCATTGCAAGAATCAACCACTGACTTTCTCTTACAGCCACAGTATGGCTGGTCCAGTTCAGCTTCTGGTCAGTGGTAACCCCACGGGATGCTGGAAATAATGGGTCCATTGTAGAAATTAGCTGCCGCATTTCAGACTTGTGGCGGCATTTCAGAAAGTAATTCATTTGCTGTAAAGCATTTTGGAACATACTGTGATTGTGAGAAAAACCCTGTATTACTGCAATTCTTCAATCCTTTTTTAAATCTTTATTTCCATCAGTGTTCAGATCTGGTCCCCATACTGTCAGTATTTGTGTTTAAGATCTTGCAGTATTGTTGAAAGCAGATTAGGTACCACTTCTGACATTCCAACACACCTTCCGCCCTCTCTGACGTCATTCATTATGCATTCAGTGTCCATGTGGGGGGGGGGGATCATCGTATATGGGATCTTACTATGCTCAAATCAGCTGCCGCATTCATCCATGTAACAACAGTCAGTTGAATTGATTGCATGTGACGTACTGTGAGGTGTTTCTGGATGACTTGAAAATATTAATTAGCTGTTATTGCAAGTTTGCGAGGAAGGAAATTGGATAATTTTGGGGAATGTTTGACTGCATCTGGGGAAAGGGAAGCAGAGTCAGTGGGCAGGATTTTATGGGGTGCCATTGTGCAACACCTAAACCCCCAATCCTTCCTTCCTCCAACCCCCAGCTGCTCCAGCCCCTAATAGACAGAAAATGTCAGGACTTGGGACCAGGGTTAACAACAGCAGCCTGCTGCTGGCAGATGATCACTGGGTGATGAGCAGGTCAGCTGATGAACAATATTTTCAATTATTTTAAACAAAAACCTATAAATTTCAATCCAGAATTCAAAGGTCGGAAGGACCATCTCACGTTTCTGTCACTCAGAAGTTGGAAATATGAAAAATTGCAATTTTAATACCTTGATCATTAATCCCAGTGTTGAATACTTGATGTGCAGGGTTTGCTCTGTGGTGTGGTGACTGCCCATATTTGGCCCATTTCTCTGAGCCATCTTTGAACAGTGGATTGAAGCATTAAGATCAGGCCTGATACAACTTGGAAGAAGATTTACATTTCTCAGTGTCCGAAAGGGACACTGTCAGTAGCAGGTCAGCGCTGATCAGCTCCATCTCCAGACATCAGCAGCAAAATGCCTTTCTCTGCAGAAATGTTCATTGTATTAAATAAATCACATCAATATTCATTACATTAGCTCTCAGGGTTCAGCTTGAGATGCGGCACTATTGAATCTTCCAAGGCCAGAGAGCAAGTTTCAGAATTGACCATGTCTTGGTATAGACTCACTTCTGACCCTCATTACCAAAGTCCCACCTACTTCCATCAAGTGAGGACGCATAGTGGGAATGGAATTTTGCTCTGTCATCTGATAAGATAATGTATGGCCTGGCTGAGTGACAAAATTATAATCCGCAGCTAGTTCTAGGCTAATTCTGCTCATCTATGAATGCGCCTACAAGCTCGAACCATCTTGGGATCTTAAATATATCCATTGGAAGTCTCAGAGCATCTGTTATTCAATGTAATATTTGCCTCTGTTCATGAAAAATACTGTTTGAGTCTGATTTCAATATTAAAATGAATGACATGAAAATGGCATTTAATTTCCAGTCAGCAGCATCACTGTGGGTGTCTGAAATTAGGTGAAGAGACTGGCAGGGAAATAAGCTTCTCACTCTGATGTCAGATTGTAATAACCACATGGATACAGTGGTTCAACAGGATGGTTAGGCAAATCAAATACACCATAAAGGCCGACATTTTATAGAGTCACAGTGTTGTATAGCACAGAAAGAGAACCTTTGGTCCAACTTGCCCATGCCAACCAGGTATCCTAAATTAATCTAGTCCTATTTTCCAACACTTGGCCCATATCCCCCTAAACCCTTCCTATTCATATCCCATCCAGATACCTTTTAAATGTTGTAATTGTATCAGCCTCTGCCACTTCCTCTGGTAGCTCATTCCATACACGCACCACCCTCTGCGTGAAAAAGTTTCCCCTTAGGTCTCTTTTATATCTTTCCCCCCTCACCTTAAACCTCTGCCCTCTAGGTTTAGACTGCCCAACACTGGGAAAAAAGTCTATTCACCCTATCCACGCTCCTCATGATTTTATAAACTCCTATATGGTCACCCCTCAGCCTCTGACACTGCAGGGAAAATAGCCTATTCAGCTTCCTATAGCTCAAACCTATAGTGCTTCTGAGAACTTATAAAGGTCTGGTTAGGCCCCATTTAGAATACTGTGTCTAATTTTGGGCCCCACACCTCAGGAAGAACATATTGGCACTGGAGCGTGTTCAGCGGAGACTCACACGGATGATCCCTGGAATTGTAGGCCTAACGTACGATGAACGGCTGAGGATCCTGGGATTGTATTCATTAGAGTTGAGAAGGTTGAGGAGAGATCTAATAGAAACTTACAAGATAATGCATGGACACTGGAAAGTTGTTTCTGTTAGGCAGGGAGACTAGGACGCGTGGGCACAGCCTTGGAATTAGAGGGAGTCAATTTAGAATAGAAATGGGGAGACATTTCTTCAGCCAGAGAGTGGTGGGCCTGTGGAATTCATTGCCATGGAGCCCAGTGGAGGCTGGGACATTAAATGTCTTCCAGGCAGAGATTGATACATTCTTGATCTCGCAAGGAATTAAGGTTAGCGGAATTGAAATGCCCATCAGCCATGATTAAATAGCAGAGTGAACTCGATGGGCCGAGTGGCCTTACTTCCACTCCTATGTCTTATGGTCTAACCCTGCAACCCTGGCAACACTATTGGAAATCTTTTCTGCATCCTTCCAAATATAACCATACCTTTCCTACAGCCTGGAGACCAGAATTTTCTTTATTCTTTTATGGCAGGTGGGTAGAGATGACAGCTGGCATCATCACCATGCCTGAGACTAGGATTATAAAGAGAGGCTGGATAGGATGGGACATTTTCGCTGGAGCATTAGGAGGTTGAGGGTTGATCTTACTGAGGTTAATCAAAATCATGAGGGCTATAGATAAGGTGAATAGCAGATGACTTTTCCCTAGGGTGGGGGATTTCAAAACTAGAAGGCATATTTTTAAGGTGCGAGGAGAAAGATTTAAAAAAGACATGCGAGGCAATTTTTTTTACACAGAGAATGGTTCATGTGTGGAATGAACTTCCAGAGGAAGTGGTGGATGCAGATACTGTTACAATGTTTCAAAGACATTTGGAGAGGTACATGAGTAAGAAATGTTTGGAGGGATATGGGCCAAGCGCAGACAGGTGGGACTAGTTTAGTTTGGGATTATGGTCGGCATGGACTGGTTGGACGAATGGGTCTGATACTGTGCCATATGAATCTATTCCAGATTCTTTCATTACAAGTACATTGGAGCATGTCCCAGACCATTAGCTGAGGCTTCTGCATTCCAAGTCCACAATGCCACCTGCTTTCACTGAAGTTCTTGAGGTATCTGAGAAGTGGATGCGATAGTCTGGCTCATCACTCGCAGTAACTCTGGCTCAATCCAAATGAGCGCCCTCCAGGTCCTTATCTCTGAGAGTGTCAGTCCATGCTGAAGGGGTCAGATTCTCTAATCAACTGCCTGCCCCAAACATATGCCCCCTACTTTTCCTCCACTTTTTTTTATTCATTCATGTGGTAAGCCAGCATTTATTGCCCATCCCTAATTGCCCAGAGGGCAGTTAAGAGTCGACCACATTGTTGTGGGTCTGGAGTCACATGTAAGCCAGAGCAAGTAAAGATGGCAGTTCCCTTCCCTAAAGGACATTGGTGAACCGGATGGGTTTTTCCGACAGCTGACAATGAATTCATTGGGGCTCTTAATTCCAGATTTCTTTATTGAATTCAGTTTCCACCCTCTGCCAAGGCAGGATTCAAACCTGTGTCCCTAAAACAAAACCTGGGCCTCCAGATTAATACTCCAGTGATAATACCATTATCATCTCCCCTTAACAGCTCTATTTTTAAGGTAGAGATTGATAGATTCTTGATTCCCAAGGAGATAAAAGATCGTCAGGGATATGCAGGAATGTAGAGTTGAAGTTAAAATCAGACCAGTTTCTGAGCTCTGAAGAGCTGGCCAGAAAGAGAAATGGAGAGTGAGTGGGGGAGGAGTTGGGTGGGGGGG
>NC_057719.1:10732725-10734770 GCF_004010195.1 Chiloscyllium plagiosum
GGGGGATGAGAGAATAGGGGCAAGTAGAAATAGAAAATTCAGTTGCGACTCATGAAAAGTATAAAGAAGGAGTAACTACTGACAGAAACCATTGGAAAACACATTTAAGACTAAAGGCAAAAGATGGGATATGGAAATAAAACACAGCCCAGGGTTGCAAATGCTGAAGGAATGGTGGAATAAAGACCAATAAAACCATCCGAATCAGAACTAGAGAGAAATGAAAAGTAATTACAGGCTACGGAGGAAGAACTGGAGAGTGGGATTGTATGGATAGCTTTCTTCAAGCTAAGGCCAAAAGATTGCACACCATCATGCTGCAATATAAAGAATCTGAAAGGTGAACTGGAGAACAAAAGAGATGAGAGAAGGAATGGAAACAGGAAATTAAAGAGGGCAAAATAGTAAAGAAATGATAATGGAAGAGAGAAAGCAGAATGAAATGAGAAAACAGACTTGAAATATTAACTCTGTTTCTCTCTCCACAGATATTGCCAAGTCTGCTGAGTTTCTCCACTGTTCCCTCTGTTTATTTTAGTTTCCCAGCAGAATATGAGTTCCCTGACTGACGTTGCTAATCTGGTCCAATCAGGGAGCCCTGGCTGACATGTAAAAAAAGGAGGAGTGTCAGAGATACTGACACACTGATATCTGACTCTGAATGAGACAGTATTAAAGTTAAGGACTTTGCCTTGATCCTGCCCTCTTTGACAAATATTAACAAGAAGGATTGTTTCTAGCAAGTCTGCTCAAGGATTATATTTGACATTGTCAGATTGCACAACAATAACTTGCCCACAATGGGCCCCAGCATTTCTAACCATTTTTGTGGTAATAAACTAACTGAGCCCATTTCACCAAAGAAAAATAAAATTCTGGATTAGCTTCAAGGAGCTCGGGGGGACAGGGTTGTAAGTGGAACATGTTGAGAGTTTAGCAAATGGAGGGTGGCATTTAAGACTTACTCAGTGTTTGCAAATGTGCATCTCCAACCAGTGATATCATTGTGTTGACACAGGCAATGACTGAGTATCAATTGGTGCTTCCATCAGTTAAGGAATTAAAACCGCATGGATAGATTTTGCCTGGAACATGAGAACATTGCCGCTAGGTTCATGTCAAATAAATTGTTATTTATAATGTCCAGTCAGCTCACGTTGGCCTTTCAGTCAACCTTACTTGGGCACACAGAGAAACGAATCTCATTTGTTTAAGTGTAGTGGTCAGGGAAAAGAAAGGACATCCTGCATATCCCAGGACTCCAGAGCGGAGGCATGGATCATAGTATTCTTTTCACGGCAGTTTTGAAGAGGTTTTTTTCTGGCAAATTAAAGAAAGGCTCATTCCCTGCTGTGATCGCAACAGGTTCATAGAATATTAGTTTTCTGATTGAGGTTGGTGATCTAATCCAATCAGGGAGCCCACGTTGACATATAAAAAAGGGGAGTGTCCAAGGTACTGACACTCTGGTACCTGCCTCTAAGTGAGGCAGTACTGAGGTCAAGGACTGCTCTTGTGTAAACAAAAGGTGATTTGGTGACAAGATGCCAGTGGAGTTATTTCATTCCCCTTCAGTATCTCCGAGCTGGGAGGAGGAAGTTTGTTGTCTCTGATGTCTAGACTGCAAGATGAAGCAACAGTATATTGCACTCTACTTCAATTTGCTCTAATGACAGAGGTGTCAAAAGAGATAAACAGTGAAATAATGTACAAACATTCAATTTGATTTATTGCTGTCATGGGTATTGAGGTACAATGAGAAGTGCTGTCTTACATGCAGATCATACTATACAAGGCATTAGGGTAAGAAAGCAGAGTGCAGGAGACAGTGTTATAGCTGCCGACAAGTTACAGAGAGACATCAACATTAACGTTAAATACAGTCATAGAGATGTACAGCATGGAAACAGACCCTTCGGTCCAACCCGTCAATGCCGACCAGATATCCCAACCCAATCTAGTCCCACCTGCCAGCACCCGGCACATATCCCTCCAAACCCTTCCTATTCATATACCCATCCAAATGCCTCTTAAATGTTGCAATT
>NC_057719.1:10735474-10795985 GCF_004010195.1 Chiloscyllium plagiosum
CAGTTCTGTATCCAAATGGCTAGTTCTCCCTGTATTCCATGAGATCTAACCTTGCTAATCAGTCTGCCATGGGGTACCTTGTCGAACGTCCTACTGAAGTCCATATAGATCACATCTACTGCTCTGCCCTCATCAATCCTCTTTGTTAATTCTTCAAAAAACTCAATCAAGTTTGTGAGACATGATTTCCCACACACAAAACCATGTTGACTATCACTAATCAGTCCTTGCCTTTCCAAATACATGTACATCCTGTCCCTCAGGATTCCCTCCAACAACTTGCCCACCACTAAGGTCAGGCTCACTGGTCTATAGTTCCCTGGCTTGTCTTTACCGCCCCTGCACTCAAAGTCTGAACAAAGCGGGAAAGAAACAGAAACTACTGCAGATGCTGGAAATCTGAAATAAAAATTTTGTAGAACTAGGGTGTCATAGTTTAGAAATAAGAACCCAGCCATTTAAAACAGAGATGAGAAAATGTTCTTTCTTACAGAGAGTTGTGAGCTATTTCATACTCCATTCATCAAAGGGCAGTGAGTGCAGAATCTTTGAGTATTTTTAAGGTAGAGATTGATAGATTCTTGATTCCCAAGGAGATGAAAGATTGTCAGGAATATGCAGGAATGTGGAGTTGAGGTGGAAATCAGATCAGCCATGACCTGATTCAGCAGGCTCGAAGGGGCTGAGTGGTCTATTCATGTTCCTAGCTCGTAAAAACAATGTGCTGGAAAAACTGAAACCTGCATATGAAAAGTCATCATGAAAATGATGTTGAGTTGCACTCCCTAAATGATACGCCGGTGTGACGATGTTGTGACTTTCAAGAGGTTATTTTGCTCTGTTTTTTTTTTAAGAGAGGTTGTAAGGCAGAGGTGCAGAGCTGTCTGTAAGCAAATCAATAAATTGTGATGATTTGGAGCTTTTTTTTAAAGTTAGAACAATGGAAGCAGCCTGGGAGTGGCCAGTTCTCACACACTAGGCTTTCTAGCATTTTATGCTTAGCTTTAAGCAGAAGCTATTGAGGTCTCAACAGTGTTGGAAGCTTCAGTGAATGTCTCCTGGCTGCTAACTCTCTCTGAATTTTCTCTTAACGATGTTTCCTCCTGGATTGGAGAATTGCATGTGAGAATGTATGTCTGAATTTTCCTTTTTTTGCCAAGGGGTGTGTTTATGAGATGTTACTATTTGGAGCAGTTAATTAGTCATAGTTACTGTATCTATTATTTTGTTAAGTTTTCCAAAAAGGTTGGTATTCTAAATTCCACTTTCTTTCATTGTATTTTAACTGGAGTGTTCAAATAAATTGTGTTTTGCCTAATATTGAGTAGTTTGACCAGTTGTGTTGCATCTGGGACATTTTATATTTGCCTTTAAAATAAATTCAGAAGTCACATGACTCCAGGTGATGTTCACCTAATGAAGGGACAGTGCTCCAAATGCTTGTGATTTCAAATTAATCTGGTGGACTATAAGCTGTTGTCATCTGACTTCTGACTTTGTCCATTCCAATCCAATACTGGCACCTTCATATCATAAGAAAACATTAGGGTCTAGGCTAACTTCTTGAAAGACTTTGAAGGGGTCTGTCTGGTCCATAACACTGGTTTCAATTGAGGGTTGAAGTGTTCATCTTCCTTCTCAGTGGAATGTAAAAGACACTATTAGCAGGAGGTTCTGTATGTTTTGGATAGTGTTGTTACAATCAGCTGGATCTATCTCTGTAGTTGCATGAGGGGTGATCCTATAATCAAATAGGTATCAAGTGAGGCTGTAAACTGTTTCTTTAAGTCTGCTTTTAAAGTTTGGGCTGCTCTTTCTGCCAGAGCATTGGACGATGGGTGATACGGAGCTGCTTTTACAGGCTGAATGCCATTCAACATTAGGAAATACTCTCACTCCCTGCTGGTAAATGATGACCCATTGTCTATGACCAACACCTGTCTATGACCAGCTTGGGGTGGCACAGTGTCTCAGTGGTTAGCACTGCTGCCTCACAGCACCAGGGACCCGGGTTCAATTCCCGCCTCAGGCGACTGTCTGTGTGGAGTTTGCACATTCTCCCCGTGTCTGTGTGGGTTTCCTCCAGGTGCTCTGGTTTCCTCCCACAATCCAAAGATGAGTGGTTTGGTGAATTGGCCATGCCAAATTGCCTGTGGTCATAAGTGCATTAGTCAGAGGGGAATGTACTAATGTACGGTAGGGGAATGGGTCTGGGTGGGTTGCTCTTCAGAGGGTCAGTGTGGACTTGTTGGACTGAAGGGTCTGTTTCCATACTGTGGAGAATCTAAACACCTCAGGGAGTCAGTGTATTGCATGAGGTGCTCGCAACATTTCAGTTGTTGTCCCTGTGCTTGATAGGTGAACTCTATGCACGATAGGTGAACTCTATGGACATCCAACCACTTTGAATGGACACCTACAATGACTAAGAGCATAGAGCACGTGAAAGGACCAACATAGTTGACGTGTAACCATGTCCACGGTTTATGGCCTTTCCCACAAATGTGGGAGAGCTGTTGGCAGTAATTTCTGTCCTTTTGTTGGCACTCTGGGCACTGCCCTGTGAACGTAGCTTTGTCGGCATCCAATCCTGGCCACCAGACATAACCTCTCGCCAACATCGTCATTGTCGAAATGTCTGGTGAAGTTCAGTCTGTATCTGGCAGCAACCTTTGATCAGGATAATCACTCGTGCTCCTCATAATAATATGCCATCCTCTACGATGATCTGGTCTCACCGGGTCCAGAAGGGCTTGAATTCTGATTCCGCCATCACCATCAGCTGTTTTAGATTTGCCAGATGGGATCTTTTTGGACTCAGAGTTGGAGATTGTCAGCGGTGACGGGAAGGACGTCTGAAAGGTTTAAAACCAGAAAGGACTCTTCCAGTGGCGGCACTGGTGGTGTATCTGCCAGTGGGAGGCAGCTCCATGCCCATCCACATTTACCACTTGGCCTTCCGGACAGTGTTCCAACTTGTAATTGTACGCACTGAGAATAACAGCCCACCGCTGAATTCAGTATACAACTATGGGCAGCATTGGCCTGTCCTCTTTTAAGTAGCTCTAGCAGGGGTTCATGATCTGTTACTGTTACAACTTTACAGCTGTTAAGTTATTGGTGGAACTTTCTCACACTAAACATGACCAGCAAACCTTTCTTCTCTATCTGGGCTACCTTCGGTTGGCATCAGCCAAAATCTGGGAAGCATACACCATCAAGCCTTCAAATTGGAGAAACAACACCTCATCTTCCACCTGGGCACCCCATTGAGTTCTCCAATTTCAAATAACCTCCCTTCCCATCCCCGGACATCCTTTCCAGCCCCTCCCCTTCTCTTCCATCCCTCTCACCGACCCTTCCTTCCAGCTACCAAACAGATTCATTCCTCCCATCGACCAAGCAGGTACAGCACCCTCTACCTGTGCTCACCTATCACTATCACAAGTCCCCCGGGCCTGACGGGATATATCCTAGGATTATGTGGGAAGCAAGAGAGGAAATTGCAGTACCACCCACCCCCAGTCCTGAAGAAGGGTTACAACTGAAACATTGACGTCTCCACCTCCTGATGCTGCCAGTCTTGCTGTGTTCTTCCAGCCTCCTGCTTGTCTACCTTGGAATCCAGCATCTGCTTACTTTCTGCTGGGCCACCCATAAGTCAACACTACCTGATACTGTTTGGGGAGGCATCACATGTCAGCACCACATCTCAGTTGGGGTCATAGCATGCCAATCCCTTGGTGGTCACTACTTCTTCACTTCTCCGAAGGTTAAAGGTTCCCTCTCGGCTATGAGACCATTTCCAAGGCTGACCCTTTTTCAATAGCAAATATAAGGGCACCGAGATGGAGGCCAGGTTACATTTGAATTTTCCATAATAACTCACCAACCCAAGGAAAGACCTAAGCTCCAGCACAATTGTGGGAGCCAGGGCACATTTGATCACCCTCACATTATCTTCCAATGGGTGTAACCCAGTCTTGTCGACTTGTAGCCCAAATAGGTTACTTGGGGTGCCTGCGACATGCATTTTTCCCTCCTAAGGGGTAACCTGCCTTGGAGAAATGTTTAAGCACTATGTCCAAGTCCTCTGAATGCTCTTTATTATTCTTCCCCATTATTGGCACGTCATCCAGACAAATGGCAACTTAGGGTAGACCTTGTAAAATGTTCTCCATTGTTTGTTGGAAAATGGCACAGGCTAATGATACCTTTTGGGGTTTTGCCATGGACTGACCTAGAGTTTCTCTATTCAGGATATGGCCTGAGTAAACAGAACCCCAACACTCCTGTTTATATCGGTCAGCCAGATCTCCCTGATCAGTCCAGATTAACAGCCCCAAGCAGGGAACTCATACTGTATGAGATCCACTTGACTGACCTCATTCCAATCACAACAATGTGTAGTGAATCGAATTGATTGAAGACTGTATGGAATGAGCTGCCAGAGGATGTGGTGGAAGCTAGTACAACTGCAACATTTAAAATCTGGATGGCTATATGAATAGAAAGGGTTTGGAGGGATATGGACTGGGTGCTGGCAGGTGGGACTAGATTTGGTTGGGATCAGCATGGACGGGTTGAACTGAAGGGTCTGTTTCCGAGCTGTACATCTCTATGACTCTATGACTAGCATCTGTGATGCTGAGAACCTCTGAGGAGGCCGAGATGGATCATCCACTTGGTATTTCTGGCTGAAGAAGTTGCAAATGCTTTAACATTATGTTTTGTGCTGATGTGAAGATAGTAATATTTTTGGAGTCTCCCCATCTAGTGAATTTAGTTATCCACCACCATTTCCGACTGGATGTGGCAGGATTGCAGAGCTTAGATCTGAATCTGTTGGCTGTGGGATTGTTTAGCTCTGTCTATGAGTTGCTGCTTATGCTGTTAGGCATGTGAGCAGTCCTGTTGGGTAGCTTCATCAGGTTGACATCTCATTTTTAGACATGGTTGGAGCTGCTCCTGCTATACCCTCCGTTATTTATTTATTTATTTATTTATGAGATTTGGGTGTTGCTGGCTATGTCAGCATTTATTGCCCATCCCTAGTTGCCCCCTTGAGAAGGTGGGGGTGAGCTGGCTTCTTGAATCACTGCAGTCCACCTGCTGTAAATTGATCCACAATGCCATAGGGGAGGAATTCCAGGATTTTGACCCAGCGACAGCGAAGGGATGACAATATATTTCCACGTCAGGATTGTGAGTGGCTTGGAGGGGAACATGAAGTTGGTAGTGTTCCCATGTATCTGCTGCCCTTGTTCTTCCAGTGATTGTGGGTTTGGAAGGTGCAGTCTGAGGATCTTTGGTGAAGTTCTGCAGTGTATCTTGCAGATAGTACACACTGCTGCTACTGACCACCAGTGGTGGAGGGAGTGGATGCTTGTGGATGTAGTGGGCAATCAAGTGGTCTGCTTTGTGCTGGATGGTGTTGAGCTTCCTGAGTGTTGTTGGAGCTGCACCCATCCAGGCAAGTGGGGAGTGTTCCATCACAACCGTGACTTGTACCTTGTAGATGGTGGACAGGCTTTGGGGAGTCAGGTAGTGAGTTACTTGCCGCAGTATTCTTAGCCTCTGACCTGCCCTTGAAGCCATTGAGTTTATGTGGGGAGGTCTGTTGAGTTCTGTACTCTTCATTGAACCAGGGTTGATCCCTGGCTTGATGGCAGTGGGTGAGTGGGGGATATGCTGGGCCGTGAGATTGCAGATTGTACTGGAGTATAGTTCTGCTGCTGTTGGTTTCCTCATGGATGCCCAGTCTTGAGTTGCTAGGTCTGTTTGAAGTCTGCCCCCAACTTACCACATTAATAGCGCCACGCAACACGACGCAGTGCATTGCCAATGTGAAGATCGGATTATTATCGATATGAAGACTACGCAAAATCTGTGCTGTGATCACTCTGACCAGTACCATCATGGGCAAAAGCATCTGGTACAGGTAGATTGGGGTGAGGATGAGGTCACAAGTGCTGTTCCCGCTAGTTGATTCCCTCACCAGCGAGCTGACATTCTGACTGTAATGTATGATCATTTTCTTGATTCAGGAGTTTGACATGAAGGAACTGCTCTTTGTTTTCTCCTTTCAATTTTGATGGTGTCAGCCTGACCTTAAAATCTCTGAGAATTTTTCAGCTTTTACAGAAATCAACATAGTGCTGAAGTCTACCTGACACTACTAACTCAACTGCAAATTCATCTTCTAAAAGGCACAAAGAAGATATTTGCTCAGTAAACTTGTAAAGAGAGTGTGGTTTGCCATGCAAGTCACTGGTTCCTATTAATTTGTGAGGTCCACTCTTCATTCTGGATTAGTGGTGCTGGAAAAACACAGCAGTTCAGGCAGCATCCAAGGAGCAGTAAAATCGACGTTTCAGGCAAAAGCACAAAACGTCGATTTTACTGCTCCTCAGATGCTGCCTGAACTGCTGTGTTTTTCAAGCTCCACTAATCCAGAATCTGTTTTCCAGTATCTGCAGTCATTGTTTTTACCTAGGTCCACTCTTCATGACTGGCCAAGCAATGGAAAAATCCTCACTTCACAGCTTCATGGTGCGTAAGTGGTACAAGAATGTTTTGCCTAAAAGTGACTTGGAACACATTCATTGAAGTAGCGTTAGCTTTGTATCAAAGTTACTAGGAATGTATACTCTTTGGGTGGCATGGTGGTTCAGTAGTCAGCACTGCTGCCTAATGGGACCAGGGTTTAGTCCCACCTCAGGTGACTGTCTGTGCAGAGTTTGCACATTCTCCCAGTGTCTATGTGGGTTTCCTCCCCCAATCCAAAGATGTGCAGGTTGGGTGAATGGGCCATGGTAAATTGCCCATGGTGTTAGGTGCGTTAGTCAGAGAGAAATGGGTCTGGGTGGGTTACTCTTCGGAGGGTTGGGGTGAGCTTGTTGGGTTGAAGGGCCTGTTTCCATACTGTAGGGACTCCAGGCTCACAGCATACTCCTGCTGCCCTCTGAAATAGTCTACAAGCCAGTCACTTGGAACAATTGTTACAAATAGCTACAACGTGTTGCAAACGAATTTTAAAAAGTCTCAATATAGAAATGAAACCAGAACGATTGACCTGAAGCATTGGAAATACCAATGGCAGAAACAGGCCTGGTAACCAAGATCCTTTTATTAGCATCTGGGGATGATAGTCAAAATTGGGAGAGCTGTCTCATACCTGATTCAAGCAACAGCCTGATATAGTATTATTACGCAGAATGGCTCAGTGGTTAGCACTGCCGCCTCACAGTGCCAGGGACCTGGGTTTGATTCCAGCCTTGGGTGACTGTGTGGAGTTTGCACGTTCTCCCCTTGTCTGCGTGGGATTCCTCCAGGTGCTCCAGTTTCCTCCCACAATCCAAAGATGTGCAGGTCAGGTGGATTGGCCAAGCTAAATTTTCTCATAGTATTCAGGTATGTGCAAAGTAGGTGAGTTAGTCAAGGGAAATGCAAGGTTTTAGGGATGGGCAGAGGGTGGGTCTGGGTGGGATGCTGTTTGGAGGGTCAGTGTGGACTCAATGGGCCGAATGGTCTGATGTTGCACGGTAGGGATTGTATGTTACTATTCCACGATTCTGCTTGCTCAGTGAGGGGAGGTGATAGCCAGGTGCTATTCTCGCTATATTGTAAATCCAGAAACTCAGCTAATGTTCTGGGGACCTGGGTTCGAATCCCACCATGGGAAATGCTGACTCCCTTTCTTTGTGAGAAGGAAGTATGTAATAAGGTGAGGGTCAAAAGTAGCATTCACCTGTCCAAGTCAAATAGATACAGGCTCAAAGATTGGGCTGCTTAATCTCAGCTGACACTCCAGTGCAATACTGAGGGAGTGCTGCATTTTCAAAAGTACTTCCTTACAGTGCAATGCTAAACCAGGGCTTTCTGTGCCCTTTCAGATAGATGTAAAAGATCTCATGGTCCTATGTTAAGTGACTTGGCCTCTCAAGCATCCTCTACCATTTGGTAAGATCATGCCTCACCTGATTATGGCTGCAACTCCCTTGTTAATCAAGAACCTATCTACCTTGGATATCCAACAGCCCCATTCCCACTCTGCAGTTTCTAGGGAAGAGAGTTTCCTAGCATCTAGCCCAAGAAGTGTTCTCTGACCAACCTCACAAAAGAAGCAGGAGAAAATTGCTGCCTGTACTGGAACCTGTACTGAAAACAAAAATTGCTGAAGGTCATCCAGAGAGATCATGCAGAGAGTAGTAGGGGTGAGGAATGCGCTGCCTGCAACAGTAGTAGACTCACCAACGTGGTGGGCGGCACGGTGGCCCAGTGGTTAGCACTGCTGCCTCACAGCGCCAGAGACCCGGGTTCATTTCCCGCCTCAGGCGACTGACTGTGTGGAGTTTGCACATTCTCCCCGTGTCTGCGTGGGTTTCCTCCGGGTGCTCCGGTTTCCTCCCACAGTCCAAAAATGCGCAGGTCAGGTGAATTGGCCATGCTAAAATTGCCCGTAGTGTTAGGTGCAGGGATAACTGTAGGGGAATGGGTCTGGATGGGTTGCGCTTCGGCGGGTCAGTGTGGACTTGTTGGGCCGAAGGGCCTGTTTCCACACTGTAAGTAATCTAATCTAACTTTAAGGGCGTTTAAATGGTTATTGGATAAACATATGGATGAAAATGGAACAGAGGATGATAGATTGGTTCCACAGGTCGGCGCAACATCACGGGCCGAAGGGCCTGTACTGTACTCTAATGTTTTATGTTCTATTACAGGGGATCAAGCAGCATCCATGGAGAGAGAGCAAGCCAACATTTCAGGTGTAGATGACTCTTCATCAGAGTCACCAGACTCTTCAATAGTTCTGATGAAGACTCACAGCCCAGGGACCTGGGTTCAATTCCCGCCTTGGGCGACTGTCTGTGTGGAGTTTGCACATTCTCCCCGTGTCTGCGTGGGTTTCCTCTGGGTGCTCCGGTTTCCTCCCACAGTCCAAAAATGTGCAGGTTAGGTGAATTGGCCATGCTAAAATTGCCCATAGTGTTAGGTGCACTGGTCAGGGGTAAATATAAGGTAGGGAAATGGGTCTTGTTGGGTTACTCTTTGGAGGGTCAGTGTGGATTTGTTGGGCCGAAGGGCCTGTTTCCATGCTGTAGGGAATCTAATCTAATCTAATCTAGACATGAAACGCTAGCTTGCTCTCTCTCCATGGATTCTGCCTGACACGCTGTGATCTCCAGCACTTTTTATTCAGAAAAGAAGCAGTTGATCTAATCATGACCAAGTTGCTGAAACAACACTCAAGAGAACTCCATGGCTGTGAAGTGCTTCAGAATATCCTGAGGTTGTGCAAGGACCGACATCAATGAAAGTTCTTTCTTGCGTGTAAAACAAAAAGATGAGGGACACACTGACGGATGGAGAAAATTCTAGTTTGAGGAAATGACCTGTTTCGTTCTAAGGATGAAGTGAGAATAGTGCTGGAGGATGAATTAATATTACAGATAAACAGAGATGTGAAACCATGCCAGTATCTATGTGACAGTACTGCAGCGATCAACTTAAGTACCATCTGCTTCATATTATTATAAGGAAAGAGCAGAATGAGTGTTGTGATTTGCAAAAATAAAAAGCACAACTCTACCCAAGGCAATGCCTTTATCATGCAGCCATGGGGGAGCTCATTTACATCCGTATAATTTGACAGCAACATTTAGGCAATACTGCTGAGGAACTATTACAGCATGGCTGTCTATTAAAGGGGAATCATCTGATTCAAATGCAAAAACTCACTAAGTGCTGGAGGTTGGAGTTATATGGGAGAAAGTTGATGGATCAAACATAGATTGCATGCTGCTAAACTTGAAAGGATTACAAAGATTTACAAAGATGTTGCCAGAATTGGAGGGTTTGAGTTTTCAGGAGAGGCTAGGAATATATTCGCTGGAGCATCGGAGGCTGAAGGCTGGCCTTTTCGAGGTTTATAAAATCATGAGGGACATGGATAGGGTGAATAGCTAAGGTCTTTTCCCTGGGATGAGGGAGTCCAAAAATAGAGGGAGTACGTTTAAGGTGAGTGGGGAGAGAGTTAAAAGTGACCTAAGGGGCAGCTTTTTCAAGCATAGGGTGGTGCAAGTATAAAGTGAGCTGCCAGAGGAAGTGATGGAGGCTGGTACAATTACAACATTTAAAAGGCATCTGGATGGTTATATGAATAGGAAGGGTTTGGAGGGATATAAACCAAGTGGTGGAAAATGCTACTGGATCAGTTTAGGAAATCTGGTCGGCACAGATGAGTTGGACCGAAGGGTCTGTTTCCGTGCTATGTAACTCTATGGCTCTATGACATCAACTGGACATGATGGCTCTAGGCTAGTTGGTATGCTGCTTAAATGGGGGAAGTGATGACCAAATAGTATTATTGCTAAACTATTAACCCAGAGGCCCAGGTAAAGTTTTGGGAATCAGGGTTCAAATCCAACCATGGCAAATGGTGGCATTTGAATTCAAGAAAAATCTCAGAATTAAGAGTTTAACAATGACCAGAAACAGTTATCATCTGATTTGCTAATGTCCTTTGGGAAAGGAAACTGCCACCCTTACTCAGTCTGTTCTGCACGTGACTCCCGACCCATGGTAATATCACTGATTCTTAACTTTCCACTGGGCACTTAGGCATGAGCAATAAATCCTGGCCCAGCCACTGCTCACACTCCATAAGTGAATTTTTAAAATGCCAAAGTAATGATGGTTTCCTACAATGTTTAGCAAAAGTTCTCTCGGGAGTATGCCTCATTTCAGACTTTCACTTAGATTAAGCTATTAAAGCTTATACACAGCTGGTCAGTGCTCATCCGCAACTTATGTTTAAGTCCTATCTTTACTTTAATAAAATATCCTAAAGCACTTCACACCAGTAAGCAACATTTGTCATTGAGGAGAAAGTGAGGTCTGCAGATGCTGGAGATCAGAGCTGAAAATGTGTTGCTGGAACAGCGCAGCAGGTCAGACAGCATCCAGAGAACAGGAGAATCGACGTTTCGGGCATAAGCCCTTCTTCAGGAATTTGTCATTTGTCATTGAGCCACATAAAAACACTTTAGTGCAGATGACCAATAGTTTAATCAAATAGGTAGATTTTAAGGAGCAGTTTAATGGAGGAAAGAGAGATAGAAAGGTCAGCAAGTTTAGGGAGGACATATTAGAGTTTATCAGCACTTGGCAGCTGAAGACATGGCCTCGGATCCTGGAGTGATTAAAATCAAGGATACCTAAGAGAATAGAATTAGGGAAGTGCAGGTATCTCAGAGTATTGTGGAAGAAATTACAGAGATAAGGAGAAATGAGACCATCAAGGTATTTCGAAACAAGGATCAGAATTTTAAAAGTGAGATGTTGCTTAATGGAGAGTCAATGTAATCACCAAGTGCAGAAGTATGTGAGGGTCACATATTTTGTTCTTGATTGTTGTTCTTATTGTCAGTATTTTTCTTTAATGAGTCCAAACGTTGAGTTTAACCTTTCTCCAAACATTGGTGCAGAGCAAACTGGTTCCAAGGTAATTTATTGGGATGTTAAAGCTGCTTGCCTTCTTTTTCAGGCTAACATTAAATGTATTGTGGAGCAGAATGTGTGCAGCGACTCTACAGTACAAACGTTGCGTGAGTTGTAGTCAGTATTCAAACCCACAAGAACTCTCACACCAGTCACACAATTGCTAGGGCACAGCAAAGAGTACATTCAGCCCATTTTGTCAACAATCCACTGTCAGAGCTGAAGCAAATTCAAATTAATGCTTACTTCATGTAGCAGCTTTCCTGCCCAAAGGAAAGGGAGCGAGCAGACATTGTTCAACAAGGGGATGTAATGCTATAGCAGGAATGTCACTGTGTTAGCAATCTAGAACCCCAGGTTAATGTCCTAGAGACATGGGTTTAAACCACACCATGGCAGATGATGAAACTTGAATTCAATAAAACTGAGAATAGAGAACTATCCACAGTCTCACCAAGGTCAATTGTTGTAAAAATCCATATGCTTCACTAATATTCTTCAGTTAAGGCAATCTGCTGTCCTTACCTGTGACTCCAGACCCACAGAAATGTGGTTGACTCTGAACTGCCCCCTGGGCAATAACTGCTGGCCTAGCCACACCATCATGAATGAACTTTTAAAAAAAATTATAATGTTGGGTATTCCCTTGGCAGTTTCAATCTTCTGTTATTATCATTGGTGAATTTTGTGGAACTTTGGCTCGAATCGATGCAGACCTTGGGAAGTAGGCTGTTGGTAAGCTTGGCCTTATATTGAACATTCCCCAAACCATATACAGAGCAAGGCTCCGCATGAGGCTTCACAAAGAACCATCTCTCACTCATTTGCATAGTTGCTGTGTGATCTTACATCATTGATGATGTACATTGCCTTATCTAAATAATGAATATCAACACTTTTCATTACAAATCCCAATATCATGTTTCCAGGCCCATAAGGCCTTTCCACAGACTGTATATTGCTAGTTAGATCCATTCACCATTAACCTACAGCTTCTATTGCCCTTAGCAGGACATAACTACAGAAGGACTTGTTGACGAACTGTTTAATTCAGCACAAAGACAGCAGAGTAAAATGTCAGGTTAATTTTGGCCACTTAGATGGGTCAGAGAAGACTACCCAGATTATTTCTCTCCTAAACTTCGGATTTGTAATGAAAAGTGTTGATATTTGGAGGGTCGGTGTGGACTTGTTGGGCCAAAGAGTCTGTTTCTGCACTGTAAATAACCTAATCTAATCAAACGGGCCTGTGTTATTCCTTGCCCAATATAGATTTGGAGGGCATTTATTCCAACACACAGAGTATCACAGTTATGTGGGATGGGATAAGCAGATTAGAGGGTTTTGACACCATTGTCTATACGTTTATATGACCTATTGTTGAGGCACATCTAGTCACTATTCAATATCGGACAGGCACAAACAGTGATGGTAATACTAGCTATAATCAGAATCACTCACCTGGGTGCGAGCCATGAAGTGGTATTGCATAGCAGCATCATGAGGGCTTGTTCCAATGTTTACATATAAACTTATATCTTCACATCAGGATCTGGTTTCCCTTCAGTTTTGCTCTTCACCTTATGGTCTACTTCGTCTTTCAGCATTTTGTTTTTCAAACATTCTCAGTACATGAGCATGTTTGGTCGAACTAGTGGTTATTGCCCTGTTTCTAATTGCCCTAAAAGCATGCAGTGACCTGTTTTCTTAAAACACTGCCATCCATGGCAGTTCCTTTAGAGTGCCTTGCTCTGACTCAGTGTCTTTACAACTGATTATTCAACGTCAACTATGTACATGACCAGGATACGCCAATCTAATTTCTTCTTTGCAATGACAGTCTGATTCACTCTTTCTGACATTTTCCAGCCTGAATTCAAATTCTTGAGTGGCGATTCCAGGTCCGGTTCATTCAATTATTATTCCCTCGTCATCAGCTTCCCAGAAAATTGATCTATCTGAGTCATTGAGTTATATAGCACGGAAACAGACCCTTCGGTCCAACTCATCAACTCCTTGCTGACTAGATTTCCTGAAGTGATCTAGTCCCATTTGCAAGCATTTGGTCCATATCCCTCTAAACCCTTCCTATTCATATACCCATTCAGATGCCTCTTAAATCTTGTAATTGTACCACCCTCCACCACTTCCTCCCACAACTCATTCCATACACACACCACCCTCTGCATGAAAAAGTTGCCCCTAAGGTCCCTTTTAAATCTTTCCCCTCTCACCTTAAGCCTATATCCTTTGGTTTTGTCCTCCCTTACCCTGTAGAAAAGACCTTGACTATTCACCCTATCCATGCCCCTCATCATTTTATAAACGTCCATAGAGTTACCCCTCAGCCTCCAACACTCCAGGGAAAACAGCCCCAGCCTATTCAGCCTCTCCCTATAGCTCAAACCCTCCAATCCTGGCAATCTCTTTGTTTGGCCACATTCCTCAATATACTAACATTAACTATATACGTTCTGCCCTGATTTGCTTTCCCAAAATGCAACACCTCACATTTATCTAAATTAAACTCAATCTGCCACTCCTCAGCCCATTGGCCCATCTAATCAATATCTCATTGTACTTTGAGGTAACCTTCTTCACTGTCACTACGCCTCCAATTTTGGTGTCATTTTGAATTCTTTCACATTCTAAGACCAGATACTGAGAGTTGGCTTAAGATCATAGGAATACAACAGCTCATTGATTCTTACCCACGCGTGAATCCAAATCACAGCAATGTGACTTGCTACAGAAAGCAGTCAAAACCAAAAGGTTGAATGTTTTCAAGAAGGAATTGGATATATATTTTTAGAGCCACAGGGTTCAAAGGGCATGGGGATAAAGTGGGAAGAGAATACTGAGTTGGCTGTTCAGGAATGATCAGACTGAACGATATAGCAGGCTCAAAGGCCTATCCTTGCTCTTAGTTTCTATGTTTCTATATTCTCTTGAAAATGACCAAGCAAACTGCTCACCAAGGGCAGTTACAACCAAACTGGCTTTGCCAGCAACCTCCATTTCCCTTCACATACTCTGCCCTAAAAGGGTATTGGTGACCAGAGGCCACTACATGTTGGTTGATGATTTTGCTTGTCGATGACTTGGTTTTGGTCTCTGTGGACTTTTACTGACCAGGAGAGTTTCCGACTGCACCTACCAGTGGCATTTTTGAAAGGATTTGCAGGTTGGCAATCAATTGAGCTGCCCACATTATCACAGAAGTACCGCAATGCAGAAAGAGGCCATTGAGCCCATCATGTCTGCACTGGGTGTATTACATAGTGCCATTCTCTTGCCTTTTCCATATCCTGTATGCTATTGCTATCCAAATACCCATCCATTGCTCTCTTGAATTCCTATGAGTTCACCTTCCATGGCCATCAAGTCCCAGAGTGGGATGTGAGCCCAGAGTTTCTAGCTCAGAGCAGGGGATGCTACCACTGCATCATAAGATCTTCCTCCCATCCCCTCAACATGAAGTTCCACACCACTGGTAATTCCCCACAGCCCTGCAAATTCCTCACCTTCATTCAATTCTCTCTCAGAAATTAACTGTGAATCCTGCTTTGGGTATTATTTCAAGTAGAGCACTACAGGTCATGAACAATCAGTTGTCTCTATGCTGCATCAGGTTGTCTTGTTAATCATCTCCACCCATAGTTCAGCAGTTGTTCCAAAGAGTCATTGGACGTGGAAATTGACAATTCTTCTCTCTCTGTGGATGCTGCCAAACTTACTGAGTTTGTCCAGCTCCTTCTGCTTTCATTTCAGTAGGTACCACCGCATAGATCATATACCCCCGGCTCCCCCCCTTACCATACATCCCCCAAGCCCCCAGCTCCAACAGCCCCCAGATACTTTGGCGCAAATATATTGAGCTATGAATCGGGGGTCTTGACAATCTATTCAGCTTTAACCCAAACCACACTGCTCACTACTTTGATCAACAGGAGGACAAGACAATCAAACACCTTCAGCTAAAGGCTATTGTGAAATTAAATGAAGGCTTCTTCGATTGACCTTAGACAGGGTTTTGAGTTAATCATAGTCTGGTTCACAAGGAAGGAGAAAGTCAAGGGATTTATATATGCAAGATTCTGAATAGCAGCCAGATAAAAACCAATTTCACACTGTGACAGTTGCCTGAAAGATCATTAATAACACAGATATTTGAAACACACTTAATGTATTATGGCATCATTTTCCTCAGTGTTTCTGGCATGTGTATATATGTGTGTGTGAGAGAGAGAAAGACTTCATTCTCTGTGTGTGTGTGAGAGAGAGAGAGAGCGAGACTTTGTGTCTGCATGTGTGAGAGATTTTGTGTGAGAGTTTGTACGTGTGAGAGAGGGTTTCTGTTTGTGTACGTGTCTGTGTGAGAGTGTGCATATACGTGAGTGTGTGTGTCTATGTGAGAGAGTCTGGGCATGCGTGACAGAGTGTGTCTGTCAGCATGTGTATGTGCACGTGTGTGTATAGGTGTGTAGTGTCAATGTCTATGTGTATGAGTGTGTATGTGTAAGTATGTGTGTGATGTGTGTTTGTGCATGTATGCATGTGATTGTATATGTGTGAGAGGTGAGGGTGCATTTGTGTGTGAGTGTGTGTGTGAGTAATGAGTGTGCAATTGCTTGTGCGTGTGAGCGAGAGTGTGGGGGTGTGGGGTGTGAGTATGGCTGTGTGTGTGTTTGTGTGTGTATGCGTGAGTGTGTGTTGTGTGTCTTTTTGAGAGTGTGTATGTGATTTTGGTATTGGTGAGGGTGTGGGTAAGTGCATATGTGAGTATAAAGAATAAGGAACAGTACAGAATTAAAAAAAAACAAAAAGAACTGTGGATGCTGTAAATCAAAAACAACAGAACTTGTTGGAAAAGCTCAGCTCCTGTGCAGAGGAATCAGATGTAACAGTTCAGATCAGGTGACCCTTCCTCGGAACTGGACCTGAAATGATTTCTCTTCACAGATGCTGCCAGACCTACTGAGCACTTCCAGCAACTCCTGTTTTTGTTTCTGATTTACAGCATCCGCAGTTCTTTCAGTTTGCATTCAAAATTCTAGTTGCAGTCTAATTAGTACCCTGTATAGTTTTAGAAAGACACCCCTATTCCTATACTCCATTTCTTTGAAATAAATGAACATTTCATTGGTCTTCCCTATTACCTGATGAACTTATATTCTTTAAAGCAAACTATTCAAAGATATTATTACATGCTTCTGAGGAGGTGGACTTGAACCCAGGCTTCCTTGTAGAGACACTACCATTGTACCATAAGAACCCTTCCTGATGAACTTGGATACTAACCTTTGGTGACTCATGTGTGAGGACTCCCAAATTCTTCTGTGCTGCAGCTTTCTGCAGTCTTTGTCCATTTAAATAATATTCAGCTCCTCTATTCTTTCTACCAAAATGCATGAGCTCACATTTTCCCACATAATGTTCCATCTATCAAGTTGTGGTTCATTCACTCAAACTGTTTATACCTCTCTGTAGACTCTTTGCGTCATCCTCACCACATTCCTTCCCGACTATTTTTGTGTCATTTGTAAACTTGGATGGTGGGGAACTGCTTGGGTGTTGTTGGAGTTGAGCCCATCCAAACAAGTGGAGAACCTTCCATCACATTCTGGACTTGTGCCTTGGAGATGGTGGACATGCTTTGTGGACTCTCAACAGGAATTACTCACATCAGAAATTCGAGCACCTGACCTCCTCTTGTTGCCACAATATTTACATGGCTGGTCCATGTCAGTTTCTGGTCAAAGGCAACCCCCAGGATGTTGGTGAATGGAGGATTTGGTGATAATAATGCTATTGATTATCAAAGGGCCATTGAATTCTCATTTGTTGGAGATAGTCATTGCCTGGTGTTTGTATGGTATGAACAAAATCGAATGTTATCCAGGTGTTGTTTCATATGGACTTGGCCTACATAACTGAGGAGTTGTGGATGGTGCTGAATGTTGTGCAATCATCAGCGAGCATCTTCACTCCTGACAGTGGGAAGGTCTTTGATGAAGCAGCTGAAGATGTTTGGGCCTTGGACATTCCCCTGAGGAGCTCCAGCAATTATATCCTGCGATAGAAATGATTGACCTTCAACGATGGCAAGCATTTTTTGTACTAGGGATAACTCCAACCAGTGAAGAAGTTGCCCCGATTTGTTGAATGTTCTGGTGTTTAGACTTTTGTTCATGTTTGGACCAAGGCTGTACTGTGTTGAATGGGCCCTGGCCACATATTTACAGATCCAAACTGGAGGAGTTTTGCAGTGGGGAAAGATTGGAAAGCCTAGTGATGTTTCCTTTGGAACAGTGGAGCCTGAGGGAAGAGCTTATTTGGTATATGAAATTATAAGGGGTTTACACAGTGTTCAGGATTACTTTAATGCCTATGGCTCAGTAGTCCATGACTAGGAGGCATAGATTGAGGGTAAGTGCCAGGAGGGTGGAGGCAAATCAAGGAGAAATATTTGGTCACCCAGAAAATGTTGGCGAGTCCACTAGTATTGCAGGCAGAGCATTCCATGCTTTTACTACACTCTGAGTAAAGAACCTACCTCTGACATCTGTCCTATATCAATCACCCCTTAATTTAAAGCTATGTCCCCTCATGCTAGCCATCACCATTTGAGGAAAAAGGTTCTTACTATCCACCCGATCTAAACCTCTGATCATCTTGTGTGCCTCTATTAAGCCTCTTAACCTTCTTCTTTCTAACAAGACTGCTGCTGATGAGTGAGTGGTCTTTTCCGCAGCTAGGGTCTACACTTAGAGTTATAGAGTCATGCAGCATAAAAACAATCAGTCTAATCCACTGTAAAGCCACAAGTCTACCCATCATCTTTGAGGTTAACGTGTTATGGCATCAGGAGCAGCGCCGCAGTAAATTGCTTTTCCTTCCCCTACCAGAAGGTGGCACCAGTGTCAATGGGACATAATGTGGAAAAAGAAGGGAGTGTGTGGTTCACTCATGAGTTGGAAATTTGGCTGCAGCACTACTTCATGGAAGCCTGACAAACTGAGTGTCCATCAGGCTCCCATCTGGTCAGGCATTGAGGACCCCAGTGTAGAAATCCCACCTCCTGAAAGCTATCGACCAACAGAGGTCATGATATCAATGTCCAATAGTGCCACCAAGAGTGGTGGCTGTGGACACAAAAACATTGAATGTAAGAGCAGGAGTAGGCCATTGAGCCCCTTCAAGCCTGCTCCACTATTACATACAATCATGGCTGCTCATCCAACTCAATAGCCTGTTCCCACCTTTTCCCCATATCCTTCAACTGCTTTAACCCCAAAAGCTATATTCAACTCCTTCCTAAAATCATACAGCGTTTTGGCTTTAACCACTTTCTGTGGTAGCGAACTCCACAGGGACAATGGGTGAATAAGGATATTAAAGTTCTGGTCAAGAATAAAAAAGAATCATATATTAGATATAGACAACTGGGATCAACTGAATCTTTTGAAGAGTTCAGAGAGTGTAAAGGCATTCTTAGGAAGGAAAACAGGAAGGCAAAGAGGGGATATAAGGTAGTCTTGGCAGATAAGTATAAAGGTAATCCAAAACGATTCTACAAATACATTCGGAGCAAGAACTAGGGAGTAGGACCACTTAAAGTTCAACAAAGTTGTCTTTGTATTGAACCTCAGGAGATGGGAGAGATATTAAATGAATATTTTGTATCAGTTTTCGCTGTGGAGAAAGAAATGGAGGCTAGAGAACTCAGAGAAATAAAATTGGTGATTTGAAAACAGTTCACATTACAGAAAAAGAAGTGCTGGAGGTTTTAGAAAATGTAAAGGTAGATAAATTGCCAGGACCTGATCGCATGTATCCCAGGACATTGTGGGAAATTGGGGAGGAAATTGCAGGGCCCCTAGCAGAGATATTTGTACAATCTATAAACACAGATGAAGTATCAGAGGACTAAAGAGTGGCTAATGTTGTGCAAGTGTTTCAGAAAAGCTGTAAGGAGAAGCCTGGAAATTGTAGACCTGTGAGTCTGACATCGGTGGTGGGTGACTTGTTGGAAGTGATTCTGAAGGGTAGGATTTATATACATTTGGTGAGGCATGGAATGATTAGGGAGAGTCAGCATGGTTTAATGCAAGGGAAATCATGCCTCACAAATTTGATTGAGTTTTTTGAGGAAGTAACCAAAGGGACTGGTGAGGACAGAGCGGTAGATGTTGCTTACATGGACTTTAGTAAAGATTTTGACAAGGTTCCGCGTAATTAGTAAAGGTAGATCAAATGGGATTAAAGAAGAGCTTGTCAAATTGGACACAAATTTGGCTTAACAGTAGGAGATAGGGAGTGATGGCAGACGATTGTTTTCGGACTGGAGGCCTATGATCAGCTGTGTTCTGCAGAGATCAGTTTATCACTGATATAAACAATTTGGATAAGAATTTAGGATGAAAGGCTGGTAAGTTTGCAGATGACACCAAAATTAGTGTTATAGTTGACAGTGAAGAAGGTTACCTAAGCTTACAAAGGGATCGTGATCAACTGTGCCAATGAGCTGAGGAGTGACAGATGGTGTTTAATTTGGATAAGGATATTGCATTTTGGTAAAACAAACAAGGACAGGACTTATAGAGTTAATGGGAGGGCTCTGGATAGTCATAGAGTCATACAGCAGGGAAACTGACCCTTCAGAGAGTCCTAGAGGTTCAGGTACATAGTTCTTTGAAAGTTGCATCACAGGTTGACAGGATAATTAAGAAGACAATTAGCACACTTGTGCTCAGACCATTGAGTGTAGGAGTTGGAACATCATGTTGAAGTTGTACAAAATATTGATCAGGCCACTTCTGGAGTATTATGTCCAGTTCTGGGTTGCCCTGCTGTAGGAAGGATAATATTAAACTGGAGAGAGTTCACAAAAGATTTACCAGGATATTCCCGGGACTGGAGGATTTGAGTTATAAAGAAAGGCTGGGACTTTTTTTTCACTGGAGCTTAGGAGGTTGAGGGCTGACCTCCATAGAAGTTTATGAAATCATGAGGGACATAGATAAAGTGAATAGCAAAGGTCTTTTCCTGAGGCTGGGGAAGTTCAAAACTAGGGGGCATTTTTTTATGGTGAGAGGAGAAAGGTTTAAGAATATATGAGGGGCATCATTTTCACTCAGAAGGTAGTTTGTAAGTGAAATGAACTGCCAGAGGAAGTAATAGATGCAATACAGTTACAAATTTAAAATACATTTGGATAGGGTCATGAATAAGAAAGGTTTGGAGGAATATGGGCCAAACACAGGTCAGTGGGACTAGTTTAGATTACGAAACTTGGTTGGCCTGGACGAGTTGGGTCTGATTCCATGCTGTATGACTTGATGACTCAATGACTATTTGACATCCCACATCCAGGAGGTGATTTGTAGTATGGGGCCTCTCCCACCTCCAACTTGAGGATGGGATATTCAGCCAGCAGATTGCTGCTCAGCCTCCTCTTTGACATGGCAAGGCCTGAGTCTTGTGTTTTCTGCTAAGACAGGCTGTTTTGAATTCCTCCCAATGTTTCTGCACCCTCAGGGGGACAGTGAGAAGGAACCATTCATCCTTTTTTTCTGAAACAGTGGTTTTACTTTAGCGAGCTGTGTGTCCCTATGTCAAACTCCGTCCCCTAACCACCCACCTCTAACACTTTCCCCGGCAACACTCTGACATTGCGCCCCTCTGCTTCACAAATTTGTTGTCACATTTGATCCTGGGACAAGATTCTAATTTTATATTGAACTAATTCTAAGAGAAATCATTGCATTTCTGTAACATCATTCGTGTCAATCTCAACTGCAGCAAACATTTATCCACATCTTTGTTATCCTTAGACCTGGTTATTCCAACACATTTTTGACTGACTTCCCAAAGCCTACATCATAAACTCATTCAAAAACTCTGTTCCCCATGTCTTAAATCACAGCAGCTTCCCATTCACCTGTAACTCCTGAATTCACTGAATTATATCCGCTCCTGGTCAAATTGCATCTTGATGTTAAAGTTCTCATCTTTGTTCGTCCCTCCCTGCATGGCCTTACTGCCACACATATCTATTATCTCCTCCAAGCCCACAATCTGCCTGAGATATATCAGTGTTCCTCTAATTTGGATCCTGCGTGAATTCTCAACAAAAATTGTTCCACTAAGTAAAGATCGAAAGAAACTGTGGATGCTGTAAATCAGAAACAAAACAGAAGTTACTGGAAAAGCTCAGCAGATCTGGAAACGTTTTCTCTTCACAGATGCTGCCAATAATTGTTCCGCCTTTGGTAGCTACGCCTCCAGCTGCCTGGAACCTAACAAAAAGGAATATCCTCTAGTGCCTGCCTTGCCTCTTTGACAATATTATTTTAAACCGTCTGCTTTTGATCATGGGAGCTGATGTCTTGCCATGTTTTGTTCCCTCATTATCCTGTGAAGCATCTTGGGGTGATTATTGTTGTTGGCTGTGACACAATTTCAGTTAAAAAAACTGATACAGTCTCAGGGCTGTTAGTGGGAGTTTGCTGTGCACAGTTTGGCTGTTGCATTTCCCTTTTGTGAAATGACACTAATTAACTCATTGGATTTAATGGGAGATAGCCTAAGTCCACACCACCCAAAACACACTACAGCCTGGACTAGTCCTCCTTTCCCTCACTTGGCCCATTGCTTTGAATGTTATGACATTTGAAGTGCTCACTCAATTACCTTTTAAAGGTTTCTCACCTCAACTACCCTCTCAGGCAGCACATTCCAGATCGCACCACCCTCTAGATGAAAAGGGTTTCCCTCAACCCCCCCCCAAACCTCCTGCCTTACAATATAAAACAATACCCTTTCGTTCGGAGAAAATGAGGACTGCAGATGCTGGAGATCAGATTCGAGTGTGGTGCTAGAAAAGCACAGCTGGCCAGGCAGCATCCGAGGAACAGGAGAGTCGATGTTTCAGGAATAAGCCTATCCCATTTTGTTGTTGACTTGTTTTCTCAGTCCCATACGTCACTGATAAGACAGTTATTTGGCTGCCATCCTGCAGGTGTCCCTTTGCTTTGTTTGGGTCCTCCTACCCCTTTTGAAATGGCAAAAGCACATCAATGCTTTACAATACATAGGTATTGTTACAGCAACAGCTACCTTGGAAGAAAGGAGGATTTACTGTTCTCCAGGGTTCTGAAGGAAAAAGCTGAAAAGATTGTAGAGCCATTGGTGGTAATCTTTCAGGAATCTCTGACGTCAGGGAAAGTCACACAGGACTGGAAAATGACTGATGTAACACCCCTGTTTAAAAAATAAAGAGGCAGATTAGAGAAGACTATGGCTTGACATTGATAATTAGTAAAATTAAGGATGATTATTCAGGATGAGATTGTGGAATAGTTGGAAGTGCATGGTAAAATAGGGCTGTGTCATCATTTCTTTGTCAATGGGAAGTCGTGCCTGAAAGAATTCTTTGAGAAGGTAACAAGCAAATTATATCCCACCTACTTTCTCCCCAGTACCTCGCCCACCCCTCTATTTGTCTTTCAGCCCCCTTGTCCCTCTATATTCCTGATGAAGGGCTTATGCCCGAAACGTTGACTCTGCAGCTCCTCAGATGCTGCCTGACCTGCTGTGCTTTTCCAGCGCCACACTTTTTGACTCTGACTGTCCAACGTTGGCAGTCCTCACTTTCTCCTAACAAACAAGTTAGACAAAGGACAGCCAATAGACATGAACTATTTGGATTTCCAAACAACCTTTGACAACGTGCTTCACAGGAGGCTGATGAGTAAGACGCAAGCCCATTCAGCATGTCATTAAAGACTCAGACCAATTCTTATAGATAAGCCATAGAAAGCATCCTCTTAGATCACATTTGGAATATTGTGAACTGCGCTAGCCTTGTAGAGAGTCCAGTAGAAGTTTATATATATATATATTAATAGTCGATCTTATGTAAAAATCAACCCCCTATTTATAGCCAAATAATCTGGAATTTTCTATACTTCTCATGTATAAATTGACCCTCGTTCTTCACAGATGACAGATTAATGTTTATGAGTCAGTGCGCTGACCATCACCTTCCATTCCAGGTTTCCAGTCTGCTGGTTGGTCTGCTCAGCTCCCGGTCTTCCATCCGTTGGCTATTGAGTTCCGCTCCTGGTTTTCAGAATTACCTTTTTTTTTTTTACTTCATTAGTTCAGAGGTCAATAGGCCTTCTGCTAATGATGAGGTATGAATTTTGACAGGCATGAATTTCAGCCCCTCAGAAATAGTATCCATGTAATAGTCAACCCCATAAATTTAACCTTAAAAAGTAATCAAAACAATTTGACTATTTCTTGAGTATATACGGTAATAATGATCCCTGGGATAAAAGGCATGTTGTATGTTGTGGTTGAGGACTCTGGGTCTGTACTCAGTTGAGTTTAGTAGGATCGGGGGATCTGATTGAAACAGACCAAATACTGAGAGGCCTGAATCGAGAGGACATGGAGAAGATGTTTCCACTTGTAGGACAGGCTATGACAAGGACACAGCCTCAGAGTGAAGTGATGACCCTTTAGAACTGAGATAAGGAGGAATTTCTTCAGCCAGAAGGTGGCTAAACTGCAGAACTCATTGCTGCAGAAGGCTGTGGAGGCCAAGTCATTGAGTGTATATAAGGCAGAAACAAATAGGTTCTTGATTAGTCACAGGAATAAAAGGTTATATGAAGAAAACAAGAAAATGAAATTGAGAAACATATCAGCCATGATCGAATGGCGGATCAGACTCAATGGGCCGAATGGCCTAATTTTGCTCCTATATCTTATAGTCTTATGGAAAAGGAAAGGGAAGTAATGGAAGGAAAGAGACTGGAAGCTCAATAAATAGATTCAGTGAGAAAATTTTAGGACATTTGACTCAATAACTCTTCATTATACATGATGGATGTTAATTGAATTTTCCTGTGGCCCTGATCTCCTGTTTTTCCTGCAGTTTAGACATGGCTTCTCAGTTCCACACAGATTGTTTGCTGTAGTGGCCTTCTCCGCTAACTGATTCCTCATGGTTTTTAGTCTTTGAACAAACAGACCATGTTGAATTTCCTACATGAAACTCCTTTGTTTTAACAGATTATTTCCATTTCTCAATGCCAATCCCAATGGATTTGGTGTGAATTTGTGCAAACTGATTTGCGCGGCTCCACTGTTTAGCATAAATTGGGCCTATTGAATAGGTTTCAAGCCTTTGCAGGTCAGAGAGTGGAAAATTCTTCTATATTTTGACCCTCCCTTCCGTCATAACAGAGGCACATTTCACTATTGGAAAACAAAGCCCACGTGTTAAAGAAGTGTCTCGCTGGGTATTTAATCTAACATCTATCTCCAAAACATGTATCAAAGTCTGATCTTGTTAAGCTAATGTTAAACAACTCATTTCACCTCCCTTCTTTCCTTCTCTCAAGGCGCTCTGTAACTTTGGTACAATGTCAGCCAACAATGTAAATTGGGCCAAATCAAAATCCTTGAAGAGCTGCTGATTTCATTCAGAAATAGCAAGTTACCCAATTGCCTGGCATGTCTGGGGATTAGCTTATCCCCGTGATTCGAATAAGCTGCTGGCCACTGTTGTGCCTGACAAATTACATTCAGCAAATAAAGAGGAGGGGATTATTCCAGCATTGTGATAAAGTCAAGTTCATTAAAATGAATTGGAAGGAGTGCTTTAGCAACCTCCTTGCGAACAGTTAGCCAGAGATTACGAAGCAAATTTTTAACTTAATTGGGAGGCACGACTCCTGACATTTGTTTAGTTTTGCATTCCAATGACAGAAAAGGAAGTTATACCCCACACGGACGATGGAGGTTTCAGGCTGCAATTTTGTGTTTTCTGTACGAATTTACCAAAAGTGCAGCTTGCTTTACAGAGTTGAAGGAGGGGAGCCCTCCAGAGATTTCACTGAAGAAATTGTTTTACATTCATTCAATGTATTAAACTTATAAAACCATGTAATATGTGCCTCAGTGTGTCATTTGACAGCAAATCTGCAAGCAGTAATAGAAAACTGACTCAATGTTACAAGGCTCTACTAGCACCATGACATCCCCTCAATATGAAGAATATTTATTCCCATGACTATATTTACAATTGCTCAGTTGTTTGGTAACACAGAATGTTTGCTGATAAATGTTTGCGCTCATCAGGACAAATAATGGAGACCAAATTTCAAAAAGAACAACAATTTACACTGTATGATAGAAAGGTAAAGCAACCAATCAACATTCTTTCTTCAAGCAGTAGAAACTGGGACTCCCTTTGAAATCTGGAATTCTTGCAATTTTGTCCTGAGGAGTGCAAGACAAAATCCTTCAACAGCATGTCCTTCTTCCCAAAATATTTAAATTATTTCCTGGTATTGTGTGCAGTTCTGGAATCCAGGGATGTGATAGCACTGGAGAGGGTGCAGAGGAGATTGGACAGACGGGGATGGTTTTCCTTAGAGCAGTGGAGACTCAGAGGGAAATAAATGAAATTATGGGAGCCATAGATAGGGAAGAAGGAAAGATTGATTCCCCTTAGTACAGGGATTAATGATGGGGACATATATTTCGGGTAAATGGCAGGAGAGTTAGAGAAGATGTAAGGATAAACATTTTCATCCAGAGGGTGGTGGGTATCTGGAACTTAGTGCCTTTAGGGATGGTACAGGTAGAAACCCTCATAACATTTAAGAAGTATTTAGATGTGCACTGGTGATGCACAGGCATACAAGGCTATGAACCAAGTGCTGGGAAATTGGATCAAAATTGTTACGTGGTTGTTTTGATGGTATAGACTTGATCGGTCAAAGAACCTTCATCAATGCTGTAGATCTCTCTGACTCTAAAATTTGTTTTTATTTGAGAGCAAGATGAAAAGCTTTAACAACATGCCCCTTTTTCAGAAATACTTAAATTATTTCTTTGTGCATCTTTGTTTTTGGAAGCTGTGAGAATGGTGAGAATGTCTCTGTTCTGGTGCTGGTTTGGTAAATGCCTCTGCACCTTCATCTCACAAGCCTCTGCCTGCTTTACCAATGAATTGGCTATTTACAGGTCATATTTCCCCATATACTGGAGCAACACTACATGCTTTCAAAAATAATTATCCAATTAAACAAATAAATAGCTTAAAATTCACTGGGTTTCAATGAAATTGAATAATTTGAGGGCTCCTAGTCAGTAGCTGCAGTGAGAGACCAAGTCGACAGGATATCATGAATGACAGTCTAAACCTATTTCCTTGACTATAGCTTTCTTCAGGCACACCTCCCTTTTGAAAATGCTCTTTGGCTCCCTCTTATAAAAAGGGCAAAAATGCTCATGGATTTTTTTTTCTCTCATGGGATGACAGCATCGCTGGCTGGGCAAGTATTTATTGTCTGTCCCTTGTTGCCCTTGAGAAGGTGGTGGTGAGCTGCCTTCATGAACTGCTGTAGCCTGTGTGCTGTAGATAAACCCACAATGCCATTTGGGAGGAAATTCCAGGATTTTGACCTAGCGACAGCAAAAGAACTGCATTATATTTCCAAGTCAGGATGGTAAGTGGCTTGGAGGGAAATATGCACGTTTTTTCTGCTGCCCTTGTCTTTCTGGATGAAAGTGGTCACGGATTTGAAGGTGCTGTCCATGGATCTTCGGTGAATTTCTGCAGTGCATCTTGTAGATAGTACAAAGTGCTGCTGCTGAGTTTCGAGGGTGTAGATATTTGTGATTGTGGTACCAGTCAAGCAGACTGCTTTGTCCTGGATGGTGTCAAGCTTCTTGAATGCTGTTGGAGCTGTACCCATCCAGGCAAGTAGGGAGTTTTCCATCATATTTCTGCTTGTGTCTTATGGATGGTGGACAGGCTTTGGAGAATTAGGAGGTGAGTTTCTGGCCACAGTATTCCTAGTCTCTAACCTGTTCTTGTAGTCATTGTGTTTTTGTGGCAAGCCCAGATGAGATTCTGGTCAATGATAACCCTAAGAATGTTGACAGTGAGACATTCAGTGGCGTAATACCATTGAAATGGAATTCATATGGAATACTACATGGAATTCATTGTCACAGAAAGCTGTGGAGGCCAGGTCAGTAAGTATATTTAAGACAGAGATAGACAGGTTCTTGGTTGTCAAGGGGATCAAGGGTTACAGGGAGAAAGTGGGAAAATGGTGCTGAGGAACATGTCAGTCATGATTGAACAGCAAAACAGACTCTATGGGTCAAATGGCCTAATTCCTGTTCCTATGTCTTATGCTCTTGAATGCCAAGGTGTGGTGGTAAGATTGTCTCTTATTAGAGATGGTCATCACTTGGCATTTGTGCGATGTGAATGCTACTTGTCACTTTTCTGCCCATTCCTGGATATTGCCAAGATCTTGTTACATTTGATTATGGAATGTTTGCCATTTTTTAAAAAGAATTAAGCATCAACAACAATAACAACTTTTATTTGCACAAGTTTGTTTTATTCTCTTGAATGTGAGCATTGCTGGCATTGGCAATATTTGTTGCCCATCCCTAATTTCCGCTGGATCTAAATAGCTTACTGACCCCTTTCAGAAGGTAGTGAAAAGCAACCTTACTGCTTTGGGTCTGGATTCACATGTATGTCAGACCAGCTATGGATGGTAGATTTCCTTCCCTAAAGAACATTAGAGAACCAGATGGGTTTGTACAACAATTGGCAGTGGTTAGATAGTCACCATTTCAGAGACTAGCTTTATATTCCAGGTTTATTAATTTAATTTAAATTTCACCTAGGTTTATTTAGAAGCACTAGCTTTCGAGGCGCTGCCTCTTCATCAAGTGGTTGTGGAACAGGACCATAAGACACAGAATTTAGAGCAAAAGGATTACAGTGTCCTGGAGCTGTAATGACATATTAAACAAATTTAGGTTAGTCATTGCCATCATGTAACATTAACCTAGCAAAACGTGACAAAATAAATTATCAGACAACACGTGGCACTGAGCCACACAGTGGGGGTACTGAGACAAGATGAACAAAAGGTTTCGAAGCAAGATTAGAGCGTATCTTAAAGGAGAGAAAAATAGAGGTGGAAAAGGGTTGAAAACAAGAATTCAAGAGCTTAGGTAGGTCACAGAGTCATACATTACAGAAGCAGATCCTTCATTCCAATCAGTCCTTGCCGAACATAATCCTAAACGAAACTAGTCTCATGCAGTGTTTGGCCCATATACCTCCAAACATTTCTTTTGGCTTTTAAATGTTGTAACTATATATGTATCCACCACTTCCTCTGGAAGTTCGTTCCACACATGAACCACACTCTGTTTAGAAAAATTGCCTCTCATGTCTTTTATAAAACGTTCTCCTCTCACCTCAAAAATATGCCCCCTTGTCTTGAAATCCCCCACCCGAGGGAAAAGGCACGTGCCATTCACCTTATCTGTACCCCTCATGATTTTATACACTTTTATAAGGTCACCCTTCAAGCTCCTTTGCTCCAGAGAGAAAAGTCCCAGCCTCTAAGAGTCATAGAGTCATAGAGATACAAACCCTCCATTCCCACCATGTCATGGCAAATCTTTTCTGAACCCTCTCCAGGTAAATAATTTCCTCCCTGTAACAAGGTGACCAGCACTGGACACAATACTTCAGAAGAGGCCTCACCAACATCCAGTACAACCTCAACATGATTACCCAACTCCATTACTCAAAGGTCTGAGCAATGAAGGCAAGCTTGCTAAAAGCCTTCTTAACCACCCTGTGTACATGTGACACAAACTTCAAAGAATTATAGATAGATAGATTACTTACAGTATGGAAACAGGCCCTTCAGCCCAACAAGTCCACACCGACTCTCCTAAGAACAACCCACCCAGACCCATTCCCCTACATTTACCCCTACACCTAACACTACGGGCAATTTAGCATGGCCAATTCACCTAACCTGCACATTTTTGGACTGTGGGAGGAAACCAGAGCACACCCACACAGACACGGGGAGAATGTGCAAACTTCACACAGACAGTTGCCTGAGGGGGGAATTGAACCCAGGTCTCTGGCGCTGTGAGGTAGCAATGCTAACCACCGTGCAGCCAACTAATTATGATTAAAGGCAGACAGTGATGTAAAAGTTAGGGATAATCCAAAGATCAGAACTGGAGGAATGCAAAGAAGGGACAGTTGTGGTACAGTTATAGCTGGGATTATATTAAAATAAATTTGTAAATGAAAATAATAGTTTAGTTTATAATGCTCTGGTCTGTGATGTCACTGCTGCGATCTGAAAAATCAGGATTTTTACTATAAAAATCATGAACTGCATTTTTCTCAAACTTAAACCAATCTGGATTGCCATTTTTCTGTAATGTTCATTTGTGAATTATTTAATCCCTCATAGGTCAGAACTGTCCACACAAACTGAATGATTGCATCTCACAGTGTTTCACGATAGTTTTAAAAACCTTACTTGTCATCAGTTGTGATTTTGCTTCAATAGACGTTAATGTTATGTTTCCCAATCTAGTATGAGGCAGATTTCTGCAGGAATGTTCTACAGTCAGTTCTGCTACAAAATGGTACTTATAAGAAAATCGCTTAATAGCATTTAAACTAATGGGGCCGAAATTGCGTTATAACCAATACAGACTTTAAAACTTTGTGCTTTATAAACAGTGTCCCGAACTCATGAGTCATGTTTTAGTGTTACAGGAGAATGACCTGTATTTGGATTGACAGTTCTAAGGCCAAAATGTCCCTAAATGCAAGGCAGAATTTTATTATTACAGACCTGAACTTTGTTGTGGCTCTATAACTCAGCTTAGGCATTAATATTCATTTCAGGGTTACAGACAGTGGGGGAGATTCACCAAACCCTGCAAACCAAAAAAGAACTGCAGATTGTCTGTGTTCTTTAAGTGGGGGTCCCTTAAATTCATTTCTCTTGTTAGTATTATTCGTGAACAAGGACCTTACATCTCAGTGTCTTCCCTCATCTGACGTGTGGTGAACCTCACATCAAACCATCACCAGTTGTCTTTCTCGAATAAGAGAACAGCCCTATGGCTTGATAGGACTGTGGCAACTTAGCTGTGTAGGATCACAAGACAGACGTGCTTGAGCATTGAATTTGAGCTCAAATGTAAACTCACATATAACCTTTATAAAACCAGCAGCACAGCAAAATGCGTTACACAGGGTTAAGTTAAAAATCATACAACACCAGGTTATAGTACAAGAGGTTTATTTGGAAGGATTGAGGCTCCTTCCTAATGAAGGGCTTTTGCCTGAAAGGTCGATTCTCCTGTTCCTCGGATGTTGCCTGACCTGCTGTGCTTTTCCAGCACCACACTTTTTGACTCTGATCTCCAGCATCTGCAGTCCTCACTTTCACCTAGGTTTATTTAGAAGCACTAGGTTTCAAGGCGCTGCCTCTTCATTAAGTGGTTGTGCAGCAGGACCATAAGCCACAGAATTTAGAGCAAAAGGATTACAGTGTCATGGAGCTGTAATGACATATTAAACAAATTTAGATTAAGTCTTTCATTTTTTTAGAATGCGATGCGCTAGTTTCGGCTCTATAACATGTAAATCCCAGAACTCCTGTTCAGTTACATTCTCAAGATAGCTTCAGCTTTTCTAACAATAGGTGTCATCTCAGCTCAGACAATGCTTTAAAGGTGTGAGGTTAAAGTTTGTCTGTGCATCAATTTTCAGTCAGACTGATTCTATTTCTCAAGTGGGACTTACAGACTTTTACATGGATTTATGCAGTTTTTGAGCAAAATAAAACATAATTCTGCAAATACAAATTCACCCCATAAACTTATATGTGTGCACGTGCAGGAGAGACAGAGTGAGTGTGTGCATGTGGTGTGAGTGCATGTGAGTGCATCTGAACAAGTATGTATACATGTGTGTGTAAGCTTGGTCAAGTATGTGTCTGAGGATGATAGGGTATAAGCCTGTGAGAGGGTATGTGCGTGGGTGTGAGTATGGTGACTGCATGTGTGTGAATATGAGAGAGAGCTTGTGTATAAGTGTGTGTATGTGTGTGTGTGTGTGTCTGTCTGTGTGTGTGTCTGTGTATTGTGTAGTGGGGTCACCTGTTCTGTGACATGAACCCAAGGTTCCGGTTGAGCCCATTTCCATGGGAACTGAACTTAGCTATCAGCCTCTGCTTGGCCACTTTGCATTGCTGAAGAAGGGCTTATGCCCGAAACGTCGATTCTCCTGTTCCCTGGATGCTGCCTGAAGAAGGGCTTATGCCCGAAACGTCGATTCTCCTGTTCCCTGGATGCTGCCTGACCTGCTGCGCTTTTCCAGCAACACATTCCCACTTTGCATTGCTGCTTTTCCCGAAGTCCGCCTTGGAGAACGGTCACCCGAAGGTCCGAGGCCGAATGTCCCGGACCGCTGAAATGCTCCCCTACCTGGTGATTGTTGTGTGGTGTCCATTTGTCCATTGTCATAGCGTCTATTCGTTCTCATCAATGTACCATGCCTTAGGATATCCCTGCCTACGCTGGCCGAATCACGAGTGCCTGCCGTGTACACTGTGGGTGGTGTCCACACGTGTAACGGTGGTATCTGTGTCGACACTCTGACACGTCTTGCAGTAGTTGCCGTGACAGAGTTGTACAGTGTTGTGGTTGATGTTGTCCTGAAGGCTGGGCAGTTTGCTGCGAACAATCATTTGTTTAAAGTTTAGTGGTTGTTTAAAGGCGAGGCGTGGAGGTGTAGGGAAGGTCTTGGCGAGATGCTCATCCTGATCGATAATGTATTGCAGGCCGCGAAAAACATGGTGCAGTTTTTTGGCTCCCGGGAAGGACTGGACAACGAAGGATACAGCCCGAGTCTGTCTCCTGAGGAGGTCATTCTGGTTTCTCGCTGTGGCACATCAGAACTGGTGGTCGATGAGTTGAGAGTTATACCCTGTTCTTATGAGGGCATCCTTGAGCACTTTCAGACGTCCATCATGTTCCTCCTGATCAGAACAGATCCTGTGTATGCGTAGGATTTGTCTGTAGGGGTTGGCAGTTTTAATATGTTTCAGGTGGAAGCTAGAGAAGTGTAGCATTGTGATGTTACACAGGGTTAATTAATTACACAGCAATTGTTGAATGTCACTTCAGTAAAAAATGATAGTTCTGAGCTAAAATGTAGATATGAAGAGTTAAAGTAAATAAAGCTGAAACTAAAATTAGTCTTTATTATTGCAGGAGTCTGGTTGCCTTGCTTGAGGAAATTTTTCTCAAATAGTTGTGCTCCAGAACTTACTGGTCCCCAGGCCAAGCTGTCCCGGTACAGTTACAGTTACAACACTGGCTTCTTCCTGGCAATGTGGAAAATTGCCCAGATATGTCCTTTTTACAAAAAGCAGGAACAACTTAATCTGGCCAACTATCACACCATCAGTTTACTCTCAGTCATCAGAAAAGTGATTGAAGATGTCATTAATAGTGTTATTAAGCAGTACCTGCTCAAAGACACCCAGTCCAGGTGCACTCAGCTCCGGACCCTATTATAGCCTTAGTCCAAATCAAGAGCTGAACAGAGAAGTTGAGGTGAGAGTGACTGCCCTTGACATCAAGGCTACATTCAACCTTGCAAAACTGGACTCAATGGGAATTAGAAGGAAGACTCTCTGCTGGTTGAAGATATACCTGTCACATAGGAAGATGGTTGTGATTGTTGGAGGTCATCCATCTCAGCTCCAGGACTTCCTTATTGGAGTTCCTCAGGGCAGTGTCCTAGGTCCAACCAATGACCTTCCCTCTATCATAAGGTCAGAATTGGGGATATTTGTCGATGATTACACAATGTTCAGCACCATTTATGACTCCTTAGGTACTGAAGGAGTCCACATCTCTTTGCAGTGAGATCTGGACTGACAAGTGACAAGTACCATTTGCACTATATAAGTGAGAGGCAACGATCATCTTCAAATAGAGAGAATCTAACCATTGCCCTTGGCATTAAATGGCAGTACAATCACTGAATCGCCCACTAACAACATCCTGAGGGTTAACTTTGACCAGAAACGCAACTGGACTAGCCATATAAATACTGTGACTGTCGGAGCACGTTAGAGGTCAGGAACCCTGCAGCAGGTAGCTCATCTCCTGATTCACTAAGGCTTTCCACCATCTACAAGGTATAAGTCAGGAGTGTGCTGGAATACACCCCACTTGCCTGGTTGGGTGCACCCCCCAATGACACTCAGGAACCTTGACACCTTCCAGGACAAAGCAGGCCACTGATTGGCACTACATCCACAAATGTTCATTCCTTCCACCATCAATGCTCAGCATTCATCCAGGCTCCTTAGACAGCACCTTCCAAACTCACGGACACTACCATCTTGAAGGACAGGAGCAGCAGATACCTGGGAACACCACCACCTCCAACTACACTTTCATGACAGTAATTTTGCCTGTGACAAACATAGAGATTGCTGGAAGAACTCAGCAGGTCTGGCAGCATCTGTGGAGAGAAATCAGAGTTAATGCTTTTAGTCCAGTGACCCTTCCTCAGAACTTTGCCTGTCTGGTGATGATTGGACAGTACAAATGCTGATCTGTTACTTTTACAAATTTCAACCCAACCATTTTTTAACTTCAGCTCCCTCTTCAGAAATGAAAATATCTGCCAGAGTCAGCATGTCTAATGTGCACGATTACAGTTAATTAATGTTCATTCTTGAGTATCCAAGCACAGAATAAAGGATGCAATATCACTTCTAGATCCTGGAGCAGATACAGGTTTAGCTGTTCTGCTGAAAGCAGCACAATTGAGTGTTTTATAAGTCTAATATTATATAAACTGGAATGGATTCACAAGTTGTTACATAAATGCAGGGTTGAAGAGTGAGATGACTTTGCAAAATATTATTGCCTTGTTGAAGAACTGTCCTTTCCATTGCAATTATTTAAAGTGCAGTTTTATTTCTGATCAGCTTAATATCAGAACGATAGAATCATTCTCACACAGAAGGAAGCCATTTGGTCAATTGTTGCCCCTGCTGGTTCATATCAGGAGCAATTCATGGACTGGCCCTCCCCCCCCACCCTCTCCTCATATCATAGAAATATTTGTGGCACAGAAGGAGGCCACACTGTCATCACTGTCCAACAACCAGAACCATCTTCCTATGTGACAGGTATGACTCCAAGCAGCAGAGAGTTTTCCTTCTAATTCCTGAAGAAGGGCTCATGCCCGAAACGTTGATTCTTTTGCTCCTTGGATGCTGCCTGACCTGCTGCGCTTTTCCAGCAACACATTTCCAGCTCTGATCTCCAGCATCTGCAGTCCAAACTTTCTCCTTGATGTCAAGGGTAGCCACTCTCACCTCAACCTCTCTGTTCAGCTCTTGATTTGGACTAAGGCTATAATAGGGTCGGGAGCCAAGTGGACCTTGCAGAACCAAAACTGAGTGTCTCTGAGCAGGTGCTGCTTGATAGCACTGTTAATGACACCTTCTATCACTTTACTAATGACTGCGAGTAAACTGGTAGTGTGATGACCGGGCAGATTGAATTTGTCCTACGTTTTGTAAAAAGGACATATCTGGGCAGTTTTCACATTGCCAGGAAGAAGCCAGTGTTGTAACTATACCGGAACAGCATGGCCTGGGGAGCAGTAAGTTCTGGAACACAGGTGTTCTTGGACTTCAGATGCAAATCCTGACAACCTTTAGATTAGATTAGATTACATTACAGTGTGGAAACAGGCCCTTTGGCCCAACAAGTCCACACCGACCCGCCGAAGCGCAAACCACCCATACCCATACATTTACCCCTTACCTAACACTACGGACAATTTAGCATGGCCAATTCACCTGACCTGCACATCTTTGGACTGTGGGAGGAAACCAGAGCACCCGGAGGAAACCCACGCAGACACGGGGAGAATGTGCAAACTCCACACAGTCAGTCGCCTGAGGTGGGAATTGAACCCGTGTCTTTGGTGCTGTGAGGCAGCAGTGCTAACCACTGTGCCACCGTGCTACCCTATAAATAGGGGCCGAGAGTGTACTGCTGATTCCTGATGAAGGGCTTATGCCCAAAACGTCAATTCTCCTGCTCCTTGGATGCTGCCTGACCTGCACACACTCTTGACTCTGATCGCCAGCATCTGCAGCCCTCACTTTCTCCAACCTTCAAATAGGTTCAGGGTTTCTGCCTCTATCACCTTTCCAGACTGTGAGTTCCAGACTTCTACCATACTCTGACTGAAAAACACTTCCACTCATCTCCCCTCTAAATTCATTTATCAATCACTTTGAGTCTCTGTCATCCAGTCCCTGACCCCTCTACTAAGTGAAATAACCCCTCCCACCCACTGCCCAGGTCCCTTACAACCTTAGATTCTAAATCCAATCTCTCCTCAGCTTCCTCTGCTCCAAGGAGGTCAACCCCAGGGCATTGATTCTTTCACCAATGCATTTTTCTAGTCCTGACCACATCCTTATTAATCTCCTCTGAACCCTCACCGAGTGGAGTTACATCCATTCTATTGTGAGGTTAACTAGAAATGCACACAGTTCTGGCCTAACTGGTATTTTATACAGTTCCAGGCTAACGTTCCTGCTCCAATTTTCTATTTTTCATTCATTTGTGGGATATGAGTCAGTATTTAATGCCCGACCCTAGTTACCTTTGAGAAGGTGAGCTACCCTATTACACCGTTACAGTCCATGTGCTGTAGGTAGACCCAGAATGCTCTTAGGGAGGGAATTCCAGGACTTTGACCTAGTGGCGGTGAAGGAACGGTGATATATTTTCAAGTCAGGATGGTGAGTGGCTTGGAGGGGAACTGGCAGTTGGTGGTGTTCTGTGCCTTAGTTAACAGAGGAGATTCCATATTCTTAACTATCTTATCAACTTGTCCCACTACTTTCAGGAAAAGTTTGGACAGAAGCTCAAAGCCTCTGACTTCCTCAACAGGTCGCAGTGTCCTCTTATCTATTCTGGATATCTTTGCCTTCTTTGACGTCCAAATGCATTGACTCAGATGTCTCTATACTGAGTTCCTTTTGCTACTTCTCTACCTGCCTGTCCAGTCCAATGTTAATTTCCTGCAGTCTTTGGACCACGATATCTGTTGTTGGATTCAGTGCTAACTTGGACAGACATGTTCTCTGGAATTCAATAATGTTGCTCTCTCCATTTTTTTCACATTGAAACTATCCTACTTAATAGTGGGGTAGTTAAAACCTCCTCCTATTATTGTCCTGCTGTTTTTACATTTCTCAGTTATTTACCCATATATCCACACCTCTATCACTCTGTGACCTTTTTGGCGATCTATGGTACAGTCCGAGTTGTGTAACCTCCCCTTGATATATTCCTTGGTTCAATCCATTTGACCTCATTTGCTGAGCCTTCCAACACCCTCCTCATGACTCTCATTGTTGCTTTGACCAAAGCCATCACCCACCCCTTTCTTTTTAATTCCCTTTGCTATTGCATCTAAAAACCCTGTAATTAGGAACCCTGAGCTATTATTCCTGTCCCTCTTTAAGCCGTTCCTGTTTTAGTTGTGATATCAAATTGCCAAGGTTCAATCTGTGCCCTCATCCCACTTGCTTTACTCGCTCATCTCCACAACTTGACCTAAACATCCTGACAAACTCTTTCTCTTTATTCTCTAGCCTTTCTTTCCTCTACCTTCCAAACTCACTCGCATAATTTTCTGCCTTCCGTTTTCATTTCCCATTTTGTTTTATCTGAACTTACACTCCATTTCCCATTTCCTGAGTTCAAACCCTGCCCAACAGTATTAGCAAACCCTTCCCCCCCACCCTGCCATGACATTTGGCCAGGGCAAGGTGACAGGCTGCAAACATACTCAATTTGCACAGACCACACATCCCTAAAGCAGGTCCCAATGTACTAGGAATCTAAAACCCCTTTTTTCTTGCACCATGTCTCAAGCCACATCTTCATCTGCTTGATCCGGTGATATTTATGGCAATAGGAAAAGGAGAGGGTGGATCCTGTTGAGCGGTTCCCTGGGCAGACTGTCAAAGTCATTTGGCAGAATGTCTCATCGCCAGACATGGCTTGGCTGGTGGTGAAAAGGGCTCTGCCTGTGAGATCCTTTATGCACGCCCGGACTCTCAGCCACACCACATGCTGCCCTCGAAGCGGCTGTGGGGGGGGACAAGATGGTCACACACCTCCTTCTGGAATGTGCCTGTGCAGAAGAAGTCTGGAGAGGAACGCAGTGGTGTTTGTCGAGGTTCGTCCCGAATAGCTCCGTGACACGGGACTCCGTGCTCTATGGTCTGTTCCCTGGGACGCACACTGAGACGAACATCAACTGTGCCTGGAGGATCATCAACTCAGTCAAAGACGCTCTTTGGTCTGTCCGAGACCTGTTGATCTTCCAGCTGAAGGAGTTGACCCCGACTGAGTGTTGCAGACTGGCACTTTCCAAGGTCCAGGACTACATGTTGAGGGTTGCACTGAAGGTTGGGGCAGCTGCCGCCAACGCACGGTGGGGAAAGACCACCGAGTAAGGTCTGCCCACCAAAGAAGAACAGGGGGCCCACTCAGCCATTGGGCTCCACTGACGCCTCAGCTAAATACCTGGGTGGTCACCATACAGACTTGTATATATGAATGATTAATTCCGGTCTCTGTATGTAAAGAAATGGAATGTATACATATCTATGGCATCACCAATTGTATAGATATCAAAATAATTATATGAATAAAGTATATTTTTGAAATTAAAAAAAATTATGGCAATGGGAATAATGTGGAACTTATTACCATTGAGGCTTTTTACTCTTTTTCATAATTCCTTAAACTCAACCCTCAGGACCTCACCTCTTTCTTTACCTATTCTGATGATATCAAGATGCATCACAATCTCTGGCACCAAGGTGCATCAAGATACAGGCAACTTTCCATTGGACAGCCATTGAACCTGATACCAAGGAGACAATATACATTTATGGATTCATGTCTGTGGCCAAAAAAATGTGCATTGGCAGAATTCCTGATCACAATTACTCTTGCAGTCTTCTTTGTACTTCAGTTTAGCACAGCTGGACTTACACTGGCTGCAACTCCCAGTCGCTTGCATCAGAATTCCTAACGGAATGTTGGCTAGGGAATGGGATACGTTCATGTAACTCCTGCAGTATCGATAGTAAATGCTGGCCCAGCCAGCGATGCCCAGGTTCCACCTGTGAGTTTAAAAAGACTTGATTAGTTCTGGTTTAAATATTATAACTTCTCATATTTAGATGTGGTTAAATATCAGTGGTAAGCATAATGCACTCTCCCTTGAGTCAATAGATTATGGTTACAAACTCAATGAGTGATGATACCATTGTTTTCAGGGTTGTAGTTTGTCATTTTTTTAATGAAGAAAGGTTGAGACAGAGGTACAGAGCAGTCTGTTCCAAAGCCAATAAAGTGAGGTCTTGGAATTTTTATTTTAATGTTGGAACAATAGAAGCAGCCTGAATGGGTGGGGTCAAGCTCCCACAGAAACAGGAAATTTTAGCTTTAGTTCTCTGCAGTTGCTGGGATCTTGATGCTGGATGTGGAAGCTATTATTACTCTCTCTGTTACAGCTGAAATCTGGGATTCTCATCCTGCTGCTAGAACTGCATGTGAGACTATCTATTTTACTGAATTTGCCTTTGCCCAGGGTATGTTTAAAGGATGTTACTATATTGGAACAGTTAATTAGTGGTAGTTAATATACATATTATTTTGTTTAGCATTTTGATAGAGTTTCACTTAAGCCAATTCATTTATTTTCTCTTTATTTTGTCTGTATTTTAACTGTGTGTACAAATAGTGTGAGTCATGTCTAAAGTCAAGTAGTTTGACCAGTTGAATTGCATTGGAATACAATGAATTACATTTAATTTAAAATAAGAACAAATTATAGTCAAGACTATCTTCTTAATATATTTTGAGGGTGTTTGGTCTGGTTCATAACCTTGAGTGTAAGATCAAGGTTGATGCAACAATACATTATGGAGGGAGTGCTGCATTGTTAGATGTGCTGAATATCAGATTCGGCATTAAACTGAGGCTCTGTCCCCACTTGTCATTGGTAGATGTAAACATTCCATGGCACTCTTTTGAAGAATAACAGAGGAGTTCTTCCTCATGTGCTTGTTAATGGAGAATCTGTCCATAATCACAGTGCGGTTTGTAGGACCTTGTAGTTCATAACATAGCCTCTGCATTCTCTATCTTACAATGTTATGGGTTGTACAACATTCTTTAGAAAATGTTATACAAAAGCAAGTTTTCTCCTCTCTTTCTGACAAATGTATGATGTGTGCATTTTCTGCAGTTAAAACCTGTTGTTGGTGGGAGCAGGATGAGGGAAGAGGCTATCAATTTGACAATTTTTTAAGGAGATCTGCATTGTAACACATGGGCTCATAACATGGACTATGTGCACGGTGCTTCATGTGTAAGGAGATACAGACCATTTCTACACTCCATTTCCACTTCTGTGATGCAAAACAAAGATAGTGTGGTTCCTCTATCATCAGCACAGCTTGCCTTCTTCTTAAATATCAGCTTCTTGGCTGTAATTGCTAAAAACACACACACACACACACACGTACACACACATCCTAACCTATAGTCACCCACAAATGCATGTGTGCACACACACAGACGCACACAGGCAGACACACACACACACAAACACACTGATAAACGCACAGGCACTCACGCATACACGCACCCAGGCACACACATACTCATACACACACACCCACACCACCACGTATGCTCACATACACACACATAGATGCACTCACATATACATCCACTCACAAATAGACACACTCACATATGTAAACACACACATACAGCAACACAGCTGTGCTCATACATGTACATACACGCTCACAGGCACACTGACATATGCTACATATATGCTCACACAAAGTCACACACATGCTCATACACAAATTCACACACTCACACACATATATATGCTCTCCCTCACACATAAACAATCACATACACAAACCCCCTCACACACTCACTCTAAACACATCCATGTGCACACATGCACACACCCACACAGTCATATGCGCACACATATGTGGTCTCACATACACACACAAACTCACATGTATACACTAACTCTACTCACAAGCACATACGCTCACACACACCACACACACACATGCATATATGCTAACATGTTCATTCAAGATATGTTCACATTCACTCACATTTATATTGCACACACATTAAAACTTGACATTTATCTTGTTGTAGATGATATGTATTGACTGCATATCAGTAATCAACTGAAAATTAGTCCTTGACCAAAATATCACCTCTCACTTTATGCTAACCAACAATATTCCATCAAACAGCCAATGTTAACCTCAAAACTCAATGGAACTCATCTCAAAAAATCCATTATAAGGAAAGGAACATGGAAGGCATTTCAAACTCGGCAGAAGGCATAAACAAAGGGCATGCATGGTGAGTGGTGTTGGTGATCGGGGTGGGTGAGAGCAAGTGAGGGAAAATGATGAAGGCAATAGAGAGAAGGGAGTAGAGCAGGAACCTTGGTGGGAGGAGGCCACTGTCACAGAGTTAGATAGAGAAGATGTTGGCACAACATTGGCAGAGTGAAGAAGGCCATTGATGCTGTTCCTACATGGTGGGACATTCTGCCAAACAGCTGAGACAGCACTAGACTGGGTGGCAACCTTGGGCCAGGCTGGCCCGGTCTGGTGTTGTAGCCTCCACTGCTAATCCTGAAAGAGGAAGCCAGTCATCAGCACCATACCTCCCAGGAGGACCTGTGAGTTCCCTGCCCCTGGAGTTAGGGGGCATTGCTTTCCCCCTGTCTGCAGTGTCTGGGGTCAGGGTCAGGCTAGCTCCGGACTGACAGTGACTGTCTGGGTGCAGAATGGCCTTTCAAAAGTGGTAAGAGATGCTGTGAATTCTGGGATATCTACTCAGTAATAAGTAGTTCTAGGAATGGCAGGGTAAGGTGGGACTGAAATCAGCTGTGACAGACATTTTTGTGACTTGGCAGGTAGTTAATGAGGTAGATTTAGGTAAAATGCAGTGAGAGACCTCACTACACCTCACACAGAACATAGAACAGAACAGCTCAGGAACAGGCTGTTCATCCCACTATGACAGTGCTGACCATGATGCCTCTCTAACTAATGCCATTTGCCTGTACATGGTCCATAGTCCTCTATTTCCTGCATGTTTTCATGTGTCTGCTGAGATACTTCTTAAACATTGCCAAATATCTGCTTCTACCACCTCCCCCAGCTCCACCCTCTGCAGTAAAAACTTCCCTCACACATTTCCTTTAACTTTTAATCTTTAAATTGTCATGACTGAACTCTCCCTGAAAACGTCAGATGATGTATCACCAAACTTAGAGCATTAACACTGCATTTCTCCCCACAGATGCTGCCAGACCTGTGGAGTTTCTCCAGTAATTTCCATTCCTATTTCAGATTTCCAGCATCCGCAATTCTTTATTTTACTTTAGTCAGACTGTGGTCGCTGTTCTTGAAGCAGAGCAGACTGGGTGGGGTGGGGTGAGGGCAGGGTGGGGAGCATGATTGAGATGATTAAAATCATGAGGGGCAGAGATAGGGTAGTCAGGAAGGATTCACTAAATAAAAAATGAAAGAACTGCCAGTGATGGAAATCAGAAACAAACACAAAAATTGCTGGAAAAGTTCTACAGGTCAGGCAGCATCTGTGGAGAGAAATCAGAGTTAACTCTTCAGGCCAGAAATGTTAACACAGACCTGCTAAGCTTTTCCAGGAAAAATTCACTGTTGTCCACGAAAGAAGAAAATCTGCCATCTTCATTACCTGGTCTGTGACTCTTCATTCACAGTGATATGATTGACTCTGAATTGCACTTTGAAATGGTGTAGCAAGCCACTCACTTTCAAAAGGCAACTTAGAGACAAATAATTGTCAGCAACTTCCACATCCCACAAAAAAATAAAGAAAGAAAGAATGATCTGTGAATAGATATTGGGATAACCATCTCCAGGGAAGGTGCATTAGTCATTGAAAACACTTAGAAAATGTCTTTATTTTTAAGCAATGCAAACATGTCTTGACTGGAACCTTCCATGTTTAAATACAATGAACAACACTTGGTTTGTCAAAATGTCCAGCTTCAACTACGCAGCAGCAGAGTGCAGTGTTTGATACACTGGTTCACTGGAAACACAGCCCAAGGAGAATAGAGACTGATGTTTCATGAAATGAATTAAAAAGCCCATAACCTGGATTGCTGATGTTGATGGTTGCCAATGAAAGCTGCAATGTGAAGCACCGTGCTGGGAGTCAGTATGGAGCACTGATGAGTATATCATTTCACCTCTGAGGTACTTGTCCCTGATGAAACTGTTTCTGACCAGTGTTTTGCTTTCCTCATCACCCGTATCATAGAAACTTAGGATATAGATACAGGAGTAGGCCATTTGGCCCTTCAAACATCGAAATCAGTATCCTCTTCCTGATTTCTCCCCATACCTTTTGACCTCTTTAGCTCTAAGAACTACATCTAATTCCTTCTTGAAAACATCCAATACTTTGGCTTTGTGAATTCCACACTCTCTGTGTGAAGACATTTCTCCTCATCTCGTTCCTAAATGGCCTACCCCATGTCCTTAGGATATAATCCATGGTTCTGGATTCCCCGATCATTGGAAACATACTCTTGTTGATCCCAAATGTGGGGCACCTGTTAGGATTTTATAAGTTTCTACGAGATCACCCCTGATTCTTCTAAATTCCAGTGAATATAGTCCATACCAATCCAGACACTCTTTCTCCTCAATTTTCAGCCTTTTGTCACTGGAGATCTTTGGAAAGGCTACTTCAGTTTTGCCTGTCACAATGGGGCCTCATCTATCGACTTACTGAGTAGCTCCCTTCCTCCTGCTTCTAAGACTTGCTTCACCTCGGGGGTAACACATTTCTGACCCCTGCAGTGGTACAGCAGCCAACAAATCGAAGAGTGACAGACCTGAGCTCGATCCTTATGGCTGGCTCAATCAATGGTGACGCAATTCTCTCTGAAAAGTCCAGGAACATTCAGACAGGCTGATCTCCACTGGAGACCAACCCCTTACATTCCTTCCAACATAATCCTTGCATCTGATCCCAAATGTGGGGCAGTCAAGTTTTTCTCTGACTTGAGAAACTCAGACAAGTTTCTGATGGAAATGTCGTGACCTTGTGTGGCACCCCTCTTGTAACTGAGTTCAGAACTGGGAGCTATACACTTGGCTTCACTTTGAAGTGAAGTCAGACTCATTTGCTGAATACACAATTTCTTCTGAGTTGTCTGGTTATGAAACACTTAAATCGATAAGCTGTGAACTGCAGCCTCCTAGCTTTCTGACGGTCTCATTGTTTTTGACATCTGACAGTAATTGAAATCACTACCCTTCATCCGATTGCCGTGAGCAGCAGTTAACATAGAAAATGCCTAATGTCTTCCAAAACAAAACAATAATTTGATTAGCTTCAGTTGAAACATCGCTTTCCCAAGTCTCAATCTTACAGATATACTGGGCTTCTTAGATGCCTTAGATTTTCAAGACACCTGTCGATCACAAATCAAACACAAAAGTACAAAAAGCTTCTTTACTGGACACTGGGGAGAATATTTGCTTTTGTCACATGTCTCTTTCAACAACCAAGGAACTGACTGACTCATTTCTTTCACTTGTTTGCCAGAACCATTAGCTCCCTTGCTCAGACTGACCGGCCTGAATAATTCTGTCAAGTCTTTTAACAAGATGTAATGCAATGTTCCCAGCTATCACCCTTGCTATGATCAGCAACTCCATAGCACACCAATCGCTCAGTCTAGACAGTTTTATTGCATCTGGACATGACTAACTGACAGTGCATAATACATTTGAGCAAGCTGGAATTAGCATCAATAAACATAAGGTTTGCAATCACTGCACAGAATGCTGTCTCATTCCTGTATAACCACATCCCATCAACGGCAACACTTCTCCTTCAATTAGCCTCCTCTATCCTTTATGGATGCAGTAACTATACCTCTCATTGCTTTCTACTTTCAAGTGAGCAAAAGGTAGAGTCATAGAGTCAGACAACATGGAAACAGACCCTTTGGTCCAATCAGGATTTAGGTCAGAGTGGTGCTGGAAAAGCACAGCAGGTCAGGCAGCATCCGAGGAGCAGGCAAATCGACGTTTCAGGCAAAAACCCTTCATCAGGAATCTTTTGCCACTTTTGCCTTTGGTTCAATCAGCCTATGCCAACCATGGGGTGGCATGGTGGTTCAGTGGTTAGCACTGCTGCCTCACAGCGCCAGGGACCCGGGTTCAATTCCAGCCTCAGGTGACTGTCTGTGTGGAGTTTGTACATTTTCCCTGTGTCTGCGTGGGTTTCCTCCGGGTGCTCCGGTTTCCTCCCACAGTCCAAAGATGTACAAGGTTAGGTGAATTGGTCATGCTAAGTTGACCCATAGAGTTAGGTGCATTAGTCAGGGGGAATGGGTCTGGGTGGGTTACTCTTCGGAGGGTCGGTGTGGACTAGTTGGACCAAAAAGCCTGTTTTCACACTGTAGGGAATCTAATCTAATCTATAATCCCAAACTGAACTCGTCCCACCTGCCTGCTCCTGGTCTATGAGACAGTAAGGACTGCAGATGATAGAAGTTCGAGTCAATAGATATGAAGCTGGAAGAGTACAGCAGATCAGACAGCACCCGGGGAGCAGGAAAGTCAAGGTTTCAGGCTGAAATCCTTTGTCAGGTTTTGGCCTGAAACGTTGATGCTCCTGCTCTTCGGATGCTCTGACCTTCTTTGCTCCTGGCCCAAATCCCTCCAAACCTTTCCTATTCATGTACTTATCTATTCATGTACTTATTCATGTACTTAAACTGTTGTAACTATGCCTGCATCCGTGACTTCCTCTGGAAGTTCATTCCCTACGTGAACCACCCTCTGTGCAAAAAATATTGCCCCTCATGTCTTTTTTAAATCTCTCTCCTCTCGCCTTAAAAATATGCCTCCAGTCTTCAAATCACTCATCCTAGAGAAAATATACCTGCCATTGACCCTATCTATACCCCTCATGATTTTGTAAAACTCAATAACCTCCTAACCTCCATTAAAAAATGTCCCAGCGTTTCCAGCCTCTCCTTATAACTCCAATGTTCCATACCATACAACATCCTGGTAAATCTTTTCTGAACCCTCTCTCGCTTAATAATATCCTTCCTATAATAGGCTGACCAGAACTGGATGCAGTATTCCAGAGGAGGTCATATTATCACGAGACCTAGTAATCCAAATACCCAAGGCTAGTGTTCTGGAGGCATGGGTTCAAATCACACTGTGGCAGATAGTGAAATTTGAATTCAATAAAAGTCTGGAATAAAAGGTTAGCCTCATGTTGATGGTCATAAAACCCCATCTGCTTCAACAATGTCCATTAGGAAAGGAAATCTGCTGTCTTTATCAGGTCTGGCCCACATGCGCCTCCAGACTCACAGCAATGTGGTGGATCTTTAACTGCCTTCAGGGCAATTAGGGATTAGCAAGAAATGCTGGACCATCCAGCGATGCCCACATCCCAGGAATGAAATTTTTCAAAAAGGCACATAAGGAGTGTGAGCCTAGTGGCTCACAATCTTTAGCCTGAGTCAGACTCCTTGCCTAACAGCACTGTGATTGGACAAAGACTGCAGCAGTTCAAAAAGACAGCTCAGCACCACCCTCTGCAGGGCAACTAGGGATGGGCGTTACATGCTGACCTAGCCAGTGACTCCATATTCCATGAATATATAAAAAAGAAACATTTGTGTGTTCCAGTCCCATTCCAGAGATGAGATAGGGCAACATCTAGGCTGATACCACAATATAGTGCTGAGGGAGTGTTGTACTGTTGGTGGCACTGTTTTCAGATTAGTTATTAAACTGAAAATCTGTCTGTGCTTGTTAACAAACACCAAGACAATCCTGGCAATATTGATCCTTCAACAAACATCAGTAAACCTGGTCACCATCACATTAGCTGTTCCTTAGGACGTTCCTCTGTACAAACTGTTACGATCCCAGTTGACCCCACTATTGGACAAGTCAGATTCAACAAATGAAATCTGGCTTAATAGATCATGTTTTATTTACTGTTGTGATCTGTCACGATTTTATGAAACATAAGCACTCCAGGCTACAGAGATGGTTTTAACAAAACAGGAGTGAATTACCTAAAAAAAAGTTAAAAATCACACAACACTGGGTTATAGTCCAACAGGTTAATTTGGAAGCACCAGCTTTCGGAGCGCTATTCCTTCATCAGGTGGTTGTAGAATAGAATCATATGATACAGAATTTAAAGCAACAGGATTGCGGTGTCATGGAATAAGATGTTAAACAAATTTAGTTGGAGTCTTTCATCTTTCAAAGTGACCATGTTAGTTTTTATTTCTTTATATATAAATCCCAGAACTTTTTTAAAGTTACATTCTCAAAATAACGAACAATAGCCAACATCTCAGCTCAGATAATACATTGAAGGTGTGAAGTTAAAGCCTGTCTGTGTCCCAATGTTAGGTCAGACTGATTCTATTTCTAAAGTAGGATTTACAGAATTTTACATGGATTTATGCAGTTTTTGAGCAAAATAAAATGTAAATCAGCAAATACAAATTTACCCCACAAACTTATATGTCTGTGTGTTCAGGGAGACCGAGTAAATGTGTGCATGTGGGTGTGTGTGGGGGTGTATGAGTGTCTGTGAACGAGTGTGTGTATGTGTGTGAGTGCAATGGGGTATAAGTCTGTGAGAGGGTGCGTGTGTGGGCATGAGTGTGGGGGGTGTATATGTGTGAACATATGAGAGAGAGATTGTGTATGAGAGATGGTGTATGGATCTGTAGGGATGTGTGTGTGTACGTGCACTTGTGTGCATGTGTATGAGAGAGTGGATATTGCAATGGGGTCATCTGGAGTCTGACATGAACACAAGGTAATCCGAAGTTCCAAGGCTGAATGTCACGGAGCGCTGAAATGCTCCCTGTCTGGGAGGGAACACTCCTGCCAGGTTGATTGTTATGTGGCGTCCATTCATCCATTGCTGTAGCCTAAGCTTGGTCTCACCAATGTACCATGCCTCTGGGCATCCCTGCCTGCAGCATACGAGACAGATAACATTGGTCAAGTCACGAGTACCTGCTATGTACAAATTGGGTGGTGTCTCCATAGGTAATGGTGCTATCCATGTTGACACTCTGAAATATCTTGCGGTTGCTGCCATAGCAGGGTTGTACAGTGTTGTGGTCAATGTTGTCCTGAAGGCTGGACAGTTGACTGCAAATAATCTTCTGTTTAAGGTTTGACAATTGTTTAAAGGTAAAACGTGGAGGCGTAGGGAAGATCTTGGTGAGGTACTCATCCTCATTGGTAAGGTGTTGCAGGCTGCGAAGAACATGGCGTAGTTTTTTGGCTCCTGGGAATTATTGGACAAACCACGCAATATTCTTCACAGCCTGCAACATATTATTGATGAGGATGAGCACCTCACCAAGACCCTCCCTATGCTTCAATTTCTTGACTTTAAACAAGCACCAAACCTCAAACAGATCATTGTTCGCAGCAAACTGTCCAGCCTTCAGGATAACATCGATGACAACACCATACAATGCTGAAATGGCAACCACTGCAAGATATGTCAGAGTGTTGACACAGATACCACCATTACCTGTAGGGAGACCACCCCACCGTGTACGTGACAGATACTCATGTGACTTGGCCAACTTTGTCTACGGTGTCCCCACTTGAATGTACACTCTCTCATACACACACACACACAAGTTTGTGGAGTAAATTTGTACTTGCTGATTTACATTTTATTTTGCTCAAAACTGCATAAATCCATTTTTAAAATCTATAAATCCTACTTTAGAAATAGAATCAGTCTGACCTAACAGTGGGACACAGACAGACTTTAACTTCACACCTTCAATATATTATCTGAGCTGAGATGGTGCCTATTGCTAAAAGCTATCTTGAGAATGTAACTTTATAAAGTTCTGGGATTTATATATGAAGGAACCAAAACTAACATGGTCATTTTGGAAGATGAAAGACTCAAGCTAAATTTCTTTAATATTACATCCCATGACACTGCAATCCTGTTGCTATAAATTCTGTGTCATATGATTCTGCTCCACAACCACCTGATGAAGGAGCAGCGCTCTGAAGGCTAGTGCTTCCAAATAAACCTGTTGGACTAAAACCTGGTGTTGTGTGATTTTAACTTTGTCCACTTCAGTCCAACACTGGCATCTCCAAATCATGACCTAAAAAATAAACTAAAATAAAAGAAACCAAGCTACATATACAGATTACGAAAAAGGTTTACCAGGATGTTGCCTGGTACAGGGGGTTTTAGCTCTGAGGAAAGGGTGGATAGACTGAGTTTGTTTTCACTGGATTGCAGAAGGTTGAGGGGCAACCTGATAGAAGTTTATAAGATTGTGAGTGGCATGTATAGAGTGGAAAGTATGAGACTTTTTCCCAGGGTAGAAGGGTCAATCACTGGGGGACACAGGTTCAAGGTGGTGGGGGATGTTTAAAAGAGACGTGCAAGGCATGTTTTTCACACAAAGGGTGGTGAGTGCCTGGACTGCGCTGCCAGAGGAGGTGTTGGAAGCAGATACAATAGCAGCGTTCAGGAAGCACCTGGACGAATACATGAATAGGAAGGGAATAGAGGGATATGGATCCTGTAAGTGAAGATTGTTTTAGAATGGAAGGGCAAAATGTGTCAACACAGGCTTGTAGGGCCGAATAGCCTGTTCCTGTGCTGTATTGTTCTTTGTTCTTCCTATAACACATTTTAATAGATTTTAAAACACACAGTAAAATAAAATCCCATCTGCTCCCAACACCATCACTTTACAGTTAATAAAAATTCAGAGGAACGTTCCTTCCCCATCCGAGTAATAGCTTTAAATTAACTGCTTCTTCTCAATACCACTCCCATGAGCTTGGCAGACTTTTCCCTTGACTACTTACACAACTGAGAGCTTAGACGTTCATAGACTTTTATGAATTAGCAGTTGTAACCAAATATCTCGGGTCTGGAAATTTTCACAAACAAGGACCTTTACACTAAGATAAATTATTCCCTTAACTGCACTGGATAATTTCCATTTCTAGGAGAATCTATTTAGCCTGGACATTTGTACTGAACTCAGAAATATTTAACTAAATGGGAAAAAATGCTCTTTTTTTTGCAAAGTTAATAACTTAATATTTTTCCTTCTCCTGTTGTAAAACTCCACAATATAAACAAACTTCAGTTGACTTACTGTAACATCGTCAGTCATAAAGTCATACAGTCCTACAGCATGGAGACAGGCCCTTTGGCCCAAACTGGTCCGTGCTGACCAAAATGTCCATCCACACTAACCCCACTTCCCTACACTTGGCCCATATCCAGCTAACCTTTTCCTATCCATGTATTTGTCCAAATGCCTTGTAAATGTTGTTAATGTACCCGCCTCAACCACTTCCGCTGGCAGCTCATTCCATATGCGTACCACCCTATGTGTAAAAAACTTGCCCCTCTGGTTCCCTTTCATTTTTTCCCTTCTAACCTTAAATTAAAACCTCTAGTCCTCGATTCCTCAACCCTGGGAAAAAGACTGAGTGCATTCACCCTATCCATGCCTCTCATGATCTTATACACCTCTGTAAGAACCTCCCTCAGTCTCCTATGCTCTGAAGAAAAAAGTCCTAGCTTGTCCAACCTCTCCCCATAACTCAAACCATTGAGTCCAGGCAACATCCTTGTAAATTTCTTCTACACTCTTTCCAGTTTAGTAGCATCGTCCCTGTAGCAAGGTGACCAAAACTGAACACGATATTCCAAGTGCGGCCTCACCAGCGTCTTGTACAACTGCAACATAACTTCCCAACTTCTGTACTCAGTGTACCGATACAGTCAGGTACTGTCTGATACACACAGCTTTAAGTCATGGAAATAGAGAGACTGACATTGTTAATTATTAAACTCCTTCACACAAATAGACCAAATCCTTAAGCCACTAGTTTAAAAACCAAACTCTAAAAAACAAATGATAATAATACATTAAAAATCACACACCTTTCATCACAAAATTAGCGGGCATGTTTCTGACATTACAAGTCTGATTACGGGTGGAATCTTACCAGGGTCTGAGTGACGTGAGCTATGGCAAGGTTTGTGGCAGAACCGGATGAGAGATCTGGTAAGGTCCACCTTGATTTTGGGAGCACCTCCCTTCCTCTTTTATGCTTTTCGCACGCTGCATGGCAGGTTTGTTTGTGAGGCAGAGGTGAGTTGCCAATTAACCTTCATGTTAACCACAGCTATTGCAGGTATTGAACCCACTCCGTTGGCATCTCTCTACATCGTGAACCAACCACCCAGCCAACTGAGCTAACAAAAAGATGGTCCAGGTTAGCAAAGAATACAGACAGATCTTGATCAATTGGGTCAATGGGCTGAGGAGTGGTAGATGGAGTTTAATTTGGATAAATGAGAGGTATTGTATTTCGGTAAAACAAAATGGACAGGATGTATGCAAGTAAAAGTAGACTCCTTGGGTGGTGTTGTAGAACAGAGAGATCTAGAAGTTCAGGTACATAATTCTTTAAAGTTTGCATCACACATAGACATGGTGTTTAGCATTCTTGCCTTCATTGTCCAGACCTTCGATTGCAGCAGTTGGATTGTCATGTTGAAGTTGTAAAGTCTGGAGTACTGCGTGCAGTTCTGGTCACCCTGTTATAGGAAGGACATTACTAAGCTGGAGAGAGTTCAGATAAGATTTACCAGGATGTTGCAGGGAATAGAGGGCTCGAGTTAGAGGCAGAGGTCGGATAAGTTGGGACTTTTTCCACTGAAGCATAGGAGATTAAGAGGTGACCTTGTAGAGGTCTATAAAATCATGAGGGGTATAGATAAGGTGAATAGCAGGTGTCTTTTTCCTAGGGTGGGGGATTTCAAGAGAAAGGGGCATATTTAAGGTGAGAGAGAAAGACTTAAAAATGACATGGAGGCAATTTTTTTACACAGAGAGTAGTTTGTGTGTGGAATTAGCTTCTAGATGAAATGGTAGATGTGGGTACAGTTGCAACATTTAAAAGACATTTGGATAAGTACACATTAAGAAATGTTTGGAGGGATAGAGCCAAGCGCAGGCAAGAGGGACTAGTTTAGTTTGGTATGGATTGGTTGGATCGAAGGGTCTGTTTCCATGCTGTAGGGTTAGGGTGTCAGCAGCAATAATCAGGAGAGATGGTGGAATTGGGGAAAGGACGGGGTCGGAGTGGTATTGGTGTTAATGTAGATATGTGAGAAGGAGTTCAGAAGCTGCGCTTCGCTGTTCTATGTTCAAAAACTAAGTAAGAAGCATCTGATAGCCACCATCAAGCAAGTACATGAAGGGCATTAAAGGATTAAAATCAAATTGCTCATGCTGATGAGTTTAGATTTTTTAACCTTGACTAATGTGGGATAATCAATCAAGGAACTCACAGCACTCTGTTTATAGGGTCAAAGGGTCTGAAATGAAACTCTGATAGTGACTTGTTGCCCTCCCTGAGACTTACATTACAGATCCAGTGTACTGCCCTTGCAAGGTGTCACAAGGCCAGAAAGTAATACTATTGATACTGTGGCTGCATTTCAGATGGTCTTTGTGTTGAAATTCCTTTCTGCTCATGCACAACCTTGATCAGTTTACAGCAGCCCCTCTGAGCAATGAGATTAGATTACAGCCTGGAAGTCAATCTCCACCGCTGGCGATTTATTATGAGAAATATACCTCTATTTGTGTGGAGTGGTGGATGTTTCTCTGCTGTGTTTTTTTTTGTTTCACTTTGTGCCATGAAGGCAATTTCTGTTTATTGAAATAGAGAAGGAACAAAATCTCAAGCTCAGTAGGTCAGACAGAGAATAAATCGGGGTGGGGAGGGGGGAGACTTCCTACTGTTTGATTCTGGGACACAGGCTACAAATATTGAATTTTGTTTTAAAGATGTGAGAAATGTAGCCTATCTCTGGTTATTAGTAATCTCAAACATTCGTGCTCTCCACCACTGAAGCTCACTAGAAGCAATGTGCACAAGATGCTCTGCTGATATTCACAAAGTCTCCTTGGACAGCACCTTCCAAAGCCACAACCACTACCTTCTAGAAGGACAAGGGCAGCAGATACATGGGAACTCCACCCCCTGCAAGTTCCCCTCCAAGACACTAACCATCCTGACTTGAAAACACATCACCGTTCCTTCACTGTCACTAAGTTAAAATCCTGGAACTCACACTCCAATAGCACTGTGGGTGTTCAAGTATATGACTCAGCACCACTTTCTCAAGGACTGTAAGGGATGGAGAATAAACATTGGCCCAGCCAGTGCTCTCTGCAGTCCAAGAATGAATTATATTCAGGGTAATATGTCTTGTCACCTTATAATGTGGAATTACACATAATCTCAAGCTACACCAGGGTCCCCTTGCTGAAGGAAGTTAATGAAACAGATTTATGAATTCAAATTTATAGTGGATTTTGATCTTATGACTTCTGGGTTACTGGAGCAGACCCAAAACTTTTAGACTATCACATCTAGTTTTTCATTGTGGCTTTACAATGAAAACATTGAAAACTAAAATTTAATAAAGTACGTTATTAGAACCTTACTGCTAAGATCCTGAAATTCTTCGCTTTTGCATAAGGTGTGAGCATCAGTGGCAAGTCCAGCATTTTCTGCCCCTGAACCAAGTGACTGGCTGGGCCATTTTAGAGGGTCAGCCCCCACATTATTCTGCTCTGTTGTCACATGATGTCCTATTGTAAAGTACATTAGTGAACTTTTTTTAACAACAATGAATTTCAGTTGTCAAGATAAACATCACAGCACGGTGGCACAGTGGTTAGCACTGCTGCCTCACAGCGCCAGAAGCCTGGGTTCAATTCCCGCCTCAGGCAACTCCCTGTGTGGAGTTTGCAAATTCTCCCCGTGTCTGCGTGGGTTTCCTCCAGGTGCTCTGGCTTCCTCCCACAGTCCAGAAATGTGCAGGTTAGGTGAATTGGCCATGCTAAATTGCCTGTAGTGTTAGGTGTAGGGGAATGGGTCTGGGTGGGTTGTGGGTCGGTGTGGACTTGTTGGGCCAAAGGGCCTGCTTCCACACTGTAGGTAATATAATCATTGAGACAAAGTTTACATTCCAGATTTATCCATTGAATTTAAATTAAAATAATGATGGGATTTGAACCCTTTCCTCCAGAGATTTAACTAAACCTCTGAGTTGCTAAATCCAGTGATGTTATCACTGTGCCAAATACCGAATGGCAAAGTTCCCCTTCTTTTTATCCTGAGGTGGTTCCCTGGTTCTCTTCTGAAATGGCCATTTCACTTGGTCCCACTTGGCTCAGCTGTGGACTATGCTGTCCTTGGCCTATTTCTGGATAACAGCTCCTCTTCTGTTACCTCATTTCAGCCCTGTGGCAGCTCTGGGGTCTGCTGCATGTTTTCAGAGCCAGCGCGTGGGCAGGCTAATGTACTCCTTCTAGGCTTACATCAAGATGCGTTAAATGGCCGCATATTCCCATGCGTGCTTCAAGTGAGCAGATGGGATACCAGGCTTTGGTCTTTCTGCTCACCATAAGAATTTGGACACAATATCAACAACGCAAAATAGGCAGCTTCTCACAAAACAGCCAGGAATATAATTGGAAGGGGGAAATGGAATGTTATACTGGGGGTGAGAGATGTTCTTCCAAATACAGCTACTGAGGATATTAACTCTTCATTGAGCATAGGCCAGGAATTGTCAATGTTGACTTTATGCACAAGATGTAGGGATGCTTCCAGTCTTTATCCTTTTATCCTTTATCCAATGTTTATCCTTTCAACTTTATTTTTTTGTTAAAATTGGACAATGAATAACTGTAAGGTTATGTAACTTTTTTCTTCATTTCTCTATTTTGCATCTAAGATTTTGTACCGAGGTATTTGCATCTAAGGTGACACCGTGAGGAGCGACATTGTAAACGTTTCATTGTACTCCTGACAATAAATATGACAATAAATCTAATTCTAATTCTGCTCTGATATCATTGACACTCCTGGGTATACCATTCACCAAATACAATAGAAACACAATTGACTAGTCAGTATGCCGCATAATTACAAGTATTTCTTTTACTCTATCTTCCCCATTCTTTCTTCCTTCCCTTCTCTTTTTTCTCTCCCTCAACAAAATATGGAAGAAAGATGGACAAGTGAAGTGGGTGAGTGCTACAGCAGTGGATAATAGACAGGGATTCCCATTGGTTTAGATCAGAGTGGTGCTGGAAAAGCACAGCAGGTCAGGCAGCATCCGAGGAGCAGGAAAATCAGGAATCCTAATGAAGGGCTTTTGCCCAAAACATCGATTCTCCTGCTCCTCAGATGCTGCCTGACCTGCTGTGCTTTTCCAGCACCACTCTGATCTAAACTTTGGTTTCCAGCATCAGCAGTCCTCATTTTTGTCTAGGGATTCCCCTGATCAAAAACTATGGTGCTGGAAAAACACAGCCAGCCAGACAGCATCCGAGGAGCAGGAGAGTCGACGTTTCGAGCATAAGCTCGTAATCAGGAATTCCCATGGTTTGTTTCTTAATTCCCATTCAAGCGGGAACTGGATTTAACACGCAAAGGAAAAGGTTACAGAAAGACTGACTGTAAAAGTGCAGGTGAATGGAGCTAACTAGATAGCTCTGTCGAAAAGCAGACATGATGGCCAGAATGGCCTCTTTCTGTGTTGGTTTATTCTATGAGTACAGGGTCGCTCATATTCAGTTTCCAGCTGGCTAAGCCTATCCTTTCTTTGCATTGGGAGAGGACAGCATTATATATTCGTTCCATTGCGGACTGTCACCTTTTGTGTGAAAGACGCTGTTCTTTTACAGTGACCTCTCTGCAAGTTCTGATAGAACAAAAAAGCTGACAGGCAGGAATATCCAGAGCTCTGCTGCTGTAGCCACTGATGTTCTGATAAGACTGCTTATCAGCACAAACAGTGTCCTGAAATGCTATTAGCCGTGAAGTCTATTTTACTGAAAGTGAAACTGCAGGCAGTCACCCATCATTTGTTTATCTCACTTTTCCTTCCTTCTTCCACATGTTTTGAAAGACAGAGAGAAAAAAAATTAGAGAGAGAAAAATAAAGAGAAAGACAGCAAAAGAGGAAGAAAGGGAGGGGAAAAAAAGAGGAAAGTGTGCATTTACATAGTAGCTTTCATGGGGTTAGGACATTGCAAAGTACCTTCCAGGCAATACCACTGATTTGTAGTTATGCAGCAACCAATTTGTGCACAGAATGCTCCTAAAAACAGCAATGTGGTGATGACCAAATTATCTGATTGACTGAGGTTGTTTAGTGCCATTTTTTACATCTCCCTAAGAGTGTACAAGGAACTTCATTTATCAGCTCAGCAAAGAAACAATGTTTTTGACAGAACCACGCCCCCTCAGGTCTGTACATGGCAGGTTGACCCAGGTATTGTGCAGAAGACCCTGTGTATCAGAGACTTGAACACAACCTTCATACTCCAAGGTAAGATCGCTAGCGAGTGAATGGCTTGGCAGAATCAAACTCCGTCACATACCTTCCATCTCCAGCTCTTTCTTTCTTCAGAACTGGGGTTTTGGGGTCTCCTTCCACTTGTGTCACATGATGCTGGGCTGAGCTGAGTCACTGTTAGAGCATTCTGAGAAGCTTTGTGCATGTCAAGTTGGGCTCATATACTTCTGACTCAGCGCCAAATGCAACCGCAAAGCTAAAGGTGTGCTCCTGATTAAATATCTTTCCATCCATTGCAACTTTTCTTTTGCTCTTCAATTTTACAACACTATCACAATCAGTCAGCTTCAAAAATATCTCGCACTCCCTGATAAGCTCCAATAACTTTTGGAATATTGCATGCAATTCTGGTCTCCTTCCTATCGGAAGGATGTTGTGAAACTTGAAAGGGTTCAGAAATTATTTACAAGGATGTTGCCAGGGTTTGGAGGATTTGAGCTGTAAGCAGAGACTGAATAGGCTGGGCCTGTTTTCCCTGCAGCGTCGGAGGCTGAGGGGTGACCTTGCAGAGGTTTATAAAATCATGAGGAGCATGGACAGAATAAATATAAAAAGTCTCTTCCCTGGGGTGGGGGAGTCCAGAAGTGGAGGGCATAGTTTTAGGGTGAGAGGGGAAAGATATAAAAGGGACCTAAGGGGCACCTTTTTCACACAGAGGGTGGTGAGTGTATGGAATGAGCTGCCAGAGGAAGTGGTGGAGGCTGGTACAATTGCAACATTTAAAAGGCATCTGGATGGGTATATGAATAGGAGGGGTTTACTGGGATATGGGCCAAGTGCTGGCAGCTGTGACTAGATTAAGTTAGGATATCCAGTCGGCATGGATGCGTTGGACTGAAGGGTCTGTTTCCGTGACTCTATGACTCTAAATGTCCTTTTCCTCCCTTTCGTCCCTATTGAAAGTTTGAAGAGGTTCTTTTCTCCAGAGAACAAGAAAGATGAGCAGTGATCTGTTGGAGGGGTTTGCTATGAGACATACAGAATATCTGCTGGGAGAAAAGATCAAAATTAGGGGCTAACGTGAGAGTTAGGCACCAATAAATTCCGTAGGGTATTAAGGAGAAATCTCTTCACCCGGGCAATGTTAAGAATGTGGAACTTGCTGGCCACAAAAAGTAACTGAGGTGAATTGGAAAGATACCTTTAAGGTGAAGCTAGAGAAATATCTGTTGGGAGAAAGGTCTTAGTGATGCAGTTAGAATTAGTTAAAATAGGATAATACAAGCTCATGGAGAAACCCATTGAAGGCAATGACCATCTCCAATAAGAGAGAATTTAACTTTCACTCTTTGATATTCAGTAGCATCTCCCTCACCGAAATCCTCAGTTTTAACATCTCGGATTATCATTGATCAGAAACTGAACTAGACTCGTCATATAAGTACTGCCGCTGCAAAGGTTGGTGAGAGGCTAGGAATCCTGCAGCATGTAACTAACTTCCTGACTCCCCAAAGTCAATCCACCATCTCCAAGGTACAAGTCAGGAGTGTGATGAAATACTCCCCACTTGCCTGAATGGGTGTAGCTCCAACAACACCTCAAGAGGTTTGACACCATCCAGGACAAAGCAGCCTGCCTGTTTGGCACCAAATTCAGAAGCATCCACTCCCTTCACCATTGATGCTCAGTAACTGCAGTGTGTATGATCTACAAGCTGCCCTGCAGAAGTTCAATAACGATCCCTAGACAGCTGTTAGAACCCTCACTGATCTTTCATTGTTTTTATTTAGTTTGGAACTGTGAGCTGAAAATTACCTTTGGTCTGTAGGCAGCAGTTGTGTTAAACAAAAAAGCAGAATAAACAAGCTAGAAGTTAATGGCAAGTTGACTCTTGAGTGAAACATTCCAACAGAATATTTGGCACTTGTAGAGAGCAGTACGTCCAAGTAGGTAGCAGATATTTGGCCGTTAGAAAGATCAGTACCTGGGATCTGGTTTCAGTAAGACTGGGAGAGACCATATGCTCCAGTGGATGGCAGATGTTGAATGCTAGCCAGGACTTTATGGGAAGGCAGTCAGTCTAAAAAGGAGAGGCCAGAGTTTGAATTGGGTTTGGACTGTTTTCTGGGAGAAGGAGTTTTGTTGCTGATGCTACAGCATGAAGGTTAGAAAGCTCCCTATCTCACGTCTCATTATCAGTTGTGAGAAGTTCAGAGATTAAAAACTAAGGTATAAGTATTGCTGACCTCTTCAGAGTGAACTGAAACGGTGAAATCTTGAGAAAATCAACCAAGAAACAATCATCTCTGTCTTTGGAACAATTCCAAGCCACTGGCCACCCTAACTTGGAATAACATCACTGTTCTTTCAGTGTCACTGGGTCAAAATCTTGAAATTCCTCCCTAACAGTGTTGGTTCAAGAAGGCACCTCACCACCACTGTCTGGAATGGGTAATAAATGCCAGCCCAGCCAGCAATGCCCACTTCTCCTGAATGAATCTTTTTATTTTAAATATGTGGAACGGAAATACCAGCGAAGTTGCAATGGATCATTTTAAACTCAAAAATAGATCAGAACAAAATGATCCTGATCAAGTTATTGTTCTTTGTGTTATTGTAGAAACTTACAAATAGGATAGACCCCATTGTTTCTGAAATCGAAAACTGTCTGATCTACCTCAGTTAACCAAGGGAAGATAAAGTATTTCAAAACATGAATAACAAGTTAAGCAGGCTGTTTCATGCTGATACTATGCAGGATGTTGCTGTCAATCCTAATAAAGCATTCTACCTACAACACAACTAAGCAACATCATATATGAAATTCAGTGTAAGTGAGGTACACAGATAAAACATCTCAACAATTGGTTTGACCAAATCATGTCCCTTCAGATGTTAGTTATAGACAGAGAACTTAACTGACCTGCTTTTCCAAAACCCAAATGAAAATCCATAGTTAAATATAATTCTTTGTTTGGGTTGAACTTGTCCAACAACATTGAGTGTTATAACAACTGTACTAATCACCCATTTAAGATAATCTGTTCAGCCAGATACAATGATATGGTGGAACTCATTCTTTGGAAATGAATGGAATATAGGGGATCCCCGATTAATATACCTCTGACTTACAAATGTTCATATGTGATCTCATACTGGGGTGTAAGTTTAAAATATCTGACATATCAACCTTTCCTGTACCGATGAATGGCTAGTTTATTAGATTAGATTACTTACAGTGTGGAAACAGGCCCTTCGGCCCAACAAGTCAACACCGACCCGCCAAAGTGCAACCCACCCATTCCCCTACATTTACCCCTTCACCTAACACTACGGGGAATTTAGCATGGCCAATTCGCCTGGCCGGCACATCTTTGGACTGTGGGAGGAAACCAGAGCACCTGGAGGAAACCCACGCAGACACGGGGAGAATGTGCAAACTCCACACAGTCAGTCGCCTGAGTCGGGAATTGAACCCGGGTCTCTGGCGCTGTGAGGCAACAGTGCTAACCACTGTGCCACCATATTGTTCTGTATTGTGTACTAACTTATGCATAAATTGAAATAAAACAAAGAACTGTGGATGATAGAGATCTGAAACAAAAACAGATATTGCTGGTGAAATTCGGCAGGTCTGGCAGCATCTGTGGGGAGAAGGCAGAGCTGATGAGAGTCATCGGACTTGAAATGGTACCTCTGCTTTCTCCCCACAGATGCTGCCAGACCTGCTGAGTTTTGCTTGCAATTTCTGTCCTTGTTGTGTATGAATTGACTTGTGAATGGATTCAGGAAGGGAACATGTTTGCAAGCCCAGCACTGCCTGTATGTCCAAGCCTTGAGCATCCGTTGAATTCTTCGAGGAGAAAGTGAGGACTGCAGATGCTGGAGAACAGAGCTGAAAATGTGTTGCTGGAAAAGCGCAGCAGGTCAGGCAGCATCCAAGGAACAGGAGAATCGACCTTTCGGGCATAAGCCCTTCTTCAGGAATGAGGAAAGTGTGGGGGGAGGGGAAATGAGGAAACTGGAGAAATCTGAGTTCATCCCTTGTGGTTGGAGGGTCCCAGGCAGAAGATGAGGCGCTCTTCCTCCAACTGTCGTGTTGCCATGGTCTGGCGATGGAGGAGTCCAAGGACTTGCATGTCCTTGGTGGAGAGGTAGGGGGAGTTAAATGTTGGGCTACGGGGTGGTTGGGTTGGTTGGTCCGGGTGTCCCAGAGGTGTTCTCTGAAACGTTCCGCAAGTAGGCGGCCCGTCTCCCCAATATAGAGGAGGCCACATCGGGTGCAGCGGATGCAATAGATGATGTGTGTGGAGGTGCAGGTGAATTTGTGGTGGATATGGAAGTGTCCCTTGGGGCCTTGGAGGGAAGTAAGGGGGGGCGCAAGTTTTGCATTTCTTGCAGTTGCAAGGGAAGGTGCCCGGAGTGGAGGTTGGGTTGGTGGGGGGTGTGGACCTGACGA
>NC_057719.1:10796997-10844007 GCF_004010195.1 Chiloscyllium plagiosum
CCCACTCCGGCCTATCACCCTCACCTTGACCTCCTTCCACCTATCACATTTCCAATGCCCCTCCCCCAAGTCCCTCCTCCCTACCTTTTATCTTAGCCTGCTGGGCACACTTTCCTCATTCCTGAAGAAGGGCTTATGCCCGAAACGTCGATTCTCCTGTTCCTTGGATGCTGCCTGACCTGCTGCGCTTTTCCAACAACACATTTTCAGCATCTGTTGAATTACCTGGAAGATTCAAGGGCTTATTGTTCCCCACTGTTTTTTTCTGAACAATGCCTTGGCCAATAAGTACCATTTTCTCCTGTAGTTTAAATTGTTATGAAAATTTAAGATGTATTCTTGCATTTGTTCTCATGAATGTAAAGAGCCAACTCCTGAGCAGTTAGCTAGGAAGTTACATCAGCAATGATATAATCGATCACACAGTGATGGAGAAACTCTGAAGGCAGAAGCAACACTGCAGAACCTGTGCTTAGGCTACATACAAGGATGCACAGGCATTCATCAGGGATAAATATAGGGTAGGGGAATGGGCCTGGGTGGGTTATTCTTCAGAGGGTCAGTGTGGACATGTTGGGCTGAAGCCCTGTTTCCACACTCTAGGGAATCTATGACTAATCCACTTAGCCTACACATCCCTGGACACTATGGGGCAATTTAGCACCAACAATCCACCTAATCCGCACATTTTTGGACTGTGGGAGGAAACTAGAGCACCCTGGGAAAACCCATGCAGACACAGGGAGAACTGCATACAGACAGTCACCCGAAGTCCATGGCGCTGTGAGACAGCATTCAGTGATCCACTACGACGCCTCAAACTGTGAAGCACTTTTCAAATGAAGACACTGTTGTAATTGTATTATAATATTAAGATAGCTATAAAATGTTTCGCTGGCCCATATTGTGATCAAACCTGTGACCTAGCATTATTTGCACCACGCTCTAACCAACTAACCTAAGCAGCCACAGAAAAACAGAATTAATGTTTTTGAATGGGCTATGAAAAAGAATCATACTGGACCTGAAATGAGAACTCTGTTTTTCTGTCCAGACATGCTGCCAGACCTAATCTGAGTCTCTCAGCAGTTTGCTGTCATTTCAGATTCCTAGCATCCACAATCCCTTGCTTTTGTTTGACCAGACAGACAGTATACAGACTCTCTAATCCATGCCCTGGCTTTACTTAAATCATTCCTTTTTGTCTGAATCTCATTGTCTTCCTCAACCCTTTCCAAACCGTATGGGTATGTTTTCTCATATCAGAGAACAGAGGTGCATCCTGTCCTACACAGGCCCTTCGGCCCACCATGGCTGTGCTGACCATGGTGCCACTATGAACGTTTTTCTGCACATGGTCCATATCCCTCTATTCCCTGTCTGTGCATGTGTCTGCCTAAATGCCTCTTAAATATAGCTGTCATATCAGTTCATACCACCTCTCCTGGCAGTGCATTCCAGGCACCCACCACCTTCTGTTTAAAGACTTGCCTCGCACATCTCCTTTAAACCTTCCCCCTCTCACCTTAAACCTTTGACATTTCCACTCTGGGAAAAAGACTATCCACTCTATCCATGCCTCTCATAAATTCTATCAGGTCGCCCCTCAGCCTCCAACACTCTAGTGAAAACAATCCAAGTTTATCTAACCTCTCCTTTTGGGTAATACACTCCAAACCAGGCAATATTCTGGTAAACCTCTTTTGCACTCTTCAAAAAGGCCTCCATATCCTTCCAAAGGTGCGGTGACCAAAACTATACAAAATCCTCCAAATGTGGCCTCACTAAAGATTTATACAGCTGCAACATGACTTTTATACTCAGTGCCCCAACTGACGAAGGCCTTCTTCACCACCTTATCCACTTGTGTTGCCACTTTCAGGGAGCTATGGACTTGCACCCCAAGATTCCTCTGCACATTAATTCTTCGACAGGTCCAACCATTTACTGCATACTTTCCACTTGTAATTGACCTCCCAAAATGTATCACCTCACACTTGTCTGGATTAAACTCCATCTGCCATTTCTCCACCAACTGATCTATATCCTACTGTTTCCTTTGACAAACCTCCTCACTATCTACTACTCCACTAATTTTCATGCAACTACAAGCTTACTAATTAGACAACTTACATTTTCAACCAAATCATTGATATTCACCAAAGGCCCCCAACACTGATCCTTGTGGAACACCACTGATCACAGACGTCCAGTCAGATAAACTCCCCTTTGCAATTGCTCTCTGTCTTCTATGACGGTGCCAATTTTGTTTTCATTTTGCCAAATAACCATGGATTACATGTGATTTAATCTTCTACCATGTGGGATCTTGTCAAATGCTTTAGTAAAGTCCATGCAGACAACATCCACTAACTCATCCTCATCAATCATCTTCATCACTTAGAGTCATAGAGATGTACAGCATGCAAACAGACCCTTCGATCCAACTCATCCATGCCGACCAAATATCTCAACCCAATCTAGTCCCACCTGCCAGCACCCGGCCCATATCCCTCCAAACCCTTCCTATTCATATACCCATCCACATACTTTTTAAATGTTGCAATTGTACTAGCCTCCACCACATCCTCTGGCAGCTCATTCCATACACGTACCACCCTCTGTGTGAAAAAGTTGCCTCTTAGGTCTCTTTTATATCTCTCCCCTCTCACTCTAAACCTATGCCCACTAGTTCTGGACTTCTCCACTCCAGAGAAAAGATGTTGTCTATTTATCCCATCTATGCCCCTCATAATTTTGTAAACCTCTATAAGGTCACCCCTCAGCCTCCAACGCTCCTGGGAAAACAGCCCCAGCCTGTTCAGCCTCTCCCTATAGCTCAAATCCTGGCAACATCCTTGTAATTCTTTTCTGAATCCTTTCAAGTTTCACAACAATATTCCAACAGTGGCCTAACCAATGTCCTGTCCAGCCGCAACATGACCTCCCAACTCCTGTACTCAATACTCTGACCAATAAAGGAAAGCATACCAAACGCCTTCTTCACTATCCTATCTACCTGTGACTTCCCTTTCAAGGTGCTATGAACTTGCACTACAATGTCTCTTTGTTCAGCAACACTCCATAGGACCTTACCATTAAGTGTATAAGTCCTGCTAAGATTTGCTTTCCCAAAATGCAGCACCTCGTATTTATCGGAATAAAACTCCATCTGCCACTTCTCAGCACATTGGCCCATCTGATCAAGATCCTGTTGTAATCTGAGCTAACCTCTTCGCTGTCCACTACACCTCCAATTTTGGTGTCATCTGCAAACTTACTAACTGTACCTCTTATGCTCGCATCCAAATAATTTATATAAACGATGAAAAGTAGTGGACTCAGCACTGATCCTTGTGGCACTCCAGTGGTCACAGGCCTCCAGTCTGAAAAGCAACTCTCCACCACCACCCTCCATTACCCTAATGCACTTTGCATGGTATGATCTGCCTGTACTACACACAAATCAAAACTTTTCACTATACCTAAGTACATGTGACAATAATAAATCAAATAAAAGAATAATCATGCATAAACAAGAAGCAAATAAAGATGAGTCTTGGATTGATGTGCATTAGTAATCTATCCATCTCTATTGCAGTGGGGCATATGTGTATACAAACACAACTACACAAACACTACAAGGTTTATACATGACACCCCATCTTTTAAAGGCTGGCTATTAGGGGGATGGCTCGTGGCTCAGTGGGTACATGGCTCATGTTGCACTGAGCTTTTCAGAAGAGAAAGCCCCCAGATTCCTTTTCTTTTAATAGATTTTTTTCACAGAATGTAGACATCATTGGTTGGGCCAACATATACTGCCCATTCCTAGTTGGTTTTGAGAAAATGGTGATGAACCTCCTTCTTGAATCTTTGCAGTCCATTTGGTGTAGGTACCCTCACAATGCCCTTTGGAAGAGAGTTCTAGGATTTTGACCCAGCAACACTGAAGAAATGGTGATATATTTCCAAGTCAGGATGGTGAGGGGAACCTGCAGGTGGTGGTGTTCCCATGTATCTGCTGCCCTTGTCCTTCTGGATGGAAGTGGTTGTGGGTTTGGAAGGTGCTGTCTAAAGATCTTTGATGACTTCCTACAGTGTATCTAGTAGATAGTTCTGAGCGTCATGGTGGAGGGAGTGCTTGTGGATGTGGTGCCAATCAAGTGGGCTGCTTTGATTTGGATGGTGTCAAGTTTCCTGAGTGCTGTTGGGGCTGCACCCATCCAGGCAAGTGGGGAGTATTCCATCACACTCCTGACTTTTGCCTTGTAGATGGCTTTGCGGACTCAGGAGGTAAGTTACTAACTGCAGTATTCCTAGCCTCTGACCTGCTATTGTAACCATTGTGCTTATGTGTTGAGTCAAGTTGAGTTTCTGGTCAATGATAACCACCAGGATGTTGCTGGGATGGTGGGGTGGGGGGGTTTCCAGCTATGGTAACACCATCGAAAGACAAGTGGTGATGGTTAGATTCCCTCTTGCTGGATGTGGTCATTGTCTTGCATTTGTGAACTGTGAATATTGCTTGCCACTTGTCAGCCCAAGCCCGGATATTGTCCAAGTCATTCTGCATTTGAACAGGGACTGCTTCAGTATCTGACGAGTTGTGAATGGAGCTGAACATTGTGCTATTATCAGTGAACATTCCACTTCTGACCTTATGTTGGAGGGAAAGTCATCGATGAAGCAGCTAGTTTGGGGCTAGGGCACTACCCTGAGGAACTCTTTAACTGGATTATGTTGAGTTATTGCTCTCTTGGATGATGTCTAGAAATTCCTGTACTCTAAAACCAACACCAAACCTGATGGTGATATGTTTTTGATGTATAATTGATAGAACAAAGGCTTGGGGTGTAGGGGAAGATGCAATATAAGGTGTAAATCAGACTGTTTCGTATGCTAATAAGATACAATATGAATCACAGTAAGTGATGCTATGTTTCAGGATATTACCTTCTCTCACAGCCTTGTGGCAAGATGAACCCATAGTAAAATGTTTCTTCAGTAAAATTAATGTCTTCATTACCTGCCAGAAGCATAATGACACAGACTGGTCATTCTCAGCTCATATACCTCCAAGTGGAGGACCAGTACAACCAGAATGCATACTGCTTCTTCTAACTGTATTTCCCTCTGGATCAATAAACACTGCCTATGTTTTAAACAGTATCATAAAACTAAGAATATTACAGGCTCTACTCCCCATTGACCAAAAGAGACTATACGATATAGGAACAGAATTAGGCCATTTGGCCCATTGAGTTTGCTCCACTATTTGGTCATGGCTGATATGTTTCTCAACCTTATTCAACTTCCTTCTTCACATAATCTTTGATCCTCATAATATCAAAAACCTATCTATCTCTGTTTTAAAGACGCTCAATGACTTGGCCTCCACAGCCCTCTGCGGCAATGAGTTCCACAGATTAAGCACCCTCTGGTTGAAGAAATTCCTTCTCATCTCAGTTCTAAAGGGCCGTCCCTTCACTCTGAAGCTGTGCCCTGGATCCTAATCTCTCTTACTAGTGGAAACCTCTTTTCACATCCACTCTCTCGAGGTCTCTCAGCATTCTGTAAGTTTCAATCAGATCCCCACTCATCCTTCTAAACTCCATTAAGTACAGACCCAGAGACCTCAACCACTCCTTATATAACAAGCCCTTCATCCCCAGGATCATTCTTGTGAATCTCCTCTTGACCCCCTACAAAGTCAGACTTTTTTAGATACAGGTCCAAAAACTGTTTACCATATTCCAAATGCGATCTGACCAGAACCTTATACAGCATCATCAGTGCATACTTGCTCTTGTATTCTAGTCCTCTCGAAATGAATGCTAACACTGCATTAGCCTTCCTCACTGCCAAATAGACCTGCATGTTAATCTTAAGGGAATCCTGCATGAAGACTCCTAAGTGCCTTTGAGCTTCAGATTTCTGAAGCCTTTCCCCATTGAGGTTTGCTAAGCCTGGCTAGATATTTTCTCACCAAGCTGCTCAGAGATGTTATTACACACCACTGAAGCAGGTGAGATTTGAACCCAGATCTCCTGGTGGGTTTGGCTACTGGATGTCAGATCAGATAACATCTAATCATATCCCAAATGGTTTAGCTTACTGAAGTCATGATATTTACCTTAGAAAACGGGGCTAGACATGCTGCAAACATGTCTTTAGTGCCTGACAGTTTGTATCTCCATGTCCAGAACTTGCAAAATATGTTAATATTTCCAATGAAGCATTAAACCTCTGAAGACTCATGTCTAAACCGTCATGTTAATTGAAAAACACATTCACTAAAATAAATTCTCCTGGAACTGACAACTGTAGCATTAGCATTTCTGGAATTTGTGATGCAGAGAGAATCCCTTTGAATATTTATTCCCCCAGAACTTTTGTAAATAGTCCAACGAAAGAATCTCTCTCCTTCAGAACAGCTTTTTGAAAACAATGGAGCTTAGGAGCCCAAGTGTATGGGAGAGAGCCCATTGATGCACATGCAACCACTCAACCAAGCAGATAAGTAAAACCGAAACCAAATTATGGTGATTTTTTTTTAAAAGGTAGAAATTGTGGTTTTATTAAATCAAGACAGTCAATGTTATCAGAAACAAGATTAGAGTAGTGTTGGAAAAGCACAGCAGGTCAGGCAACATCCAAAGAGCAGGTAAATCAATGTTTCGGGCAAAAGTCCTTCATCAATGTTATCAGAAAGATAAGCCTTGTAGGAATGTATAACAGGAATAGGCAATTCTGCTGTGTATGGTGTATAACGTTCAAGTGAGGCAAGGAGGATTCAAGAATTTTTTTCACTCAGAGAGCAGATAGTATATGGAATACACCGCCTGGAAATGTAGGGGATGCAGATTCAAGAGTGCACTGGATTTTTCTGTTGGATAGTGATTGTTTGTTCCCAAGTTAAGGATAAAAGGAAGAAGATTGGCACTTGGCAACAGAGCCAATGCAGACATGATAGGCTGATGGGCATCCTTCTGCACTGTAGTGATTTGAGCAAGGTCAGTTAGGTGGACCGCATGGAATATGAGTTCCCTGATTGGGGCTACTAATCTGGTCCAATCAGGGAGTCCTGGCTGACAGATATAAACAGCGTTGTTTGTCACTGGCCACCTGGGTGTTTTCCTATCTTCCTGGTGGTGGAAATTGAATAAAGATTCGTGCACTTTGTGTCTTTCACTGTGTCTCACACCTGCACACACACACCATGGGTGCTGGGGATAAAAAAAAGAAAGAAAAAGAAGAAGAGCAGGAGTGTGCCGTTTGTAGTCATGGCCGAGTGGTTAAGGCGATGGATTCGAAATCTATTTCCAACTCTATTTTGATTTAGTCCCTACCCTCCCCTTCACTGTTTTGATCACACAGCACTGCCCTTTGATGTGAAGGGCAGTGTCTGCACTGTAGTGATTTGAGCAAGGTTAATCAGGTGGACTGCATGGAATATGAATTCCCTGATTGGGGCTACCAATCAGGGAGTCCTGGCTGACAGATATAAACAGGAGTGCACCCACTGTGTCTCACACCTGCACACATACAACATGGGTGCTGGGGAAAAAATAAGCACTACCGCAGTTAGGTGGTAGTGTGGGGGTAAAAGTAAACAGAAGTGACAGACATCCTGTTCACTCTGAGAGCTGGCTCTGAGTGAGCTGGGTCAGTGTCAAGGACTCTGCACTTGTAAATAAAGGGTGACTTGGTGACAGGATACCAACCTCTATGCAGTTATTTCAGGGGGGAATGACATATACAATTGAATAACACTAATAAAATGTAGAAAAAATAAATAAACAGGAGTGTGAGAGGTTCTGCTCACTCTATGAATCGGCTCTGTGCTAGCTGGGTCGTGTACTATACAGGTGTAAATAAAGGGTGACTTGGTGATAGATGTAAGTCTTCAAGGAGTTATTTCATGCACCATGATATTTCTGTCATTCTGCAATATGCCAACTTCCTTCACTCATTTTGATTGAATAACAATCAATTAAGCTTGCCAAAACATTCAAATAATCCCTCTGGTCTCAACAGCTTTTTACGAGGGAGAGAGAGTTCACTGCCCCTTTGTGTGGAGTGGTGCTGTCTAAATGACACCATCCTTTGAAGGGCCAGGTATCAAAAGGAACACTCCCACCTCAATCAGTCATTACAGACACCATCATTGGAGTCAGCCATTAATCTTTCAAATTCCAGGGACCAGAAACCCAACCTATAAAAACTGTCCCCATTATTTAACCCTTTGAGACCCAGTCTTTTTTTCTGGTGGATCTGCACAACACATTTAGTCTATTCTGCCCGAGGTGCAGGGTTTGGACCTGGATCTAATCAGAACTTCTTTTGGTATAGGCTGTCAGGTTTTGCTAAAACTATACAAGCTATCAGTCAGACCACAGCTGCAATACTGTGGCAATTTTGGATCCCTAATCTAAGGAAAGGTATTGGCAAGAGAGGCAGTCCAGAGAAGGTGCACTGGACTTATCCCAGATGTGGAGGGACTGGGTCCTAAGGAGAGGTGGAATAGGTTAGGCCTGTACTCATTGGAAAATACAATGTGGAGGTGCCTGTGTTGGACTGGGGTGGACAAGGTCAGAAGTCACATGACACCAGGTTATAATCCAACAGGTTTATTTGAAATCACAAGCTTTTGGAACGCAGCTGCTTCATCAGATGACTTCACCTAATGAAGGAGCAGCGCTTCAAAAGTTTGTCATTTCAAACAAACCTGTTGGACTGTAACCTGGTGTCATGTGACTTCTGACCTTGGGATATAGAAAGCAACCTCAGTGAAATATGCAAGATTCTTAGACAACTTGATGGGGTAGAAGTGAAAAGGTAGTTTCTCCTTGTGGGAGAGTCTGGGACCAAAGCAGTATAATCTCAAAATAAGGGGCCACACGTATAAAATGGAGGCAAGGAGAAATTTCTTAGAGTCATAGAGTCACAGAGATGTACAGCACGGAAACAGATCCTTTGGTCCTATTTGTCCATGCCAACCAGATATCCTAACCCAATCTAGTCCCACCTGCCAGCATCCGGCCCATACCCCTCCAAACCCTTCCTATTCATATACCCATCCAAATGCCTCTTAAATGTTGCAATTGTACCAGCCTCCACCACTTCCTCTGGAAGGCAGTGTATCTGCGGAATTTGCTGCAGAGGGTTGTTGATGATGGGTCATTGTATTTTTGAGGCTGAAATAGACAGACTTTAATCAATTAGGAAGTCAAGGTTTGTAGGGGAAAGGCAGGAATATGGAGTTGAGGTTGATCAGATTAGCTGTGATCTCATTAAATGGCAGAGCAGACTCGATGGGCTGAATGGCCTGCTTCTGTTCCTATGTCTGACATTTTAATGGCCTAAATTCTACTCTTTGGTATTCCAGACCCTTGGGCTGATGGCCTACATTCCTTTCTCTTAGCTTCTTTTTGCTGTAATTTAGAGAGCGATAATTCAATCCCATTAAACATGGTGTTTCCTGAATTGTTTAAACTCCCCTTCAGATCTACTTATAAAATCCATAATGCTCACTCACTATTGCACACCGAACGCTGATGTGCAGCAGAATGGTCGATACATCTGGCACAGCAAAAGGTCTGTGCCAGGTTACAAAAAAAAGCATGCTGAAGCCTAATCCCACTCTCAGTTTCTGAGCTGAAAATGTGTTGCTGGAAAAGCGCAGCAGGTCAGGCAGCATCCAGGGAACAGGAGAATCGACGTTTCGGGCATAAGCCCTTCTTCAGGAATGGCTGAAGAAGGGCTTATGCCCGAAACATCGATTCTCCTGTTCCCTGGATGCTGCCTGACCTGCTGCGCTTTTCCAGCAACACATTTTCAGCTCTGATCTCCAGCATCTGCAGACCTCACTTTCTCCTCTCAGTTTCTGGTCCTCTCAGTTTCTGTGAACCCTCATGCTTTTCTTTGAATGTGATGAAGGCTTCTGCTTCCAACTCTCATTCAGACAGTGATTTCCAGATACACCAATCATAGAATCATCGAATTTCCAAAAAAGCTACCCACCTCATCCCAGTCTCCATAGCCCTCTGAATTCATCACTTGCAAATATATTAATTAGATTAGATTACTTACAGTGTGGAAACAAGCCCTTCGGCCCAACAAGTCCACACCGACGAAGCGCGACCCACCCAGACCCATTCCCCTACATTTACCCCTTCACCTAACACTACGGGCAATTTAGCGTGGCCAATCCACCTAACCTGCACATTTTGGATTGTGGGAGGAAACTGGAGCACCCGGAGGAAACCCAAGCAGACACGGGGAGAATGTGCAAACTCCACACAGAGTCGCCTGAGGCGGGAATTGAACCCAGGTCTCTGGCGCTGTGAGGCAGCAGTGCTAACCAGCTGGTTAAATGGTTACAGAGTGCCAGGTGGGTGAGGTACCAGATGTTGAATTGGGTAAAGTGCGATGAGAATGGGGTGCTAGGTGGCTGAGATGGGGAATGTGCCGGTGTCTGGGGTACCAGGTGTCTGCGGTGCCAGGTGGCTGAGGTGCCAATTGGCTGAGATGCAGAGCATGCCAGGTGGCTGGGGTGCCAGGTGGCTAAGATGGGGGTGTACCAGGTGGCTGGGGTGACAAGTAGCTGAGATGGGGGTATACCAGGTGTCTGCGGTGCTGGGTGTCTGCAGTGCCAGGTGGCTGAGGTGCCAGGTGGCTGAGATGACTCTCTCAGGCCCCACATTCCAAATCCCAATGACTCTCTTCATCTCACTCCTAGAACTCCTGTTGACAATTTTCAAATTGTGCTTCCCAACTAGCGAAACAGAATATCCTTCTTTACCCTGTAAAAACTGTTGAAAATTTTGAACATCTCAATAATGTCATCTCTCTGCTCCAAGGAGTATAAGCCCAATTTCTCTAATCTTTCCTGCTATCTGAAACTCTTCGTTCCTGGCATCATTCTAGTACATCTCTTTGCACACTCTCCTTTGCCAAAAACTAAACACAGTTGTGGTCCAACCAATGATTTGTAGAGATGTAGCATCACTCCCTTGCTTTTATATTCTATGCCTCTATTTATAAACCCAAAAATTCAATGAGCTTTCGCAACAACTGTTTCAATTTGCCTGGCCACCTTCAGAGAATTGTGTGTGTGAACTGTTACTCCCCTCAAAGTTGTACCATTGAGCCTGCATTGTCTCTCCATGTTTGTTCTACCAAAATGCACTACCTCACATTTCTCTGCACTGAAAATCATCTGTCCATTTGGCCAACTTGTTAATGACCATCTAAAGTTACTCAGTATCATCCTCACAATTCACTATTCCCCCTCACTTAGTATCATCTTCAGATTTATAGATATTGCTCTCAAAACCCATCTCCAAATTGTTTATATAAATTAGAAAAAGCAAGGGTCTGTATATTGATCCCTGGAGAATACTACTTTCAACTTGTCTCCAAACTGAGAAATGCCCATTTATACCAAATCTTTGTTTCCTATCCTTTAGCCAACTCCTAATCTAAGGATCTATGAATCCCAAACATTCCTAATTTGCTAACTGACCTGCCATGTGGCACCATATCAAGTACTTTCTGAAAGTCCAAATATACAACATCTACAGCACACCCCTTATCCATTGCCTGTATTGCCTCATCAGGGAACTCAATCAAATTTATCAGACATGGCCTGCTCTTGACAAAGTCATGTTGACCATCTCGTATTAATTTTCTTGTATGAACTTAAAATTTTCTCTACGCCTGGATTACCTGATCCCATGTTATGTCCTCAGTCAGTTTCACCAGGCTGACAGTTTTGTAGTTTCTTGGATTATCCTTTGGCCCTTTCTTAAATAACGGTGTCACTCATAGTGTAAATATCTTTGATCAACTCTCAAACTAACCTGTTGATTACTTTGAATCTATATCCTCTGATTATTTCCCCCTCTGCCAGAGGAAATATCCTGGAAGTCCATTTTACAGCATTTTGCAAAATTCAGTATTTTGCAAATTCACTTGTGGTGTGGTCTTGTAGCTTCCAAAAGAGGTGAATGCAATCGTTGTTTCTGATTCCAAAGCTCGGACTGAGAGTGCTCCATACTTAGTGATTAGCACCTGAGGTAATATCGGCCCCAGATTCTGATCGAAGTTGGAAACCCTATTGCTGACTCTGACCAGGTTGAAAATTACTCACTCACCTTTCAATGTCCTTCCGGGCTGGAGATTCTAGGACAGGAGTATCCTGTTACAAATGTGTCCAGGAATCCAAAGGCGGTGGAAATCTTTGCGGAAACCACACTCCACTTTGCAACAGTCAGTGATGCTGTGCTCTGTGATTTAATCAACCAGCTGCAGAGCCAAGTCCTATGACAATTCCTGTGAAAGGTTAATTCGGGTAAGAGAGGTGCAGGAGTGCCAGCTGGTTAAATGGTTACAGAGTGCCAGGTGGGTGAGGTACCAGATGTTGAATTGGGTAAAGTGCGATGAGAATTTGGTGCTAGGTGGCTGAGATGGGGAATGTGCCAGGTGTCTGGGGTACCAGGTGTCTGCGGTGCCAGGTGGCTGAGGTGCCAGTTGGTTGAGATGCAGAGCATGCCAGGTGGCTGGGGTGCCAGGTGGCTAAGATGGGGGTGTACCAGGTGGCTGGGGTGACAAGTAGCTGAGATGGGGGTATACCAGGTGTCTGCGGTGCTGGGTGTCTGCGGTGCCAGGTGGCTGAGGTGCCAGGTGGCTAAGATGGAGAGCATGCCACATTGCTAGGGTGCCATATGGCTGAGATGAGGGTGTACCAGGTGGTTGGTCCTCCTGGGAGCAGATACAGCGGAGGCGGAAGAATTGGGAATAATGGATGGCATTTTTACAGGAGGTAGGGTGGGAAGAGGTGTAAGTTGAAACTTTATTGCTGGAACAGCACAGCAGGTCAGGCAGCATCCAGGGAACAGGAGATTCGACGTTTCGGGCACAGGTCCTGAAGAAGGGCCTATGCCCGAAACGTCGAATCTCCTGTTCCCTGGATGCTGCCTGACCTGCTGTGCTGTTCCAGCAATAAAGTTTCAACTTTGATCTCCAGCATTTGCAGACCTCACTTTCTCCTGGGAAGAGGTGTAATCCAGGTAGCCGTGGGGGTCAGTGGGTTTGTAAAAAATGTCAGTGTTAAGTTGGTCGTCATTGATGGAGATGGAGGGGTCCAGGAAGGAGACGGAGGTTTCAGAGTTGGTCCAGGTGAATTTAAGGTTGGGGTGAAATTGTTGGTGAAGTTGATGAACTGCTCAACCTCCTCACGGGGGCATGAGGTGGCGCCGATGCAGTAATCAATGTAGCGGAGGAAGAGGTGGAGAGTGGTGCTGGTGTAACTACAGAAGATAGACTGTCACTTTCACCTCGTCCTTTTCAAGTAGTTTACCTCACTCAATTTCTTCTCAATTTGATACAGTCCATTACACTTTGCTTTCAATGGCTCACCTGGCACTGGAAGTAACCTTATCCCCAATTGCAAAATTGTGCATTTGTGATTTCTTATCCGCTTCCTGTTTCATTGTATGCTGTGATAGTTTTAAATGCTGTCTAGCCAACTCTCCAGCTCTATTTAATCATTGTCTAAAATTTGACACATGGTCCAAATGGGTGGTCTTTGAATCCTGACTTATTAATTTCTCCTTAATCAATTTTAATGATCCTCTTACTTCATGCCCAAAAATTAATTCAAATGGACTGATTTAGTCAATTCATTCGGTACATCTCTGATCGCAAAAAGTACAAATGGAACTTCCTTATCCCAATCATCTGGATAATCCTGACCATAAGCCCTCTACATGGTCTTTAGTGTTTGGTGCCATCTCTCTAGCGCTGCCTGTGATTCCGGATGATATGCAGTAGATTTAAATTGCTTTGTTCCGAAGTTATCCATAACCTCCTTGAATAGTTTGGATGTGAAGTTTGATCCTTGATCTGACTCAATCTCTCTTGGAAGTCCGTATCTAGTTAAAAATTTAACTAGTTCTTCTACAACCTTTTTTGATGTGATATTGCGTGATGGGGTTGCCTCTAGAAATCTAATTGGCACATCCATTATTGTTAATAAATACTTATTCCCACTTTTTGTTTGAGGTAGGGGACCTACGCAATCAATAAAGACTCTTGTGAAAGGTTCCTCAAATGCTGGAATAGCTATTAAAGTTGCAGGTTTTATTACTGCCTGCGGTTTTCTGATGAGCTGACATGTATGACACATCTGACAAAATTCAACTATATCTTTGCATAATACAGGCCAGTAAAAATGTCTTTGTATTTTAGCCTATGTTTTCCTCACCCCTAAATGACCTCCAAGAGGTAGTTCATGCGTCATTTGCAGCACCTCCTTTCTTTACCCTACTGGCAAAACAATTTGATGAATCTCTGCCCATTTCTCAACTGCTTGAATGTGTGATGGTCTCTATTTCCTCATTAAGACATCATTTGTTAAGTAATAATTCACAGGAATGCATTCACTTCCTTTCTCTGTAAATGCCTTTTGATATAACTGTTTTAAGTTTTCATCAGCTTAGCAGAGCTAAAGATACTGGCATGCTTACCTATTTGCTCTTTCACTGTTCCACTTGTCTGATCAAAGAAGGTCTTGGATAACACTATATTAGCTTCCTTATCTCTGCCTTTTGATCTCTCCTGCTTCAACTTGTGCCTCTGCGATCTTGTGATTCATGTCTTCAGTTGCCTGCGTCTCCACTGGCTTTTCAACTAGAGTAGGCAGCACACCTACCAGTGAATCAGCTATATCATTTGCAAGGACAAATTGTATTCCTGGAGCTGACAGTTTGTCCAGTACTCCTAACACCAATTCTCCATTCTCCTCTGGACTCTCTAGCCTCACTTTGCATAACTGAGCACTTTTTGTCTCACCATGAATTCCTGTTACCAGTACCTTTTCTGGCAATAGTCCCTCAGGATTGTATATCTCCTCATCCCTCAGCATTGCAGACTGAGACGATCCTGTGTCCCTTAATATTGTAATTTCCTTACCTACTGCGCCTGGCCTATGTGAATAAACTTTACCCTTGCATGTACATTTTTTAAGCAGATCTGGCACTTCCTCCTTAATCAACCTCTGATCATCTTGTACACTCTGAGGCAGTTGTCTAACTTCCCTTGTGCTTTTTGTAACCAGTCCAACAAAACTCTCAGACTTGTCTGGTTTTCCTACATCTGGCTTTCTGGCTTTCTCCCAACACTCTGATTTTGTGTGGCCCACTTTATTACAATGAAAACACCAGAGCTTTTTACCTTCTTTGTCCCCCTCCAAGGGTTTCTTTTTTACCCTGTGATAAGTTCTCCTTATGATCTTCACTGAGATCTACCTTTCCCTTTCCATGTGAGGTTTTCTCTATACCCCAGTTTCTATCCCTCATGGACTGAAATTGATTCTTGAAGCCAAATTGTGTTTTATGGACCAATTCATAATCATCAGCCACTTCAGCTGCTAACCTCACCATTTCAACTCTCTGCTCTTCTATGTGAGTTTGCACTACGTCAGGCAGTGAATTTTTGAATTCCTCCAAAATAATTACCTCTATAAGGGCATCATAAGTTTGCTCAATTTTTAAAGCTCTTATCCATCCATCAAAATTACTCTGTTTGATCCTTTCAAACTCAATATAGGTTTGACCAGGGTCCCTCCTTAGATTTCTGAGATGTTGTTTATAGGCTTCTGGTACAAGCTCATCAGCACTTCAAATGGCTTTTTTCACCTCCTCATACTCCCCAGATACCTCCTCTGATAACGATGCGAAGACCTCACTAGCCCGACCTACAAGTTTCATTTGGATGAACAAAACTCACATTGCCACTGGCCACTGCATTTGTTTAACTACCTTTTCAAATGAGATGAAAAAGGCTTCCACATCCTTCTCATCAAATTTAGACAATGCTTGAACATACTTAAACAGTTTTTCACCAGGTTTCTGACTACCAGGGACTTGCTCATCCTTACTAAGCCTACCCTCAGCCTTTATCTCCAGCCATTTAAGCTGAATGCCAGTTTTTGAAGCTCAAAAGCTCTCTCTTTTTCTTTCCCTGCTTGTTTTCCCTCTCTTCTGCTTTTAATCGTAACCCAAACTGTTTCATTTCTGCTGCCCTTTCCTTATCTCTTGCCTCTAACTCAAGCTGCTTCATTTGCAATTGAATCCTTGCCATCTTTATAAATTCTGAGGGCTTCTCCAGCAAGTTTAAATGCTGAGCTACTGCTGTAATTATCTCTTTTTTCCTCACAAAAGCAGGCAGTTCCAATTCCAGCTTCTCTGCTAATTCTTGCAACTTGGTCTTATTCCCTTTTTTGCAAAGTCACCGCATCCACTTCCAGAAAACTTTTGGTGACTGAAAGAGCCATTCCTATCCTATGTTTTGTCTACCCAACCAAACCATTTTAAACACTCGCTATTTAAAATCCCGCAAAGAGCCCCCAATCTGTCATGTACTAGGCCAGACCACTCAAAATATTCTTAAGCAGGCAGCCCCAGAACATAACATTGCAATTTGTTTCGGTAAGTAAGTGCACAGTGAAAAATACCCCAGAGTAAGATAGCTAGGTTGACTACTAGATTTTAAACACACAACAATTTATTCATAAAATGACACAATGAAACACAAAAAACAGAAGAGCCCCTACAGAACTCAGTCTATCCAAAGTGGACTTAATTATGCAGATCCAAATATACACAATAGTCTAAATAAGCAAACTCCCTTTAAAGACCAGTATAAATGGAACACATGCTTACAGATTGAAATTGAAGGGCGGAAGGAGAGAGAGAGAGTTTCTACACAGCTCCTTGTTGAACCTCTCACCACATCTAGAGCGAACTAAAACTGCTCAGCTCAGCTAGAGAGCTGACCATTGCCTTCTCTTTATACAGGTCACTTCTAAAACATGACCACTTTGGCCTGAAGTCTCATCTGTTTACATATCAACAAAAGGCCTCTTTTCATCTCTGTACAAAACCAGACCAATTGGAGCCCGGTCTGGTCTATTGCTCCTCTGAAAAAAATCAAGGACGGAGTCTCTTTGAGCCAAGGAGCAGCTTTCAGAAAAAAAAGGGACTAGCTTTGTGACATTGGTAAGTGGATGTCAGGTCTTAGGGGGAGGGTGAAAAGTAATGGCAGTATGTTTGGTTCAACAGGTGAGAAGGGGCTACCTCATATCGGAGGTGTTCAGCCTTGAGGAGTCAGGCTGGTGAGGGAGGGGCTGTCGGGTGAGGAAGGATTTCAGGACAGATACAGCAGTGTCATTGGGATTAGGGATCATTGGGTCTGGTGGTGGGGTGGAGCATTACAAGATCTGTCAGGAGTGAGGGCCATTGGGTTTAACACCTGCGGGGAGGGTTTGCAAAGCCCAGGTGGGGGACAGAGTGCAGGCCTACAGGGAATAGAGCTAGTTGGGTCAGGAGGCATGGCCGCTTGGAAGCCCAAGGTTGGGTGAAATTGGGTCAGAGGGCATCTGCTTGAGGAAACCCACTGTTATGAGGGATCTGGTTTTGGGAAGGTTCGAAGCATTGGAGAGGGGTTGGAGGTGCAGATGGGGTGAACAGTTGCAAGTTAAGCAGTCAGCTAATTTGTTGTCCAGGAGTTAGAGCACATTTTCAATGCTCTAATCTTTTCGAGATAACTATTAAACTTAACAGAGGTAGAATCCTCTGAATGTACGGATTTTGAGGTCATCTTCACAGGATCCCGGGTGAAGGTGATGTGCAAATTGGATAGAGTCATGGAGGTCTACAGTGGAAAAGGCCCCTTGCCCATTGAGTCTGTGCTGATCAATACCAACGATTCCTCCATTCCCATGTTCCATCACTTGATCCCTACCCTTTATATCTTGGCATTGTAAGTAAGACCTAAATAGTTCTTCAATGTAATAAGGGTTTCTGTCCTTCCAACCTTAATTTCCACAGGGATTCCACATGGTCCTGATTACGACTCCGGTCTACACTGCAGAGACAACTCTTTTGCCTTCGGAGTATCTGGGGCAATGTTAATAATACGGCCTTTCAAAATCAGGCAATGTTGATCAGGTTAGTTCATCAGCCTGGTCAAATTCAATACTACCTTTACACTATTCTCTGGTCTCTGAAGTTTGATTAACGTTTTGGACCAGGTTTCTTTAAGAGTCAAGTCACCTTCAATAAACACATTAGGAACTAGAGAATGCATATTGTTCCAAGTGAGTGCTGATTTGTCACCTTTAGATCAGTAGGACGGAAGGAATCCTACCAACTTGACCAAATATACCCAGCAAAATGGGAGAGGGGGTTAGTCTTCGTAATGGTTACCATGAAGTGGTCAGATTGCCAACTCAATTTCCACAAGTAGGGACATTGCAGGAAGTTGTCAGTCAACTGTAATCCAACCTGTGCCTCTCAAGATTGAATCTCTTTCCCCAACACAAAGACAATTACTGTGACATTAGAAGATGATTTACGAAAAAAAATAAATTAAAATTCAGCTACTGCAGAACTGGACTTACTTACAATTGCCTGGACTTTCCTAAATGCCTGCTAATTTGCACATTGAGGTAATTACAAGCAACATTGCTGAAGCAAATCTATATCCCCTCTATTCCAGGAGTAAATTAAAATACCTCTGAATATGTAATTTAGAAATGCTCTTTTCTGTGATATATGTTCCCTAAGACATCACACTCCCAAATAATTCAGTGTTTTATTTTATTGTGTGCTGAATGAATGAAGATAAACAACACACTAAATTAACCAGGCTGGCACACAAATTGTGTGTGCTGTGAATCTTTTGTAATAAACTATTATAACAGATGACCAGAGTGTAAAGACACTTGTTAGTCCTCAGCTGGAGTATTGTGTGCAGTTCTGAGTGCCATACTTTAGGAGGGTTGTGAGGGGTGCAAAAGAGGCTTACAAGAATGGTTCCAGGGATCAGTCATGAGGAAAGTTTGAAGAAGCAGCACAGTGGCTCAATGGTTAGCATTGCTACCGCACAGTGCCAAGGATCTGAGTTCGATTCCAGCCTCAGGCAGCTGTCCGTGAGGAGTTTACAGGTTCTGTCTATGTCTGCATGGGCTTCCACCCAGAGACCAAAGATATGCAGACGAGGTGGATTAGCCATGAGAAATAGAGGGATGGGGGTGGGATGCCTCTTCAGATGGTCAATGTGGACTCGATAGGTGGAATTACCTGTTTCTAGTGCAGGGATTCTATGAGATAGACATTTAGCTATCGAATGGCAGAAAATCTGTTTTTCTGGTTTAAAGGGCTGAATGGCCTGGTTCCAAGTATGGTGCACATTATTTATTCAACTGAGAATCAGCAAGATTTCTATAACAGATATCAGGTGCTGTAGAATATGATAGAACTAGTGCTAAGGTCTGGAGGTATATTACTGTACACAATTTGCATTTATATAAAATAAGTAAGTGCACTAACCAGTAAAAAACAGATTTTCGGCTCATTTTATTATATTCCATTTGTGGTCTCTTGCTGCCCACACACTGAACGCTGCATTTCCTCACAATACAGTAGTGAGTACGCTCCAGAAATACTCCATTGCCTTGAGAAGCATTTCGGGGCAATCTTATAATGTGAAAGATGCTATTAAAATGTTAATTCATTATTTTTTAAAACTGTTTGGTAAAATCCCAATCCGATGCTGGTTATAAAAGTTTGGGCTAGGGGCTTGAATGTTCCGGGTGGAACTGGATATTGGGATGGGATGGTTCGGAGCTAAATTTGAATGGGTAAGGATGTCCTTTCCTTATTGTTGACTTCTCTTCAGATGTATTAGAGAAAGCTGGAAAACAATTACCACTTGCAGCGGAAATGGGCAATGTGACAGAATTTAAACAAAAATAGACCATTGTGATTCACAGTTAAATGTCTTGTCTCCTTGAAAAGCAGATCATTTCACCAATTACTCATATGCTTCACCACTATTTACACCATTGTATGATTTAATCTGCAAGTAAACAAGATTTATTGACATGCTTATGTGAAGCTGTTGCCCTTTTAGGAAAGGAACGCAAAACTAGTTTGACCTTTCCACCACTGTGCCATTTTTAAGGTTTTCACAAATATCCTAGTAACCAGGGATATAATTACACTTTTTTTAAAGTGATGCCTACACCTCCCATACAACCAACTGTCAGACTCTCCTGATGACTTACTGTGTGCTTATGACTGCCACTATCAGTGCCAGATTGCTATTCACAATTCATTCCCTTTGCCACCATGTCCTTTCCTAGGTAGTCACCAATCCACTGAACCCTGGAAGTCCATGCCTTCTCTGAGCTTTTTCAAGTTGTAAACTCCAGCACAAAGGTTTGAATGTTAGCGTGTCGTTTAGGGCCGTTGACCCATTTTCACCATTCTCTATCTACCTTAGTCATAGATCTCCCCCCTCCCACTGTCAATCTGCACCTTCTCATCTTAAATCCCACATAAACCAAACACAACTTTCAAAGTCTCAAATTTCTCCATTGTGAAACCGCCTACTTCTACCACAGTAACGTCTGTTGCGAGGAGAAAGCGAGTACTGCAGATGCTGGAGATCAGAGTCAAGATGAGAGTGGTGCTGGAAAAGCACAGCAGGTCAGGCAGCATCTGAGGAGCAGGAAAGTCTACGTTTCGGGCAAAAGCCCTTCATCAGGAATGAGGCTGGGAGCCTCGGGGGCAGAGAGATAAATGGGAGGGGGGTGGGACTGGGGGAGGAGGTAGTTTTTCCATCTGTGCTGGAAAAGCACAGCAGGTCAGGCAACATCTGAGGAGCAGGGGAATCAACGTTGAGAGTGCAACAGGTGGAAGAAGGTGGGGTGAAGGTGATAGGTTGGAGAGGAAGGTAGAGCGGATAGGTGGGAAGGAAGATTGATAGGTGGGACAGGTCATGAGGACGTTGCTGAGCTGGAATAAGGTGGGGGGGGGGGGAAATGAGGAAACTGGTGAAGTCCACATTGATGCCCTGGGGTTAAAGGGTCCTGAGGCGGAAGATGTGGCGTTCTTCCTCCAGGTGTCGGGTAGTAAGGGAGTGGCAATAGAAGCAGCCAAGGACCTGCATGTCCAGGGTAGAGTGGGAAGGGGAGTTGAAATGTTCATCCACGGTGCGGTGGGGTTGATTGGTGCAGGTGTCCCGGAGACGTTCTCTGAAGCATTCTGGCTGAACACTTCAACTCCCCCTCCCATTCTGCCAAAGACATACAGGTCCCTTACCTATCACCTTCACCCTCTCATCCATCCACCTATTGCACTCTCAACATTGATTTTCCTGCTCCTCGAATGCTGCCTGACCTGCTGTGCTTTGCCAGCACCCCTCTAATCTTGACTCCCAACATCTGCTGCGATTCTAGACTGGAGCACCAAATTTAAATTACAGTCCCAGACCGGCACAAAATTTGCATTACGGTCCCAGACAGGACACCAAATTTACGTTTCAATCTCAGACCGCACACCAAATTTACATAACAGATTGGATGCAAAATTTATGTTACAGTCTCAGACCGGTCACCAAATTTATGTTACTGTCCCAGTCGGACTACCTAATTTATGTTTCAGTCTGGTCAGGGACATTTCAGGTCAACATTTCGGGTCGAGTAACCTTCTTTCGAACTGAACGGTGGTCAGAAGAATGGTCACTGGACCCAAAGCGTTGACTTTTCTTTCTCTCTGCAGATGCAGCCAGACCTGTTGAGTTTCTCCAGCTATTTCTGTTTTTGCTTCAGATTTCCAGCATCTTACAGTTCTAAGTTTCTTTTTGTTTAATTTATTCCCTTGCCTCACTTATGCTGCCTCAGTGCATTACCTGACATTTATCTGGAATAAAATTTGTTTGATCAGCCCATCTGACCAGCCCATCCTCCCATTACCTAAGGCTCACTATGTATCACCCTACCAATTTTCATATCAGCTGCCTTAAATCCTAACTGTTATACCTAATTTCACCTTTGACGTCCTGTTCAGTGAACCCTGAATTGTTTTGAGTGACCAATTGAAAACCTTGCAATGAGCTCCTCCTCTATTGCTAGGCAGAAGTGAACGTTGACTTGCGCACACAAAATGATGCTTAGAACTAAAGTATCTTGTTACATGTTGCTTTGCTCCATTATCTGCTGCTGAAACTGTGCCTTTGTAACCTCTGCAATCTCCAATCCTCCCTTGGTCACCCTTCATCAACTCCAGCTCATTGAAAACTCTGCTGCCCACAACAGGTCCCACATCATGCATCACTGACCTACTTTAGCCCAAATCCTCCCTTGTTTCAGGTTATACATTTATACCTTCTCTGAACCGCTTCCAATTTATTTACATCCTTCGTTAAATAAGGGGACTAAAATATAGAATTCAAGATATGGTCTCACCATTGCCTTTGAAGCAAACATCCTTAAACTTATGTTCAATTCTTCGTGTAGCAAGGGATGGTGTAGCGATTGTAACAAGGGCTAGGTAGATTTCATTGACTTTGATTGGGGCAATCAGGGAGCCTTGGCTGACAGGTATAAACAGGATATTCAGAGTTCCCTCACTGTAGGGACTGGCTCTGAGCTGGCTGTTCAGAGCCCTTACACTGTATACATGTAAATAAAGAATGACATGGTGACAGGATACCAGTCTCTGTGCTGTTATTTCAGATAGCCTTCTTAATTACTTGCTGCTCCTGCATACTAACTTTCTATGATTCATTCATTAGAATACTTGGATGCCTCTGCACCACTGAACTCTGAAGGTAAACTATTCATAGCTGATGGTTTGGCTTTGCTCCATACTGACCCTGCCCCACGATACAAAAGTGATTCGAGGACTAATATCTCAACTCCTGCAAAGCACACAATGGATGGCTGATCTATCTGGTGCCCTCCAGGTTAAACAAATCATATACCTGGCAGCCACTTCCTGCTGCTCATACCATCTCTTTCCTGACCTGCAGGGAGGCAACAGTGAACCTTGGTGTTGTTGGGACATGTTACAAAGCCGTGTTACTGCTCTGACATACTATTCCCTCAGGACAGATCTCTCCAGACGCTTCCGCTTTAAACAGAACCTGTTGCTTCTAACTTCCGCAAAATAATCAACTTCCACTGTGATCTGCATCCAAACACGGCCCCAGAATTAGATGCTGCCAAGCTTGGAAAAGCCCAGCCAAAACTATCAGTCTTCCAGTCAATCAAATGTTTGTCCCACTGACTTAGAATCATAGAGTCATAGAGATGTACAGCATGGAAACAGACCTTTCGGTCCAACCCGTCCATGCCGACCAGATATCCCAACCCAATCTAGTCCTACCTGCCAGCACCCGGCCCATATCCCTCCAAACCCTTCCTATTCATATACCCACCTAGATGTCTTTTAAATGTTGCAATTATACTAGCCTCCACCACTTCACTGGCAGCTCATTCCATACACATCCCACACTTTGCATGAAAATGTTGCTCCTCAGATCTCTTTTATAGCTTTCCCCTCTCAGCCTAAACCTATGCCCTCAAGTTCTGGACTCCCCCACTCCAGGGAAAAGACTTTGCCTATTTACCCTATCCATGTCCCTCATGATTTTATAAACCTCTATAAGCTCACCCCTCAGCCTCCGACATTCCATGGAATATTAGCCCCAGTCTATTCCACTCCACCCTATAGCTCAAATCCACCAACCCCGACAACATCCTTGTAAATCTTTCCTGAAACTTTTCAAGTTTTACAACATCCTTCCAAGAGGAATGAGACCAGAATTGCACGCAATATTCCAAAAGCGGCCGAACCAATGTCCTATACAGCTGCATCAGCCTCCGACATTCCATGAAATATTAGCCCCAGTCTATTCAACCTCTCTCTATAGCTCAAATCCACCAACCCTGACAACATCCTTGTAAATCTTTCCTGAAACTTTTCAAGTTTTACAACATCCTTCCAAGAGGAATGAGACCAGAATTGCACGCAATATTCCAAAAGCGGCCGAACCAATGTCCTATACAGCTGCAACATGACCTCCCAACTCCTGTACTTAATACTCTAACAAATAAAGGAAAGCATACCAAACACCTTCTCCACTATCTTATCCAGCTGCGTCTCTACTTTCAAGGAGCTATGAACCTGCAATCCAAGATCTCTTTGTTCAGCAACACTCCTAGGACCTTCCAATTAAGTGTATAAGTCCTGCTCTGATATGCTTTCCCAAAATGCAGCACCTTGCATTTAACTAAATTAAACTCCTTCTGCCACTCCTCTGCCCATTGGCCCATCTGATCAAGATCCTGTTGTAATCTCAGGTAACCTTCTTTGCTGTCCATTACACCTCCAATTTTAGTGCCATCTACAAACTTACCAACTTTACCTCTTATACGCACATCCAAATCATTTACTGCTTTCCCAAAATGCAGCACCTTGCATTTATCTAAATTAAATTCCTTCTGCCACTCCTCAGCCCATTGGCCCATCTGATCAAGATCCTGTTGTAATCTCAGGTAACCTTCTTTGCTGTCCACTACACCTCCAATTTTAGTGCCATCTACAAACTTACCAACTTTACCTCTTATACGCACATCCAAATCATTTACATAAATGATAAAAAGTAGTGGACCCAGCACTGATCCTTGTGGCACTCCACTGGTCACAGGTCTCAATCTGAAAAACAACCCTCCACAACCACCCTCTGTCTTCTATCATTGAGCCAGTTCTGTATCCAAATGGCTAATTCTCCCTGTATTCCGTGAGATCTAACCTTGCTAATCAGTTTCCCACTGGGAACCTTGTCGAATGCCTTGATGAAGTCCATACAGATCACGTCTGTCGCTCTGCCCTCATCAATCCTCTTTGTTACTTCTTCAAAAAACTCAATCAAGTTTATGAGACATGATTTCCCACGCACAAAGCCATGTTGACTATCCCTAATCAGTCCTTGCTTTTCCAATTACATGTGCCTCCTGACCCTCAGGATTCCCTCCAACAACCCACCCATCACCTACATCAAGCTCAGCGGTCTATAGTTCCCTGGCTTGTCTTTACCGCCCTTCTTAAACAGTGGCACCATGTTAGCCAACCTCCAGTCTGCCGGCATCTCATCTGTGACTATCGATGATACAAATATCTCAGCAAGGGGCGCAGCAATCACTTCCCTAGCTTCCCACAGAGTTCTAGGGGACATCTGATCAGGTCCTGACGATTTATCCACTTTTATGTGTTTCAAGACATCAGCACTTCCTCCTCTTCAATATGGACATTTTTCAAGATGTCACCATCTATTTCCCTACATTTGCTTCAGGAGAAATTACGTTGGTATGAATGCTTCAGCTGTGATTCTATCTGACCTGATCTACTCTGTAATTCTGAACTTTAATGGTGGATGTCACTACCCAGAATGCAAATTATATCACAATATGCCCTATCAGTTTCATTAAAAACATACATGCAGCAACAGGACGTGAGTATACAGTAAGCAGTAACAATTATCACAGAGTTGTTAAGGCACAGAAAGGTCATTCAGCCCATTATTTCAGACTCAGTGCCACATTCTTATCTTTTCCTCATAACATTTAATTTTTATTTTCTGTTTAAATAATAATCTAATGGAGAAGAAGGTGACTGGGTGGTAATGTCACTGAGGTCCAGGCTAATGCTTTCGCAAAGGAGTTGAAATCCCACTTAAATGCAATTAATAAGAAAAATTCTAAAATTGTTTGTAATGGTCAATTGTTGTAAAGACCTGATTCTGGGGAAATAAATCTGCTGTCACCTGTGACTCCAAATCTACAGTGATGTGGCTGACTGTGAATTAGCTGAATAACCCACTCATACCAGGGGTAATTAGGGATGGGCAACAAACACTATGCTTGCCCACATCCTCTGAACAAAAGTTCAGGTACAGCCTCAAATGGTTTCCATTTAAAGCTCTTGTTAGCTTGTAGGGCAACTCCACCTGTCCCAATGGAGTCTTTCATCGTTCCTGGTTTCACCATTCACTGGCTTCCCTGAATTAAACGTTCGTACAAATTAGCTGGAAATAAGGGGGCGGGTGAGACAGATGTAAGCTAGACTTACATTCCCTGAGACACTTTTCTGAGGAGATGCATCAGCTGTGAAGTTTTCAGATTCAGTTGTCAACATTCTTGTAGGGTCATAGGCCTTTCCAAATTCACAGGTACATGGAAACAAATGTATAAATAGTTGCATACTATTAGTTATATGTAAGCAGATTGCTGAGGCAGTTTGATAAGTAGGTGGGTGTTGGGGTACAGGATCTTTGTAGTTATTGATCTGTGAATTTTATTGAAATAATAAACCAGACAACTGACGTACTACAACGATAGAACCTTGAATTTCTGATGAAAGGCCATGGCTTTGAATACAAATCATTCAAGGAACAGCATTGCAAAAAATAACTTTGCTTTTGTAAACTTCCTTCCACTACCTCAGTACACTCCAATAGAGCGCTTTGGAAGCGCAGTCTCTGTGCTACATTTGTGTTATATCAGCTCCATAATGGCAGCAGAGAGGTGTAATTGGGAAGACATTTCAGTGTTTGGCTCTGTTGGTTTCAGGGTTTAAGAGGGGACAAAATGTCCATTACATGAAAAAGATGTAGCACAGAATCAGGTCATTCATCTCTCAATTAGATAGGTTAATGGCTATCGTGTCTATGGCCTATAGCTTTGGTCTACCCCAGAAATAGAAACATCTTCACTGCATCAAAACCAACATTCAGAACAAGAGTAACACATTTAGATACTGAAGGCTACTCCACCATTCATTAGATTGTGTCTGTTCTGCACCACAACTCCATTTGCTCCAATCTCCCTTAGTCCCATTATGTTATAAAAATCCATCATCGTAGTTTTGGGAGTTCAAATGGTTTCCCTAACAATGTGAATCTTTCAGAAACTATAACTCCAGGTTTCACAACTGGATATACTTTGCAATGTTCCAGATTCCTTAAGTACAATTGATTATGACGGAACGCAACAGATTTCTGTTTACTGATGTCATTGAGGGATATGGGGATAGTGTGGGAACATAGCGTGAAGGTCGACAATCAGTCATGAGGTCGAATAAGTGACAAGCTGAAGGGCTCAGTCCTGTCCCTTATGTTTTCCTTGTTCAAACATTTCCAGTACTGTCAACAAATTGATAATCCCACATCAACAACTCAGAGGACAACCCTGGATCAATGACAACTTGAGGCAGGAATCGATTGACAACAGAATGATCAACGCAGTAAATGAGTGTTTTCCTTAACATTGCCAATATGAGAGAACTTCTAATGGTTTAAAGCCATGTTTTAACATCAGGCATTAGCCCCATTCTAAGACTTGAGGTGCTAATCCACATCAATACAAGTCTGAGGGACTGCAACATTGTCAGAGGTACCAGCCTTTTGAATGAAATGCAAAACTAAGGTTCCAACTCCACGATCAGGTGAGTCTACGGGACCCCAGGTGGTGTTTGAAAGAAGTAAGTGAACTCTCCTGATATACTGCCAAACCAACACTAAAACAATTAGCCAATCATTCATTGCATTGCTGCTTGTGGGCCTTGTTATTCCCAATTACTGCTGCATTGACCTACATTACAAAGGCTACACTTTGACAATAATTCACTGTTAGTGAGGCACTTTGGAAATGCTGAAGACAGAGCAGGCATTGGATAATTTCAAGTTTACATATTGTCATGTCAAGACATGTTTTTGATTCTTCAATATTTAAGATTCCCATGAAGCAAGATGGGATCCTGGGACTCAAACATGTCCCTATTTCCTGGCAAAGAAACTGCCCTTGGATTTCAAACACACTCAGTTCTATTTGTGCTTACGTTTCAATGTTGCTGACCTTTGTTGTTCGAGGTTTTGGAGCTTTGGGATTGGGTATTCTTGGTGGCATATCATGACATTCCTCTGACAAATGTCGATTAGTCACTTGTTATGAATTCAATGCTGGAAGTACCAGGTGGTCGATTGGGAAGTCAGACTATTACGAGGGCTCTACAGGCCAGTTTACAGGGAGAGTCCGCTCACGCAGGCTTGTATTCCATGGTGTATCAAAGGCTTAGGGATTTCTTAGGATGTTGAGAGGAGTTGTCAGGGTGGATATAACTTTCTAGCTGGTAGGAGTATCTAGAGGCATAAGCTTAAAACTGGAGACAGGCCATTACGGAGACAGGTGTGGAAATATTATTTCACACAAAAGATGGTGGATCACTCTGATACACGATGCTCCAAATTCCAGATTAATTGATACTTTTAAATCTGAGATTGATAAGATTATTTTCTAGCCAATGCTATTGAGAGATATAAAGCTGAGGCAGATGAATTCGGTTAGGATATGCATTAGCAATGATCTCATTGAATTGCAACAGAGACTGAGAGGAATTAATATCCTCTTTCTGTTGCTATTTATCAGGTACCATAATTATTACCCCTTGGTGTGGCATTCTGTGTGTCAACCCAGGTTATATGCTCAAATCTCTGGCTTCAGATGCCAACCAGCTTCACCTGTGGGCTCAGAGGTGAGAGCCAAACATGCTGCTTCGGGGGGTAGATTTAATAGAGATGTTCAAAAGGTGTTTCGATTGAGTAACAAAAGTATGACGAGCAGCAGGAACTCGAGGACCCAACTGCAAGATAATTGGTGGAAGAGGGGAGGTGGGGAGATGTTTACCTTACAGACAGCGAACTCTAATAGTCTGGAATGTACTGCCTGAGACCATGCAGATTCAATAGAAACTTTCACAAAGCAAATTTAAAATATACCAGAAATGGGAGAAAAAAAACATGCACAGCTATGGGAGAAGAGTAGGGGATTTAATTTGATAACTCTTTCAAAGAGCTGACAAAAACGCAATGGATCAAATGGTCTCCTTCCAAGGTGCAAGCTTCTAAGAGTCATGTCCTTAGGCAAGAAAAGAAGAAATCGATCTTACAGGGCTTCCTGTTGTTGCAATCCCACCTTCAGAGTAAACGTGCAATCACTGCTAGAGAAAACACCACAGAGCTTGGCTCTGGCAATCTTGCAGTCAGATAGTTCAATGGCAAAGGTAGCCCAGGCCCCCTCCCCGAGAATTACAATCTGTGTTGACAGGTCTATTCAGTTTGTGTATGTATGTTTGTATGTTGGAAGTTAATGAGGTCTTTGAGTGATTCCCTGGTTGAGTTTGAGGTCAAAGTCAGCATTACGTTACAAACTTTGTCATGCTTCATGGGTCGGAGATTCTTCAATCCTGCCTCCACTATAATGCTGCTACTCCCAAAAGGGAGGTGATACCCTAACAGTACCCAGATAATGTGCTAGGTTCAAATTCTGCCATGGCAGATGGTGAAATTTTGAAAAGATTTGTGGCTCAAGTTGAGTTTCTGGATGTAAGTTTGCTCGCTGAGCTGGAAGGTTCATTTTCAGACGTTTTATCACCATACTAGGTAACATCATCAGTGAGCCTCTCATGAAGTGTTGGTGTTCGTGACCAGCTTTCTACTTATCTGTTTAGGTTTATTTGGGTTGGTGATGTCACTTCCTGTGGTAATGCCAGTTTTTGTGGTACTGTCATTTCCTGTTCTTCTTCTCAGAGGGTGGTAATGTGGTCCAAGTCGATGTCTTTGTTGATATAGCTCCCCTTGGAATGCCATGCTTCTAGGAATTCCACTGGAAATGACATCACTTAAACAGATAAATAGAAAACGGGCCACTAACACCAGTGCTTCACCGGAGGCTCACTGATGACGTACGTTACCTAGTATGGTGACAAAACACCTGAAAGTGAACCTTCCAGCTCAGTGAGTAAATTTACATCCAAATGGTGAAATGTCAATTCAATACATATCTCGAATTCAGAGTCTAATAATGACCATTGTCAATTGTCAGGAAAAGCCCACCTGGTTCACTGATATTGTTGAAGGAAAGAAACTGCCAGCCTTATCTACTCTGGCCTTCATGTGACTCCAGACCCATAACAACATCATTGACTCATTGGGTAATTGGAGATGGGCAATAAAAGCTGGAATAGCTGGCAATGCCCATCCCATGAAGGAATAAATAAAAACTGATTGTAGAAGTTGGGCCTCGCGACTTTTGGGTCACTTAAGTATTTACCCTAATAGCAGGGTCAAAAGCCAGACGTTCACTGAATTGATCTCTTCTTGTGTTGTGAGGTTTTAATTTCCTTCTTCTGCCTGTTAGAACCACAGAATCCTGCAGCTGTTGAAGGTGGCATCTCACTACCATCTTCTCAAGGGCAATTAAAGACGGGCAATAAATGCTGGTCCAGCCAGTGTTGTTCATGTCTCATAAAAGAAATCACAGAATCATTAGGATGCATTCTGTTCTGATTTTTGTTGTGCTTCACCGGTCAGAGGATTCTTCAGTCCTGCCTCCGCTATAACACCATGGCAGATAGTGAAATTGTTAGGCCATTTAGTCCATTATCCCCTCACCGGTTCTATTACCTAGTGACAATTTTCTGTCTTTCCCCCATAACCCTATACACCATTTTTATCCAAATAATCATCAATAACCTCATGAATGCTGTCACAAAGCTGGTGCCCTTTGTTCTAAAAGCTGTTCCTTTTCTCAAGAATTATGTGTCCTTGGTTTTTATCAGTGGGAGAATAACCCAGGCCGGGCTCTAATTAGACTGGTTTGGTACAGAGATTAAAGGGTATTGAGAGGCCTTTTTATTTATATGTAAACAGATGAACTTCAGGCCAAAGTGGTCATGCTTTGGAAGTGACCTGTAAAATGAAAGGAGAGTTGTTCGCTCTCTAGCTGAGCAGTTCAGTCCAGAACTAGTTAGGAGTTCAGCTGTGTGGAAACAGGCTGACAAACTCTCTCTCTTTATGCCCTTCTAACTTTAACCTATAAGCATCTGTTCCATTTTTAACTGTTTTAAGGGGGTTTACTTATTTGAACTGTTGCGTATATTCAGAACAGTGTAATTAAATCTAGTTTGGATAGACTGAGTTGTGTAGGGGTTCTTTATTCTGCTCTTTGTGTTTCATTGTATAATTTTATGAATACATTTCTGTCTGTTTTAAAACCTAGTAGTCAACCTAGCTATCTTACTCCGGCTCATTCTCACTGTACACTTACCAAACAAATTATGGTCTGCAAAGTTATGGTCTGGGTTGCCTGCTCAAGAATGTTTTGAGTGGTCCGGCCTAGTCCATAACAATGCGTCAATTGAACCTGCCTCCCCACAATTCCAAGCAGTGCATTCCACATCCTAACTACGCACTGTGTCATATCCCCACGCAATCTCACTCATGGGCACAACCATCTACATATGCAAACACGTTCTGGCAGCACTTGGGCAACTTGGTTCCATTCAAATGGTAGAGTCTGCCCTTCACTGAAGACCCTACTGGATGCCTTTAAGATGACAAATGGAAATGGTCGCTCATCCAGGCAGATTGTCTGTCACTGTGGAAGGTTGGGAACACCAACTAAACTCTAGGAGTAAGCGGAAAAGCTGAATGGAAGGGTTTTTTTTTTCCTTGGAAAAGTTACCAGGGAAAGCTCACTAAGCATCAAAAAAGAGATAATGGTTTGACAGAACTGGTTGAAGAGAAATTTCAGATTGAGGTGTGACCTAATAGAAGTTTATAAAATCATGAGGGGCATGGATAGGGTGCATACTCAAGATCTTTTCCCAGGGAAGGGGAGTCAAAAACTAGAGGGCGTAGGTATAAGGTGAGAGGGGAAAGTTTTAAAAGGGACCTAAGGGGCAACGTTTTCACACAGAGGGTGGTACGTGTATGGAATGAGCTGCCAGAGGAAGTGGTGGAGGCTGGTACAATTACAGCATTTAAAAGGTATGTGGATGGTATAGATGTGAATAGGAAGGGTTTATAGATATACGAGCCAAATGCTAACAAATGGGACTAGAATAATTTAGGGGGATATCTGGTCAGCATGGATGAGTTGGACTGAAGGGTTTCTTTCTGAGCTGTACATCTCTATGACTCTACGAGGGCTAGCAGGTAAGAAAAACTGAGCAGAGGTGCTCTGTTAAGGAACTGGAGTACCATCACATGGCTGATTCTCTATCTCAATGACATTCTGCCGCTCTCTCTCCATACTCCTTGATGCTCTCTATACCCCTACATTTAGCTTCTTAAATGTATCCAGTGACTTGACCTCCACAATGTTTTGTGATTGAGAATTCCACAGATTCATCATCTTCTAACTGAAGAAATTGCTCATCTCGGTCCAAAATGGTCTATCGTGAGAAACATCACGCAGGGATTCAGTTCTGTCCAGTCCTGTTAGATTTTTATACACTTCCATCTGATCTGCTCTCATTCATCTAACCTCCAGTGACTACAGCCCACCCAACCTCTCCTCACAGGACATCCTGGCATTCTGGGATTCCCTCTGGTGAAGAGATGGAAATGTGTTGCTGGAAAAGCGCAGCAGATCAGGCAGCATCTAGGGAACAGGAGAATCGACGTTTCGGGCATTAGCCCTTCTTCCCTCTGGTGAACCTTGGTTGCACTCCCTTGATGGCAAGTACATTTCCCCCAGGAACTCTGGGACAAAAGAGAACAGACAAAACTAATGCAATCCCAGAAGATGAGTTATTTGCAATGGGTATTTAGTTTAAAATTACAGATAATTTATTCTTGAAATCCTCTTTTCCTTTGGCCAGGAATTGGTTGTGACAAGAGTCACATCACAGAGATAAAACATCTGAAATATTAAAATGCCAATTTGGAAACACAGCCTGTGCGTAGAAATTCAATTGCTGATTGATGGGACAGATTCTGTGGAATGACACTTCTGTGCGTCCTCAAGTAGATAACTGGTGGTGATCTTTCTGGTGGTAAACTGGTGGTTTACCTTTCTGGAAGTCAATAGGCAGCTGAGTCTACACATTGACTGATTGAAAGGCTGGAGTGTATTCAATACCAAGACAAAACTGATTAATGTCATCAGATGTCAAATGATTGTGGCGATGGGTGGGAAAAAGTAGGTATTCACCACTTTATAGAAATTGTCCAAGATTGATGACATGATGGCCATTTGGCACATCATGGCAGTGGTGGTTGACTGAAGGCCACTCAGTTTCATCCTGTCACCTTCCTTCAGTAGCTCTGTAGTCCTACAGCTCATGCCTTTGGTAAGTAGGCATCCAGGGACTTTTTAAATATGCTGAGAGTGTCTGTCTCTACTAACCTCTCAGGCAGTGAGTTCCAGATGCCTGCCACACCCGAGGTCCACAGAATGGGCTCTTGTTGTGCTGATGTTGTCCAAACTCAGGACAAGGTAAGCAAGTTTAAAAAAAGACAAAGAGAGGATAAAAATAAAAAAGAAAAGCAGTCAGAGCGGATACAGCACCTTTACTCCATGCCATCTTGGATATTTGGCACAAACTGCCTGGAGAAGTGGTTGAGGTGGCTACAATTACAATATTTAAAAGACATTTGGACAGGTACGTGGATAGAAAAGTTGAGAGAGATATGGGCCAAACATGGGAAAATGGAACTAGTTCAGTTTTAAAACCTGGTCAACATGGACAAATTGGGCCGAAGGGTCTGTTTGCATGCTAAATGGCTCAATGGAGAATATGGGGATAGAGTCATAGAGATGTACAGCATGGAAACAGACCCTTCAGTGCAACACGTCCATGCTGACTAGATATCCTAAATTAATCTAGTCCCATTTGCCAGCACTTGGCCCATCTCCCTCGAAACCCTTTCTATTCATGTACCCAACCAGATGCCTTTCAAATGTTGTAATCGACTGAGGTTTGCCAGCAACTTAAAGTTGTGCTTGAAAGAAAAACAGGCATTCCTGAAAAATCTACAAATACAGCTGTCAGACAAAGGCCTGAGGTATGAAGCTAATGCTTGTGGGCTAGAAACGAACAGATCGAATCGAAAACTTAACACAGAGGATTGAAATGATGCAAAAAAACCAATGTTGACATAAACAAAAGTGCTTTTATTTCTATATTGGGTGTGAGTAGCATCTGGAATGATAGACCTGAGAGTGTGGTGGAGTTTCAATGGGGGCACAAAGAAGACCATGCCTCCCACATCGAGGCAATTGATGTTGCTCTTCCGAAGGAAGATATGGAACTGTCTCCAAATTGGTAAATCTTCATTGAAATGATCTCATACGTCCAAACATTTTTTTGTTAACACTGATCACAAAATCCATTTATTGTGAAGCAGAAACATGGAAAGGAATGAAAACTTTAAGAAACACAGAACTTACGTTGGCCGTAAATATTGATGAATAGTTTGGAAATTTGCTGGCCAGAATAGGGAACTGGGGGATTAAAACTGGATGGAGAGAAAGGATAGCAAAACTGGAGTCAATGGGAATTAGGAGGATAGCTCTCTGTTGGTTGGAGTCATATCTAGCACATAGGAAGATAGTTGTGTTTTACACAGCTCCAGGACATCTCTGCAGGACTTCCTCAGGGTAGTGGCCTAAGTCCAACCATCTTCAGCTGCTTCATCAATAATCTTCCCTCCGTCATAATCTCAGATGTGAGGTTGCTCACCAATGGTTGAATAATCTTCAGCTTCTTCTTCAGAAACTAAAACCATCAATGTCCAAATGCAGCAAGACAATGTTCAGGCTTAGGCTCACAAGTAGCAAGAAACATTTACGCTACGCAAGTGCTAGGATTTATGGTCAGTGAGAAAATCTAATCAACATTCAATGACATTAAAATTGCTGAATCAAACGTTCTGGAAGTTACCACTTTAGATTTTAGATTAGATTCCCTACAGTGTGGAAACAGGCCCTTCAGTCCAACAATTCCGCACCGACCCTCCGAAGAGTAACCCACCCATTTCCCTCTAACTAATGCACCTAACACTATGGACAATTTAGCATGGCCAATTCACCGGACCTGCACATCTTTGGACTGTGGGAGGAAACCTGAGCACCCAGAGGAAACCCACGCAGACACAGGGAGAACAATAACTGAACTGAGAATGTGGTGCTGGAAAAGCACAGCAGGTCAGGGCAGCATCTGAGGAGCAGGAAAATCAACATTTCGGGCAAAAATCCTTCATCAAGAAGGGCTGATTCCTGATGAAGAGCTTTTGCCCAAAACCTTAATTCTCCTGCTCCTCAGATGCTGCCTGACCTGCAGTGCTTTTCCAGCATCACACTCTCGACTCTGATCTCCAGCATCTGCAATCCTCATTTTCTCCCAATAACTGAACTGGACCAGCTATAAAAGTACAGTGGCTATAATAACGAGTCAAAGGCTAGGAATACTGCAGCAAATCAGATTTCCTGACTCCTCAAAATCTGTCCATCATTAACAAAAGCGCAGGTCAGGAGCGTGATGGAATACTCCCCATTGACCGGATGAGTGCTGCTCCAACAATATTCAAGAACCTTGACACCATGCAAGACAAAACAGCCAACATAACTGGCATCACGTACACTCTCTCAACCACTGGCACTCAGTAGCAGCAGTGTATACGATCTACAACATGAGCAGCAGAAATTCACCAAAGTTCCTGAGACAGCACCTTCCAAAACCATGACCATTTCCATTCTTGTCAAAATATATTGCCGTTGCTTCACTATCACTGGGACAAAATCCTGGAACTCCCTCCCTAATGGTATTGTGGGTGTTTGCATACCCCAAGGACAGCAGTGGTTTGGGAAGGCAGCTCATTACCACCTTCTCATGGGAAATTAGGGACTGGCACAGCCAACAAATGCCCACATTTCCAAAAATCTCCCTCTCTGTGCACCTTCTCTGCAGCTGTAACATTGTATTCCTCACTCTGTTCTATTGCCCTAATGCACTTTATATGGTATGATCTGCCTGTACTGCACGCAAAACAAAACTTTTCACTGTACCTAAGTACATGTGACAATCAAATCAAAGAAAAATCAAAATCATAAGGCAAGGAAAGTGGGGATGGAATGAGGCAGCTCCTGAGGAAAGTCTGCTTTTGTATTGCGAGACAGAAGCAATCTCCTCAGAAATAGATGAGGCAGACCAAAACAAAAGCAGTCTCAAATTGTGAATACCGAAGTAGAAAGAGCAGTCAGACATGGGCTCAGGTGGAAGTGGCTTTGTGCAACATATTCAAGCTTTAAGAAGAGTAGATGAACTGCTCTGTACAAGCAGCAATAAACTGGAAGTGAATCAGCCTGGCAGCACTCTTGTCTTGAAGGCAGGACGTTATGGGTTCAAGTCCCACTCCAGAACCTTGAGCAGAAAGATTAAGGCTGACACTGAAGGCGTGCTGCACTGTCACAGATGTCTAACATAAAGCTTAAAGCGAGCTGCTTTCTGTCCTTTCAGCTTGAGATAAACAAATCCCACTGCACGATTTTGAAGAGGAACAGAGCATTATCCCTGGATAGCTGAATAATGTTTATCCCTCAATCGTTTTGAAAAAGAAATTAATTGGTCATTACCATGTCACTGTTTATGGGAGCTTGCTGTGTAGAGACTGGAATTCTTACAGTTTTGCACTTCACAAGTACTTCAGAAATATTGTAAAACTTCCAGAGCTCGTGCAAGATTAAAGTACAAGTTTAATCTTCATTTCTGTTACCCAAACTCAACTGACTATACTTTATAGGATATTGTTTTCTGACTGTACTTTGTGTCTGAGTCGAACCAGCGATTGCCATCAGACTGTTTGACTGTGTAAGGCATTGCTGATGAACTCAGTATTGTCTTTGCTTTTCCAACAGTTACAATGAGACAGTGATCAGTAGCTGTCTACTCTTCCGTGCCAAGGAGGTGGGGGGCTTAAGCTTAAACTTGATACTCTAATGCACTTGTCAACTGAACTGAAACATAAAGCAGGAATCAAACCTGAAGCCTTTCTGCTCGGACCATAGAATCCCAGCAGTATGGAGGCAAGCCATTCGGCCCAGAACTCCACACTGCCCCTCTGAAGAGCATCCCACCCAGACCCACTCCCTATCCCCTGTGACCCTGCATTTTCCTAAGGCTAAGCCACCTAGCGTACACATCCCTGAACAAGATGGGCAATTTAGCAAGGCCAATCCACCAAACCTGCACATCTTTGGACTGTGGGAGGAAACTGGAGCATCCAGAGGAATCCCACACAAACACAGGGAGATCATGCAAATTCCACCCAGACAGTCGCCCAAGTGTGGAATCGAACCCAGGTCCCTGGCGCTGTCAGGTAACAGTGCTAACCACTGAGCTCCCATGCTGCACATAACTGTGGTTGCATTTTGCCGGAGACAGTGTATTAATAGGATCAGAGAAAGAGAAGGAAGCCCTTCAACCTATTGAGTATTCTCTGTCTTACAATTAGGCTGATCTGTAGATATTTTCTAATCAATCTGTTCAGAAATGTTATTACACTATTGGAGCAAGTGGAACTTGAACCCTGGCCTTCAAAATCCAACAGGTCTTAACTCTACCAACCCGCCTTGGCTCTGAAAGTCTTTCATAACCTTGGTGAGCCAAAATTCTAGCGGCCTCCGTTTTGACATTTACAATAGGATCCCATCCTGGGAAAAAGAACGGCAGCTTTCTTTATGTGAAGAAGCATTTCTGGATATCAGCTTGGAAAGTCTGAGCAATGAGAAGCTGCTTCTGGACTCTATCCTCCCACCACCACTTCACTCCCTCCATCCCATCAAATTCCCCATACTTTCAGAGAAAAGAGCTTCTCAATTAACAGCAGCGACTGCTTGTTAATCTTCTGAATTTTATGATCCCTTCAGCTTCTCAACTCAAGGGAGTTGAACGCTCAGTGGAGTTTGATGGTGTACAGGCACAATTGGGACAAATGCACTATCAGAGGATTTAGATGGATCCCAACGTCAGATTTCTGAGACTAACAGGGCATAGGGCTAAGGGACAAACAAAGGAGTAACAGAGATGCAGAGGGGTAAGGGAGAGGCAGGGGGTAAGGGAGAGGCAGAGGGGTAAGGGAGAGGCAGAGGGGTAAGGGAGAGGCAGAGGGGTAAGGGAGAGGCAGAGGGGTAAGGGAGAGGCAGAGGGGTAAGGGAGAGGCAGAGGGGTAAGGGAGAGGCAGAGGGGTAAGGGAGAGGCAGAGGGGTAAGGGAGAGGCAGAGGGGTAAGGGAGAGGCAGAGGGGTAAGGGAGAGGCAGAGGGGTAAGGGAGAGGCAGAGGGGTAAGGGAGAGGCAGAGGGGTAAGGGAGAGGCAGAGGGGTAAGGGAGAGGCAGAGGGGTAAGGGAGAGGCAGAGGGGTAAGGGAGAGGCAGAGGGGTAAGGGAGAGGCAGAGGGGTAAGGGAGAGGCAGAGGGGTAAGGGAGAGGCAGAGGGGTAAGGGAGAGGCAGAGGGGTAAGGGAGAGGCAGAGGGGTAAGGGAGAGGCAGAGGGGTAAGGGAGAGGCAGAGGGGTAAGGGAGAGGCAGAGGGGTAAGGGAGAGGCAGAGGGGTAAGGGAGAGGCAGAGGGGTAAGGGAGAGGCAGAGGGGTAAGGGAGAGGCAGAGGGGTAAGGGAGAGGCAGAGGGGTAAGGGAGAGGCAGAGGGGTAAGGGAGAGGCAGAGGGGTAAGGGAGAGGCAGAGGGGTAAGGGAGAGGCAGAGGGGTAAGGGAGAGGCAGAGGGGTAAGGGAGAGGCAGAGGGGTAAGGGAGAGGCAGAGGGGTAAGGGAGAGGCAGAGGGGTAAGGGAGAGGCAGAGGGGTAAGGGAGAGGCAGAGGGGTAAGGGAGAGGCAGAGGGGTAAGGGAGAGGCAGAGGGGTAAGGGAGAGGCAGAGGGGTAAGGGAGAGGCAGAGGGGTAAGGGAGAGGCAGAGGGGTAAGGGAGAGGCAGAGGGGTAAGGGAGAGGCAGAGGGGTAAGGGAGAGGCAGAGGGGTAAGGGAGAGGCAGAGGGGTAAGGGAGAGGCAGAGGGGTAAGGGAGAGGCAGAGGGGTAAGGGAGAGGCAGAGGGGTAAGGGAGAGGCAGAGGGGTAAGGGAGAGGCAGAGGGGTAAGGGAGAGGCAGAGGGGTAAGGGAGAGGCAGAGGGGTAAGGGAGAGGCAGAGGGGTAAGGGAGAGGCAGAGGGGTAAGGGAGAGGCAGAGGGGTAAGGGAGAGGCAGAGGGGTAAGGGAGAGGCAGAGGGGTAAGGGAGAGGCAGAGGGGTAAGGGAGAGGCAGAGGGGTAAGGGAGAGGCAGAGGGGTAAGAGGCAGGGGGTAAGGGATAGGTGGAGGGGTAAGGGGGAGGCAGGGGGATGAGTGGGAGGTAGAGGATCGCTACATGACTGAACCAATGAACATCACAAATGAATGGCAGAATGTATGATAATCAGTTTAACCTTTTAACAGTGATGGAAACAAACTCTTAAGCAAGCCAGACATTAACCTTTCTTTTGAAAAAGGGTCACTGGACCCAAAACATAAACTGTGGATTTCCTCCACAGTTGCTGCCAGACCTGCTGAGCAGATCTAGCAACTTCTGTTTTTGTTAGTCATTAGGCCTGATCTGTTATAACATCAGAGCACACAGGAAATCTGGGAGACCTCCAGAGTAGGTGTCAAGTGCTGCAGAGGAGCAGAGAACTGGAGAATAAATATTCATCATCTTTCCTTTGGCAGAGAGCAGCGTCATTGCGGGTGAGGATGATGATAGCCTAAGATCTCAGCGATCCAGCTCCCCAGCAACGTTGCCTTAATCCACAGCAATGCCTCATAAAGGTTGATCTGCCAAAGATCAAGAGTCTCGGACAAGGAGATTTTCAGCTTCCCGTACCAGGACTGACATTTATCCCTCTCGTGCCTGTCAAATAAAACAGAAAATCGATGTTCAAATTCCTGAGAGTGAACACAAAATCCAGACACCACAAGCCTCAAAGGTGGTCCTTCAGAAAACCATTAGCGCTGAACACATGTTTTATAGCACCTTCTTTGATAAGACCATTAGATGTAGGAGGAGTTTTAGGCCATTCAGCCCATTGAGTCTGCTTTGTCATTTGATTAATGGCTGTTTCTTAACCCCATTCTCCTGCCTTCTCCCCATGACCCCTCATCCCCTTGCCAATCAAGAACCCATCAACCTCTTTCTTAAATACCCTCCATGAAGTTCATTTTGTTCATGGCTTTTAAACCATATCCTTAAGAGTAAATACTTTTTAAAAATATCTGATCAATTTTCTCCCTCACTGCTGCCTGACAGAAGTAGTTACAAAGATAGTGGATGCATAAGTAGTACTCTTTCAGGAATCCTTAGATTCAGAGCGGGTCAGAGCAACTCACGTTAAGAAACAGCTCAGTATTCACGCTTCAAGAATGGGATGGGATGGCAGCTAACTTATAACAACAACATCTTGTATTTATACAGTACCTTCAACGTGGCAAAAAAATCATAAGCGTGCTCACCACTTGGTCATTACACCACTCTAGGGCAAGATGAGCCCTGGCTGATTTGTGGCTTGACCAATGCATAGGTTCTGAGCTCAGGCACAACCGAGGATACCTCAGGTTTTAGTGACCCATGTGGAGGTCAATATACACAATAAACATGAATTTCTAATCCAAAACGTAACGTAGAATGCACATTTTGTTGTTAATGAAAGGTGTTTTCTTCTCAGTTGACCTTAATTGAGCATCCTGGCCAATGGTTAATATCTATCAGATAATATTTGTCATTTAAATTTGCCATCTAGCCAAAAAGACGTTACACCTATCACACAAATGAGCAACGTTGTAGATGAAATTCCATGCCAGTATGGTGCCAGGTATGTAGGCCATATGTCCTAAATACGGTATCAAGCAGCATATCCTTTCAGCTGTCTGTAACAAACAAAGTATTCAATGTACCCAAACAGAAATGCTTGCAAAACCCACAATACAGTGTCCGACATGAGATGTGATTCTAAATTGGATAGTTGTTGTTCAATAATCCCGAGTGTGTACAGAATTATGTTGATCATCACTTTAGACCTGAGCCTAGAGTGTGGTGTACTGGAAGTTCCAGATATTAGTACATAGGACCCGTGTTCTTTGCATTCAGAAAGAACATGGATAGACACTGCACCTGATCCAACTCAACATAAGAGGCAAGAGCCATTTGCTGGTTCATTCCACATGGCAATGGCTTGACCAATCATACAGCCTGGTGTAAGATTTAAACTTAGCCGATCAGTCATCACTAAATGGTGCATTCTCTGTGGCAATACAACTATCAATCAGGGTTCAATTCCCAATGAATCAGCACTCTTCTCCTACAATGTACAAAGTGTTGGTTTCTCCCTCAAATTAATATTCTTGTGTTCTGTCCTGATGAGTGCAAAATGAAAACTTTCATCAATATGTGCCTTATTTCAACAGTACTCACATTTATCATTTTGTTGGCTCGAGAGAGAGGAGCAGGGAGACCTGGCAGTAATGCAGAAGAAAGTATGGCCTGCTCTTCAGAAAACCTACTCAATTTTCGTTGCCTTGAGTTCAATGTGGCTCCTCATTGAGGAAAATAAACGGCAAATTGTTCAAGGATGAAATGAAACGCTCTGCAGTTGTTTTGTGATCTCTATAACAGGGAGAGTATTGCTGCTTGGCATTTTCAGAAATGCGTTTACTTCAAACATTTGAACTGGCAACATGTCCCTGGAGGTGTCAGCTCTAGTACACTGGTGTCGCTGGCTTTGATTCTGTGAAACGGAACAGCAGCATGGAGGAAATCAGAATTTGAGACGTCAAAAAAAAGAATAAATGCCTGTCAGGATTGATGACAGCATGATTTTAACAGCAATACCAATACCAGCTCATGAATTTGATGGACATGTCTCCTCATCCACCTGGGAGTGGCCATGTGGCAGGAGCATGGTTCAAGGTTCAGGATTTTTTCAGATGACTGTGATGGGTGGCGATCTGGGAGAGTGGATTATAAAGGATATCTTTCACTGGGCATTTTAATGTCTGAGGAAACAAGGGGCAGGGATGGTGCGAGTACTAAGTGTGAGCCAGAGAAGGTGACCAAAAGCTTTAGAGGGTGTCAAAGAAAGGAAGAGTGTGCATTTCTATAGCACCTTCAATACATGGTCAGTGGTGTAATATAGCCAACTGGTGTGGTACAAACTCCCCCCCCCCCCCCACCACCAAAATAAATAGCAGTATGACCAGGTAATTATTTTTTGGTGATGTTAATTTTTTTTTACAAGTTGTTCATGTGGGAGATGGGTGTCACTGGCTAGGCCAGCATTTATTTCCCATCCCTAGTTGCCAAAAGGGTAGTTAAGTCAAGCACATGACACTCACAACTGTGTGGCCAATTCCGCCCCAACTCCATTTACAAGTTTGCTGATGACACTGCCATTATAGGTCGGATCTGAAACCACAACGAGACAGAATTCAGAGAAGAGATTGAGGGCTTACTGGTACGGTGTAAAGACAACAATCTCTCCATTAATGTCAACAAAACATCATTGAATTCAGGCAGTGGAGTGAAGGGCACGCCCCTGTTTGCAGCAATGGTGCTGAGGTGGAGATGGTCAGGAGCGTCAAGTTCCTGAGAGTGATGATCACGAACAATCTGTCCTGGTCCACCCACATCAAGAAAACACAATAATGTCTCTACTCCTTCAGGAGGCTAAAAGGTAGGAGAGGTAGGTAGGGTAGTGCAGGAGTCCTCTGTGGCCATCCCCATTTCAAACAAGTATGCTGTTTTTTAGAAAACGTAGTAGTTGATGGACTCTCAGGGAAATTAAACACAAACAGGCAGGTTTCTGGTATTGAGACAGGCTCTAACGTAATGAGGGGTATGTCGGGTTCCAAGTGATCGATTGTGTATGGGGGCTCTCTCGTCAAATGGCTCACAGACCTTTCTGCGGTCAGCAGCGAAAAGTCAAAATGGTGCGTTGCCTCCCTGGTGCCAGGATCAAGGATGTCTCAGAGACGGTGCAGAACGTTCTCTAAGGGGAGAGGGACCAACAGGAGGTCATTGTATACATTGGAACTAACGACATAGGAAGGGAAAAGGATGAGATTCTGAAGGGAGAATATAGTAAGTTAGGCAGGAATTTAAAAAAGGTCCCCGAGGGTAGTAATATCTGGATTACTTCCAGTGCTACGTGCAAATGAGGGTAAGAATAGGATAGAGCAGATGAATGCATAGTAGAGGATCTGGTGCATGGGAGAAGGGCTCACATTTTTGGATTAATGGAATCTCTTCTGGGATAGAAATTACTTGTAGAAGAAGGACAGATTGCACCTGAATTGGAAGAGGACAAATCTTCTGGCAGGGAGATTTGCGAGAGCTGCTCAGGTTGGGAGGGTGGTGGGGGAGTTTACCCAAGGAGATAGTGAGGAAAGAGATCAGTCTGAGATTGGTACAGTTGGGAAAAGGAGTGAGTCAAACAATCAGGGCAGACAGGGACAAAGCAGAGAACAAGGTAGAACTGATAAAATAAACTGCATTTACATCAATGCAAGAGGCCTAACAGGGAAGGTAGATGAACTCAGGGCATGGTTAGGAACATGGAACATAGCAATTATAGAAACATGGCTCAAGGATGGACAGGACTGGCAGCTTAATGTTCCAGGATACAAATGCTACAGGAAGGATAGAAAGGGAGGCAAGAGAGGAGGGGGAGTGGCATTTTTGATAAGGGAGAGCATTACTGCTGTATTTAGGAAGGATATTCCTGGGAATACATCCAGGGATGTTATTTGGGTGGAACTGAGAAATAAGAAAGGGATGATCACCTTATTGGGATTTTATTATAGACCTCCCCAATAGTCAGAGGGAAATTGAGAAACAAATTTGTAAGGAGATCTCAGCTGTCTGTAAGAATAATAGGGTGGTTTTGGTAGGGGATTTTAACTTTCCAAATATAGACTGGGACTGCCATAGTGTTAAGGGTTTAGATGGAGAGGAATTTGTTAAGTGTGTACAAGACAATTTTCTGATTCAGTATGTGGATGTACCTACAAGAGAAGGTGCAAAACTTGACCTACTCCTGGGAAATAAGACAGGGCAGGTAACTGAGGTGTCAGTGGGGGAGGACTTTGGGGCCAGTGACTATAATTCTATTACTTTTAAAATAGTGATGGAAAAGGACTAAAAGTTGAAGTTTTAAATTGGAGCAAGGGTAATTTTGACAGTATTAGGCAAGAACTTTCAAAAGCTGATCGGGGGCATATGTTTGCAGGTAAAGGGATGGTTAAAAAATGGGAAGCCTTCAAAAATGAGATATCGAGGGTGCAGAGAAAGTATATTCCTGTCAGGGTGAAAGGGAAGGCTTGTGGGTATAGGGAATGCTGGATGACTAGGGAAATTGAGGTTTTGGTTAAGAAAAAGGAAGCATATGTCAGGCATGAACAGGAGAGACTGAGTGAATCCTAAGAAGAGTATAAAGGCAGTAGGAGTATACTTAAGAGGGAAATCAGGAGGGCAAAATGGGGACCACGAAATAGCTTTGGCAAATATGGTTAAGGAGAATTCAAAGGCATTTTATAAATATATTAAGGACAAATGGGTAACTAGGGAGAGAATAGGGCCCCTCAAAGATCAGCAAGGCAGCCTATATGGGAGCCGCAGGAGATGGGGATATACTAAATGAGTATTTTGCATCAGTTGCTGTGGAAAAGGACATGGAAGATATAGAATGTAGGGAAATAGATGGTGATAGCTTGAAAAATGTCCATACTACAGAGGAGGAAGTGCTGAATGTCTTGAAACTCATAGAAGTGGATAAATCCCCAGGACCTAATCAGGTGTACGCTAGGACTCTGTGGGAAGCTAGGGAAGTGAATCCTGGGCCTCTTACTGAGATATTTGTATCATCGATAGTCACAGGTGAGGTGCTGGAAGATTGGAGGCTGGCTAAAGTGGTGCCACTGTTTAAGAAAGGTGGTAAAGTCAAGCCAGGGAACTACAGACCAGAGAGCCTGACATCGGTGGTGGGCAAGTTGTTGGAGGGAATCCTGAGGGATAGGACGTACATGTATTTGGAAAGGCAAGGACTGTTAGGGATAGTCAACATTGCTTTGTGCATGGGAAATTATGTCTCACGAACTTGATTGAGTTTTTTGATGAAGTAACAATGAGGATTGATGACGGCAGAGCAGCGGACATGATCTATATGGACTTCAGTAAGGCATTGAACAAGGTTCCCCACGGGAGACTGGTTAGCAAGGTTGGATCTCATGGAATACAGGGAGAGCTAACCATTGGGACACAGAACTGGCTCAAAGGTAGAAGACAGAGGGTGGTGATGCAGAGTTCCTTTTCAGAATGGAGGCCTGTGACCATTGGAGTGCCCCAAGGATCGGTGCTGGGTCCACTGCTTTTCGTTGTGTATAATAATGATTCGTCATGTATATAAAGCTTGCAGAGGACACCAAAGTGTAGTCAACAGCGGAGAAGGTTACCTCAGATTACAACAGGATCTTGACCAGATGGGCCAATGGGCTGAGAAGTGGCAGATGGAGTTTAATTTAGATAAATGTGAGGTGCTGCATTTTGGGAAAGCAAATCAGGGCAGGACTTATACACTTAATGGTAAGGTCCTAGGGAATGTTGCTGAACTAAGAGACCTTGTTGTGCAGGTACACAATTCCTTGAAAGTAGAGTCGCAGGTGGATAGGATAGTGGAGAAGATGTTTGGTATGCTTTCCTTCATTGGTCAAAGGGTTGAGGGTAAGAGTTGGGAGGTCATGTTGCAGCTGCACAGGACAATGGTTAGGCTGCTTTTGGAATATTGTGTGCAATTCTGGTCTCCCTCCTATTGGAAGGATGATGGGGAACTTGAAAGGGTTCAGAAAAGATTTACAAGGATGTTGCCAGGGTTGGAGGATCTGAGCTACAGGGAGAGGCTGAACAGGCTGGAGCTGTTTTCCCTGCAGCGTCGGAGGCTGAGGGGTGACCTTATAGAGGTTTACAAAATTATGAGGGGCATGGATAGGATAAATAGATGAGGTCTTTTACCTGAGGTGGGGGAATCCTGAACTAGAGGGCAAAGGTTTAGGGTGAGAGGGGAAAGATATAAAAGAGAGCTAAGGAGCAACCTTTTCATTCAGAGGGTGGTACATGTATGGAATGCATTGCCAGAGGGAGTGGTGGAGGCTGGTACAATAGCAGCATTTAAAAGGCATCTGGATGGGTACATGATTAGAAAGGACTTAGAGGGATATGAGCCAAGTTCTGGCAAATGGGACTATATTGGGCTGGGATACCTGGCATGTACGAGTTGGACCAAAGCGTTTGTTTCCGTGCTGTACATTTCTATGACTCTAACCATTTTTTATGGATACACCATAAAAAGCGTCCTATCTGGATGCATCATAGTTTAGTATGTCACTGTTCTGCCCAAGCCCAGTTAACCACATAAACCAGCCTTCCATCCATTGACTTTGTCTACACTTACTGCTGCTTTGGGAAAGTAACCAACATCATCAAAGATCCTCACACCCCGGTTATACTCTCTTTCATCCTCTTCCATGGGGCAGAAGATATAAAAGTTTGAAAACATGTACAAAGATAGTATTACAGCTGTGGAAAGGACGATGGATGAAGACTTGCCATCTGAGGTAGTTTGGGCTGAGGTTAGGAATAGGAAAGGTGAGCTCATCCTGTTAGGAGTTTTTTACAGGCCTCCTAATAGTCCTAGAAACGTAGAAGAAAGGATTGCGAGGATGATTCAAGAGAAGAGTGAAAGTAATAGGGTGGTTGTTATGGGGGACTTTAACTTTCCTGATATTGATTGGGAAAGCTATAACTCAAGTTCGTTAGATGGGTCAGTGTTTGTCCAATGTGTGCAGGAGGGTTTCCTGAAACAATATGTAGATAGGCCAACAAGAGGTGAGGCCATACTGGATTTGGTTCTGGGTAATGAACCAGACCAGGTGTTAGAATTAGAGGTAGGTGAGCACTTTGGGGACAGTGACCACAATTCAGTGACCTTTACTCTAGTGATGGAGAGGGATAAGTGTGCACTACAGGGCAAGAGTTATAGATGGGGGCAGGGAAATTATGATGCTGGGAGGCATGACTGAGGATGTGTGGCCTGGAAAAGTAAGCTTCAAGGCAAGGATGTAATTGATATGTGGAGCTTGTTCAAGGAGCAACTATTGAGTGTCCTTGATAAGTATGTGCCCGTCAGGCAGGGAGCAAAGGGTCGTGTGAGGGAGCCTTGGTTTAATAAGGAATTAGAATCCCTTGTTAAA
>NC_057719.1:10845973-10901999 GCF_004010195.1 Chiloscyllium plagiosum
AGAGATGTTAGGGGTAGGTTCTTTACTCAGTGAGTCGTGAGTTCATGGAATGCCCTGCCAGTAGCAGTGGTGGACTCTCCCTCATTATGGGCATTTAAGCGGGCATTGGATAGGCATATGGAGGATAGTGGGCTAGTGTAGGTTAGGTGGGCTTGGATCGGCGCAACATCGAGGGCCGAAGGGCCTGTACTGCGCTGTATTCTTCTATGTTCTATGTTCTAAATGGATTCAAGAACAGCTTCTTCCCCACTGTCATCAGACGTTAGAACAGATCTCTCAAATGTTAATGTTGATCTCTCTTTCTCTCTGCACCTTCTCTGCAACTGTAACACTGTATACTGCTTTCTGTTTGCCACCCTGATGGACTTTGTTTTGGTATGATCTGCCTATAGAGCACGCAAAGCAACACTTTACACTGTACCTCAGTACGTGTGACAACAATAAATCAATCAACCAATCACATGAAGGCCAGACTAGGCAAGGATGACAGATTTCCCTCCCTGAAGGACTTGAATGGTTTTTTACAACAATTGACAGTGGTTATGTGGTCACCATTAGACTAGCTTGTTAATTCCAGATGTTTCTTTTTCTTGACTTTGAATTTCACCATCTGATTTGAATCCATATCCCCAGGACTTTAACCTGGGATTCTGGATAACTGGGTCATGGGACATTACTACTCTGATGCACAACCAGCCTGATTCAAACTTTCACTGGAATCACGGTGTGGCGCAAGCTTCAGGTCTGGAACCACTTCTGTTCACAGCCTCGATCAATGATTTCAGTGTCAGCCCCGGGCTGGGTTGGTGTTAAAATATGCAAAGGATACCAAAACTGCACATACAGTTAAGTTCAGAGGAAATGGCAAATGGATATTGATAAGCTGGAAGCAAAATTGTCCTTTGGAATGCAATCCCACTAAGTGTGTTGCACTCAGATTGAAAGAAATGTAACAATAATCATTTTCTGACTGGAAGCAGGTTGGTGTTGTGTAAAAGTAGAGGGCTTTGGAATTGTAATGGCATAGGATATTGAAGGCAGAATCTCAGGATGAAAAGGCTATAAAGAAAAGCAATGGAATTTGTTTTATTTCAAAAGCTGTACAATATTAAAACCAACATGTAACAATGAATCTAGATAAATCCTCAATAAGTCTTCAGTTAGAACTCCCTGTGCAGTATTGTGCTCCACGTGATATGAAAGATATTGCAGTGTGTACTGATTGACAAGAAAACCAGATGATGTTAACTTCTTCTTTCATGGGACACGGACCTTAGGAACAAGTATTACCAATCCCTCTTGTGATTGAATTGATCGACTTGAGTGGCAGAACTGACCATATTGCTGTGGAGTTGGAGTCACATGGAGGCCCAGAGCAGGTGAGAATGGCAGATTTCCTTTCTTGTTGGACATTGGTGAATCAGATGGGCTTCTACAATAGTTGACATGGTCACCATCACTGATACCAGCTTTATATTTTAGATTTATTAATTGAACTTAAATTCCAAAAACTAATATGGTGGGATTTGAACCCCCAATTCCAGAGGAATAGCCTAGGTGTCTACATTACAGGTTTAGTGGCAAAATTACTACCAAATTCAGCCATGAAGAAAGATTTGGAAAAAAGTGGAATATCTTTCAGTGAACAATGAAGGTTATCATGCAATTTTGTAAATGGTGAAAGGATGGGTTGAAGTAACCAGGAACGAAAGACTAATTCTACATGATTTTAAATAGAAGGCAGGAGAAGGCAGACAGACTGTGGAACCCAGTGGTTAAGGCAAAACTATATCAACATTGAAGATCGATAAAGGTAGAAGTTAAACATACAATCATTCTTCTACAATGTGATGGTTGTGTTCTTGTGCAACCAAGCATTATAGAAAAGTCGTGCTTTAGGAATAGCTTAAAGTATTGGCATGTAATCGCATTACAGCCAACAGAAGTTTTAAAAGTTCACGCTTTACACACAGTCTGTCAATCGTGTTACAGCAAATCTGCGTTGGGGAAAGTGCGTTATAGCAGAATGACCTGTGCATGCCAACAGTGTTCAAACTTTTTGTTTCCATGAAGGTCAGATATATTAGGGATATTTAAGCGACTCTTGGATAGGCACATGGATGATAGTACAATGAAGAGCATGTAGGTAAAAGGCTGGCACAACAACGAGGGCCGAAGGGCCTGTACTGTATTGTGCTATACTTTTCTATGTAAGGTAAGTGCTAACGTGGACCAAGTTTTGAAAATATTGGTTCGTGCAATGTGGGTATCACTGACTTTATTACCATTCCTAACTGCCCTTGAGAAGGTGGTGGTGAGATGCCTTCTTGAACTGTTGCAGTGTATGGTGAGTAAATAGACTCACAGCGCAGTCAGGAAGGGAGTTCCAGGATTTTGATTCAATTGCTTCAGATGTGCTTTGCTCCATTTACTGCTATGGATCAATGTCACCACAATGTTTGATCGTAACTGCAATTGTAGTAAGGCCTATTCCTGTTCTGATCTGATATTTTAGTAGGTTTCACTAGATAGCTGCCGAAAGTAAGAACATTGGCAGGTTGCTACACTCAAAAGTACTGTTCTTATCTCTGTGGTAGCTCTGAGATACTTCAGTTGCAGCAGGTAATGAATCTGGTATAAATGCAAAATACTGCAGATACTGGAGATCTGAAACAAACACAGAGAACACTGGAGAAACTCAGCAGGTCTGGCAGCGTCTGCGGAGAGAGATACAGAGTTCATTTTTCAAGTCTGACAAGACTTGTCTTCAGAAGAAGAATGATTCTGGGTCACACCCTGAACTTGAGGTTTGGTACTGCACTGGACACACTGGTTACAAAGTAAGGTAGTGAAGGAGAATAACAAAATTCAGGGGAGGGGGATGGGACATTGGATGTGCTGAGTGTAATCGACAGAGAAAAACTGAGACAGGGAGAACCTGCACTGTAAAAAGGCTCGATATTTCTCCAATCATAGTATCAAAATACAGTCAAATCTGTCCCTTCTCTTTGGCCTTAAAGCACTGAAGGGCGATACTCTCTGGGTACCAGGCACTTTAACCTACCTGGACAAAGCTCTGACACAGCAACGTGACATGTTGATAAAGGAGGTAGCATTGGCTCGTGTCTGGAGTGATGTTTCAATCCCTCGAAGCAGGTCATTAGTCTTTAGGAGCAGGAGCATTTGGCGAGGGACCTTGTTCAGCAGTTCATTGATGCGCGGCAGATATTTAGCTGCTTTTACTCTAATCTCCACGTCCTGTAAGACAATTGGAACACTTGATTACTCTCGATACAAATGACACATTTGGAGATAAATGGTAGATGAGATTGAATGCAGCAAGAAACTATAAGGTGATACATTGTGGGAGTATGAATAAGTACAGGTCAGGCACACTGAACAGCAATACTTCGAAGGGAATATAAAAGAACAGATTTCAAGTGATACAGACAAATATCTTTAAAGGTCAGAGGATAGGCTGAACAGGATGTACAAAAAGGGTACGCATAACAGTAGGTTATATAAGTATAGGTATGATGCCAAAATGCAAAGAGATCATGCTAAGCTTAAAGAAATAATCTTAAAGACCATAATTACAATAATCTGTCTGATTTTTAAAGGTTGTCTTTGGGATATGAATGTTGCTGGTTAGGCTAGCATTTATATCCCACTCTTAAATGCCCTAGAAAATGTGGTGGTGAGCTGCCATCTTGAACTGCTGCAGTTATGTGGCTGCAGAGATACTAACAGTGCTGTGGGGAAGCATTTTCCAAGATTCTGACACAGTGGCATTAAAGGACCGGCAATGTATTTCCAAGTGATGGTGGTGCATGGCTTGCAGGAGAGCTTCTAGATGGTGGTTTTACAATGCATCTGCTGCACTTGTCTTTCTAGATGGTACTGATCATGTGTTCAGAAATTACTGTCTTAGGAGAATTTCTGTAGTGCATCTTGTAGATAGAGTCATTCAGCCCAACTAATCCATGCAGACCATGCTCCCAAACTAAACCACTCTCTCCAATTTAATAATATCCTTCCTATAGCAGGGCGATCAGAACTGTACACTGTACCCTAGCAAAGGGAGTTTAGAAGATTAAGGGGAGATCTAATAGAAACTTACAAGATAATACATGGCTTGGAGAGGGTGGACGTGAGGAATTTGTTTCCGTTAGGCGAGGAGACTAGGACCAGTGGACATAGCCTTAGAATTAGAGGGGGTAAATTCAGAACAGAAATGCGGAGATATTTCTTCAGCCAGAGAGTGGTGGGCCTGTGGAATTCATTGCCACAGAGTGCAGTGGAGGCTGGGATGCTAAATGTCTTCAAGGCAGAAATTGATAAATTCTTGATGTCACAAGGAATTAAGGGCTACGGGGAGAATGCGGGTAAGTGGAGTTGAAATGCCCATCAGCCATGAGTGAATGGCGGAGTGGACTCGATGGGCCGAATGGCCTTACTTCCGCTCCTATGTCTTATGTTCTAACATCCTGTATAACCTCAACATGATGTCCCAACTCCTATACTCAGAGGTATGAGCAACAAAGGCAAATGTGCTAAGTGCCTTCTTAACCACTCTATCTACCTGTAACACAACTTTCAAAGAAATAAGTACCTGCAACCCTAGGTCTCTCTGCTCTACAATACGTTTAAAAGACATTTGGGTAGGTATATGAATAAGAAAGGCTGAGAGAGATATGGGCCAGGAGCAGGCAGGTGGGACTCGTTTAGTTTGGGATTGTGTTCAGTGTGGACGGGTTGGATCAAAGGATCTGTTTCTCTGCTGTATGACCCTATGGCCACCCAAAGCCTATCATTAATTATATAAGTCCTGCCCATGTTTGTTTTACCAAAATGCAATACCTCACATTTATCCAAATTAAACTCCATGTGCCACTCCTCAGCCCATTGACCTAATTGATCAAGATCTCTTTGCAATCTTAGATAACTTTCTTCGCTGTCCCTTGTACCAATAATTTTGGTGTCTTCCGCAAACTTACTAATCATGTGTCCTAAATTCTCATCCAAATCATTTACAATGGACCCAATACCAATCCCTGCTGGTCACATGCTTCCAGTTCGGAAAACAACCTTCTATAACCACCCTGTTTCCTGCTGTCAAGCCAATTTTGTGTCCAATTGACAAGTTCCACCCTGAATCCCATGTGATCTAACTTTACTAATTAGTCTACCGTGCAGAACCTTATCAAAAACTTTACTAAAGTCGATGCAAACAACATCTACCACTTAGTTGTAATCAATCTTTTTGGTCACTTCCTCAAAAAGCTGAATCAAGTTTGTAAGAAACGATTTCCCTCACACAAAACCATGCTGACTATCCTTAATCAATACTTTTCTCTCCAAATGCACTTAAAGCCTATGCTTCAGAATCATCTCCAACAACTTATCCACCACCAATGTCAGGCTCACACATCTATAGATCCCAGGCTTCTCCTTAGAGCTGTTCTGCGATAAAGGCACAACATCAGTCACCCTCCAGTCCTCTGGCACCTCACCTGTGTCTGCAGATGATACAAATATTTCTGCTAGGGCGCCTGCAATTTCCACCCTAATCTCCCACAATGTCTTGGGATACACTTGATCAGGTCATAGAGTCATAGAGATGTACAGCATGGAAACAGACCTTCCGGTCCAACCCGTCCATGCCGACCAGATATCCCAACCCAATCTAGTCCCACCTGCCAGCACCCAGCCCATATCTCTCCAAACCCTTCCTATTCATATTCCTATCCAAATGCCTCTTAAATGTTGCAATTGTACCAGCCTCCACTCCTTCCTCTGGCAACTCATTCCATACCCATACTACCCTCTGTGTGAAAAAGATGCCCCTTAGTCTCTTTTATATCTTTCCCCTTTCACCCTAAACCTATGACCTCTAGTTCTGGACTCCCCGGCCCCAGGGAAAAGACTTTGCTTATTTACCCTATCCATGCCCCTCATAATTTTATAAACCTCTATAAGGTCACCCCTCAGCCTCCAACACTCCAGGGAAAACAGCCCCAGCCTGTTCAGCCTCTCCCAATAGCTCAAATCCTCCAACCCTGGCAACATGCTTGTAAATCTTTTCTGAACCCTTTCAAGTTTCACAGCATCTTTCCGATAGGAAGGAGACCAGAATTGGAGGCAATATTCCAACAGTGGCAATTTATCCGCCCTTATGTTTCCTAACGCCTCCAGCACTTCCTCTCCGTAATGGGAAGCGTTTTCAAAACATCAATATTTATTTCCCCAATTTCTCATGTCTCCATTTCCTTCTCTGTAGTAAAAACTGACATGAAATATTCATTTAGCATCTCTGAGGTTCAACACATTGATCTTTCAGGGGCCCTATTCTCTCTTTAGTTGCTCTTTTGCTCTTAATGTACTTATAGAATATCTTCGGATTATCTTTAACGTTATCTGTCAAGATTATCTCATATCCCCTCTCTTTGTCCTCCTGATTTCCCTCTAAGAATGCCCCTACATTCTTTATACTCTTCAAAATATTCATTTGATCCTAGTTGTCTATATTTAATAAATGATTCCTTCTCATTCTTGACTAGAACCTCAACATATTTATCCATCCATTGTACCCAACTCTTCCAGCCTTACTCTTCACTCTAACAGGAACATAATGCCTCTGAACGCTCATTATCACACCTTTGAAAGCCAGAGTTGAGGGGGTTGGCTTATGAGCAGAGACTGAGTAGCAAATCCTGAGTAGGATTATATTCATTGGAATTTAGAAGAATGAGGGGGCATCTTATAGAAACATATAAAATTATGAAGGGACTAGATAAGATAGACATAGAGAGAATATTTCCACTGGCAGGTGAAACTAGGGCAAAAAGGCACAGCCTCAAAAGTAGGGAGAGCAGATTTAGGACTGAATGCACCCAGAGGGTTGTGAATCAGTAATTCCCTGCCCCGTGAAGTAGTTAACGCTACTTCAGTAAATGTTTTTAAAGCTGAGATAAATTTTTTTTGAACAGTGAAGAAATTAAGGGTTATGGTGAGAGGGTATGTAAGTAGAGCTGAGGCCATGGAAAGATCAGTCATGATCTTATTGAATGGCAGAGTGGTCTTGAAGGGCCATGAGGCCTACTCCTGCTCCTAATTCTTATGTTCCTATGTGCTTATTTATGTTCTCCCACTTATCAGTCATCCCTTTACCGCAAACAGTCTACTCCAATCAACTTTTGAAAGTTCTTTCCTCATGCTATTAAAATTTGCCTTACTCCAATTAAGAACTTTAAACTTTTATGGAAGGCTTATCCTTTTCCATAACTATTTTAAAACGAATAGAATTATGATCCCTAGTCCCAAAGTGTTCCCCTACTCACACTTCAGTCACTTGTCCCGCCTTATTTCCCAAGAGAAGGTCAACTTTTGCTCTTTCTCTAGTAGGTACATGTACATACTGATAAAGAAAGTTTTCTTGAACACATTTAACAAATTCCTTACCATCCAAGCTTTTAACACTATGGCTGTCCCAGTCAACATTTGGAAAATTAAGATTCCGTACTATTACAATTCTATTCTTCTTACATATATCTGAGATCTCTCTATGTAATTTTTCCCTCATTTCCCCTTTAACTATTTAGGGGATCCTATCATACAACCTCATCTCTTTCTTATCACTGATTTCTACTCATACTGTTTCACTGAACAATCCCTCAGAAAAATCCTCTCTAATTACGGTAGTAATATTTTGCTACTAAACTTGGTGGAAGAAGTGGATGTGGTTCCAGTCAAGAGGTCTGCTTTGTCCTCGATAGTGTCAAGCTTCATAAAGTGTTGTTAAAGCTGCACTCATCTGGGCAAGTGTGAAGTATCCCATCACAATCCTGACTTGTGCTAAGTAGAGATGGTGGACAGGCACTGGGGAGTCAGGAGGTGAGTTATTCATCACAGAATCCCTAGCCTTGGATCTGCTCTTGTAGCTACAGTATTGGGTGCAATACTTTAGGAAATGTATTAGCCTTCCATAGTGGCTATTAGAAGATGATAGGAATAAATTAATGGCAAGATTAGAGTGGTGCTGGAAATGCATAGCAGGTCAGGCAGCATCCAAGGAGCAGGAAAATCGATGTTTTGTGCAAAAGCCCTTCATCAGGAAAGGGTTTCTGCCCAAAACGTCAATTTTCCTGCTCCTCGGATGCTGCCTGACCTGCTGTGCATTTCCAGCACCACTCTAATCTTGCCTCTAATCTCTATCATCTGCAGTCCTCACTTTAGCCTTTAAATTAATGGCAGACTCCCTAAAAGTGTTTAAAGTTTTACTTAATTCAAAAGAATATAAGAAACAGGAGAATAATTAGGGGAGGCAATGGCCTAGTGGTATTATCGCTGGACTATTAACCCAGATTCCCAGATAATGTTCTGGGCACCTGGGTTTAATCCCACCATGGCAGAGGGTGGAATTTGAATTCAAGCAATGTCTGGGATTAAGACTATAATGTTGACCATGGATCCATGGCTGATTGTTGGAAAAAAACATCTAGTTCATTAAGGTCCTTTAGGGAAGGAAACTGCCATCCTTACCTGTTCTGGCCTATCTGTGACTCCAGACCCCCAGCAGTGTAGTTGACTCTTGGCTGCAGTCTGGGCAGTTAGGGGTGGGCAATAAATGCTGCCTAGTCAGAAATGCCCTCATCCCGTGAAAGAATAAATTAGAATTACACCATTAAGCCCTTGAAATTGTTCACTATTTAATCTGATCATGACTTTGGTCTGAAATCCATTTTCCCACATGTTCTCTTATTCATTGATCACAGAAAAGATCAAAGGTCTCGCTATTCCAGCCTTCAATGTATTCAATGATAGAGCATCTGCACCCTCTGAATGCCAAATATTCACAACTCCCCGAGTGAAGAGAATACTCCTTAACTTAGCCCTGAATAATTGACTCCTTATCCTGAGGCCAAACTCTTGCAAAAGTTGGAGTTTTGCAAGACTTCTCTGGATTCTAGGCGATGACAGAAAGACTTGTGGTGGGATGTTAATTCCTGAGCTCCCATATGCTATTATAGCAGCTTCAATGTGTGTGATGGAGCTTTCACTGGGAATAGACTGCAAACAAGCCAGTGGGAAAACTGGGCTTCAATGACTTAGAATAACGTTCTTAGGATTTTATCCTTTGAACCACTCAATTATGCTCCAACTGTACATGGCTGGAAGATACAGCCTGGGTTTCCCTTATGCATTGATGCTGAGCACAGTCACTCTTCGGGAAAGACATCTAATCGGTTTTTCTCCTTTAAAGAAGGAAACGAAAAAGGATTGCGTTTATATAGTCCCTATCATGAACTAGGGTGTCCAAATGTACAAGTGTCCATCAAAACACCTCTGCTTGGATATCTCGCAAATCTAAGAAGCACAGCAGCCAATGAGCACAAAGCAATCTCCAACAAGCAACTCTGGGGTTGTTGGTTGAAACTTAAATTTTAAGTAGATTAATCCCACTCTCTTGTTTGAAACAGTGCCGTGGGGTCTTTTACACCCACTTGAAAGGGAAGACCTAACCTAAGTTTAACACCTTATCCAGAAGGCAGCACCACAGAGAACTGTGTTGCAAATATCAACTTAGATTATGTGCTAAAGATTCTGGAGGAAAAGCCCACGACTATCAGAATTCGAGGCAAGAAGGCAACCCACTCAGCCACAACTGGCAAGAAAAACCACACAGAAACGTCCACATCTGCCTTTTGCAAGCTTTCCCTTTGAAATGCAGTGCTTCACAGAAAATGTTAAAAACTGTGTCAGAAATACAAGGAGGAGGGGTGAAATATCCTAGCGAGGCATTTTACGCAAGCTGCAAAGCTAAAATTTAGTTGTAAACAATTTACTTTGTGTCCCTGTAAAAAAAATCTAGTAACTCACAGCCTGCAAAAGAACTGTCCTTATTACTATAGCTTGCACGTATTTGTGCAGTCAAATCCACTTAAAGGACAGCTCTGCTCCAGCAGATAAGCTGTGTAGTCACTTACCATTATCGTTTGTTTTTGTCTGTGCTGAATTGAGCTGCGGCATCAGAAATGGTGTGTAACTCTCTGAAGATTCATGGAGATTAAGGCAAACCCATTTACCTTTTCTCACCAGCCCCTGATAACAGCCTGGGAAATGTCGTCCGCACCCAGCCATAATTTGGGAAGGGTTATGTTAGGAAGAGGGAGGAAACTGGTGCCAATCCCTGCTGCTCCTCACCATTTTCTGGTTTCGATGGCCCCTAACAAACCAAGCCACTCAAAACACTGGGGACCACTCAGCTCCTCATGCCTATACTAGCATTCAATCAGATCAAGGGTATTCTGTATCTCAACTCCAAATTTGTTTTGTATTTACTCATAGGGATCACTAGCTGCACCAGTGTTTATTGCCCATTCCAAGTTGCCCTTGAGAAAGTGATGGTGAGCTGCCTTCCTGAATTGAGATTTGCAAGGTTTTGAGGAGCATAGACATGGTAGATAGAGAGCCTTTCCCTTAGTAGAGGGTCAATAACCAGGGGGCACAATGTTATGGTAAGGAGCAGGAGGTTTATGGAGATTTGAGGAAAATGCTTTTCATGTAGAGGGTGGTAGGTATCTGGAAGTCATTGCCTGAAAGGGTGGTTGAGACGGGAAACGTGAAGAAGTAATTCAATGAGCACTTGAAACACCATTGCATATAAGTGCTGAAAAATGAGATTGGAATTGACGGATGTTTGATGATTGGCACGGACAGGATGGGCCAAAGGCCTCATTCCATGCTGTTAAAAAATTTGACTCTAAGAACAGAAATTGCAGGAGAAACCCAGCAAGTTTGACAGCCTCATTGGAGAGAGAAACAAAATTGGCATTTCAAGTCCAGTATGTTTCTTCTGCAGGTCAGTATTTCCAGTCTCCAGTAATGCGGAGGGAGAATCGCGGAATCACAGAGTATTTGCAGCACAGAAAGGAGGTCATTCACCCATCTTGCCTCTACCGGTTCATTTCCTAGTACCAGTCTTCTGACTTTTCTCCATGGACCTGCATACCACTTCTATCGAAGTGATTAGATTAGATTACTTACAGTGTGGAAACAGGCCCTTCGGCCCAACAAGTCCACACCGACCCGCCGAAGTGCAACGCACCCATACCCCTACATTTACCCCTTCACCTAACACTACGAGCAATTTAGCATGGCCAATTCACCTACCTTTGGACTGTGGGAGGAAACCGGAGCACCCGGAAAAAAACCCACGCAGACATGGGGAGAATGTGCAAACTCCACACAGTCAGTCGCCTGAGGTGGGAATTAAACCTGGGTCTCTGGCGCTGTGAGGCAGCAGTGCTAACCACTGTGCCACCGTGCCGCCCATCTTGAATGCCCCAATTGTACCTGCTTCCATCACATTTACAGGCAGTGCATTCAGAGATTGGGAGATAATTTCATTCCTTGTTTTGGAATGAGAGCAGTACTGTTAAGGCAACAGCTTTCACTCCCATCCATAGTTATGTTTCAAAGGCAGTGGTGGGTCTATCTCTTGATTTAGCGAGTTAGGAGGAGCCAGGCTACTACAATGGGTCAGACTGGGGCAGGGTAGCAGAATGGATTCAGGAAATCATGAAATCATTCATTTCAGTAGAAGAAATGAAAAAGAAATATATTATCTGAACAGTAAAGGAATGCCAGAGTTCTGAGATGCAAAGGATCCTCACGCATGAATTGCAAAAGGCTTAGATGCAGCTGCAGCAAGTAATTTGAAAAGCTTATATTTTATTGCAAGAGGATTTGAATGCAAAAGTAGAGAGTTTATGTTTCAGTTACACAGGGCACTGGAATACTACACGGTATCAATTTGAATATTTAAGGAACAATGTAAATGGATGCAGTTTAGTTCAGTTTACTTGACTAATACCTGGAATGAGTTGTCTTATGAGGAAAGGTTTAACAGGCCAGGTTTCTATCCACAGGTAACTTGAGCGAAACTTCGAAGGACTTTGACAGGATAGTTGGGGGAGAGATTTCCTCTTGTGGGAGAATCTAGAACTCAGTGTCACTTTTTAAAAGTAAGAGCTGGCCGTTTTAGATTGAAGTGAAGAGCATTTTTTCTCTTAGAAAGATCATAGTATCATAGAATCCCCACAGTGTGGAAACTGGCCATTCAGCCCAACAAATCCATACCGGCCCTCCGAAGAGCACGCCACTCAGACCAATCCCCCTACCCTATCCTTGTAACGCTGCAATTCCTGTGGCTCCTGCACCTAACCTATACACTCCTGAACATTATGGTGTAATTTAGTATTGCCAATCCACCTAACCTGCAGATCTTTGGACTGTGGGAGGAAACCAGAGCACCCAGAGGAAACCCACACAGGCACAGGGAGAATGTGCAAACTCCATACAGACAGTAGCCTGAGGCTGGAATCAAACTGGGGTCTCTGGTGCTGTGAGGCAGCAGTGTTAACCACTGAGCCACCGTGCCACCCCCACTGAGCCACTGTGCCATCCTTTTGAGTCTTTGGTACACTTTTCCTGAAAAGGCATGGTAGCAGAGTCTTTAAGGCAGAGGTATATAGATTCTTGGTGAACAAGAGGATGAAAGGTTATAGGAGGTAGGTGGGAATGTGGATTTGAGATTATAATCAGATCAGCCACAATCTTACTGAACGCCTGTCTAGAGTCAAGGGGTTGAATGGCCTACTCCTACTGTATGCTCAACTCTTTCAGGGAAGAAGCTGTTTCAAGGATCTGTTTCTATGCAGAAATTACCAGGTTTGGTTTTATAAAGGTGTCACATGTTAATTGTAGATTAATTGTGTATGAAGGTGATGGCCATTAATCAGAAATTCTTCTGTTTCCCAACACAGAGAGATGTTTTGAATGTTGGGTTGGAACTTGGAATGTGAATACCTTTCATGTGCAAATAAATATAAAACTGTGTAGAGGTTGGTTCCAGCTCCAACCTTCACCAACTGGTCAGGAATGGAACACCAAAGCATGATTAGATTTACATTACAGCACCATACCCTCCAAGGCAGAGTCTGTGACAGTACCATTTGGATGTGAAATATTGGAGACGTGGTTAGTCAGCTTGTAGAACACATCAAAATAGGTGGTGTAGTGGACAGTGAATAGGATTTTCTCAGAGCACAATGGGATCTTGATTAGATGGGCCAATGGGCTAAAGAGTAGCAGATGGAGTTTAATTTAGATAAATATGAGGTGCTGCATTTTGCCAAGGCAAACTAGGGCAGAACTTATATGGTTAATGGTAGGGCCTAGGGAGTATTTCCGAATAAAGAGATTTGGAAGTGGAGTTACAGATAGACAGGGTGGTGAAGAAGGCATTTGGCACGCTTACCTTCATTGGTCAGAACAGTGAATATAAGAGCTGGGACATCATGTTGTGGCCGTAAAGGACATTGGTGAGGACACTTTAAAATATTGTGTACAATTCTGGCCGCCCTTTTATAGGAAGGACGTTGTTAAACCAGAGGGGGTGAATAGACTGGGGCTTTTTCCCCTGGAGCATCAGAGGCTGAAGGGTAACATTGTAGACCTTTATGAAATTATGAGAGACATGGTTCGGGTGAATAGTCAAGGTCTTTTTCCTGGGGTAGAGGAGTCCAAAACTAGAGAATATAGGTTTAAGGGGAGAGAGGAAAGATTTAAAAAGGATGTCAAGGATAACTAATTCATGCAGAGGATGGTGCGCGTATGGGATGAACTGCCAGAGGAAGTGGTGGAGGCTGGTACATTCATTTAAAAGGCATTGGGATGGGTATATAAATAGGAAGGATTTAGATGGCTATCTGCCAAATGTTGGCAAATGAAACAAGATCAAATTGGGATGTCTGGTCAGTGCAGATGACTTGGACTGAGTTTTCATGCTGTATAATTCTATGACCTCCTGCCATTTTTTTATAACCTTGAATATAGAAATGAGACCCCCAATTCTTAAACCAGAAAGCATTCATTTCTCAGCAATAACATTAATCATTTTAACAAAGAAGATCCCACGGCACAAAAGATGATTGTTCACAATGTTGTCCTGGCCAATATTTAGCTTTCAACCAATGTGACTAAAAAAAAACTCAGATTTTTAATTTTGTCATTACAGTCTCACATTGCTGTTTGTGGGAGTTTGCATTGTGCAAATTTCCTGCCGTATTTCCCAGTTCACAAAAGCGACTGCACTTCCAGTGCACTTTTATCATGTTTCAAAACTCATTTGGGCAGTCTGCAGTCAAGGCAGGTGCTATATAAACGCAAGTTCTTTCACTTGTCCTTTCGTGGTGGGTAGAAGTTCATGGAAGTTGGGAAAGAAAGAAGTTCAGGAAGAAACGGTTTCACTCCTGTTAATTGCTTTTTAACAGTTTGACTTTGTAACAGTTAGTGAATTTCGACTGCCAAACTGAGCCACGAGCTGCATTACAGATAATGAAAATGAACTGCAATAATTCAGGATCACAAGATAGAGGTGAGAAAGGACATTCAGCCTATTTTAGCTCATTGATCTGGAAAAATCTACAACATCACTGTAAAGCATCCAACTGTCACTTAAATGACAGCAAGGTTCGTAACCTTAGCACCCAACCCAGAGGTCCCTTTCTTATGTTTATTATTCTTTGGGAGACACCAGCAATAAATAGTGCTCCACTTTTACATTTTCAACACTGTTTACTACCACACAAATCAGTCATACATTATAGAATTGCACAATGACAGAGGACAGAAAGTCCACTGCCCTTTCCTTTTAGTCCTGCTGTTGTTTATCATTCAAGTATTTATCGAATTCCCTATTATGACCTGCTATCAAAACTGCTTGCACCACTCCATCAGGTAGCACATTCCTGAGTGTAACAACCCAATGCATTGGAAGGAATTCTCATATTCTTTTGCCAATGACCTTATATCTATGCCCTATGATTAACAACTCTTCTGCCACTGGAAACATCTTCACTTAATCAAAACCCCTCGACACAGGATTGAACATCTCTATTAAACCTCCTATTAATAACTCCCTTAAGTACAAAGTTCTGGCGTTTTCACCATCTTCAATTTTGATCACCCCACCATTGTTGCACACACTTTCACCTGTCTCAGCTCCAAGCTTTGTACTTGAGGGTATGGACAACAGAGGCTCCAAAGGTAGATCACCTCCATCCTCAAGGCCAGTTTGGGATGGGCAATAAATACTAGGCCAGACGGGGAAGCCCACATCCCATGAATAGATTAAACAAAATCCTTCCCTCCTTCCATTTCTCTCCCTGTCTGCCTTTCTTTTCTCCTTTATGGCATTTTGTAAAATCTACTTTTCCCAAGATTTTTGCTCACCTAGCCTAATGTCTTGTCATGTTGACCAGTACATTACTGTGTTTTATAATGGCATTGTAAACACCTTGGGATGTTTTATTATCTGATAAAAAGTAGACAGTGGTGGAGTGGTAATGTCACTGGATTAGTAATCCAGTTAGCTGATGGACTCGGAACACGTATGGAACTAATCATGTATGACAGAGGTTCAAATCCCACCATTGCAGTTGGTAGAATTTAACTTAAGAAAATCTGGAATGAAAGCTGGTGTCAGTATTGGTGGCCATGAAACTAAAAACCCATCTGGTTTACTAAATGTCCTCTAGGGAAGGAAATCTGCCGTGCTTACCTGGTCTGGCTTACATGTGACTCTAGATCTAAAGTGTAGTAGTTAACACTGAATTGGCCCCAGTTAGCCACTCAGTTCATGGGCAATTAGGAATGGACAACAAATGCTGGCCTTGCCAGTGATGCCCAAACTCCATGAAAGAATCAAGGAAGAACAAGGTGTTAATGAAATATAAGCAGTTGTTACTGTCAACATTCTGTGCTCTAAGGGATAATATGCTACCAATTGTTGATAAGTCCCGTCTGCTCATTCTCCCGAAATCAGGCTGGTGAATCTTATCTAAAATGCCTTTGGGACAAGAATGTATACTTCTGACAGAGAAAGTGTCATGGAATTAAAGGTGCGGACTGAATCTAGTGTCAGATATTTTCAATGTGACACGCCCTCCACTTCATGCCTTTCATGCAAGCCCATGGTTTGGTTTCATTCCCTATCAATTAATACTGACTATCAGCGAATTAATCCAAATCTAAAATTTGCCAGCGCTTGCAAATTCTACAAATTCCTACATCCACCTTCTCAAAAGTTAACTGTCAGATGCTGGTAACCAAGGCAACACAACAGTCGCAAATCAGCTGCACCTTAGCTGTCACCAACTGAATAATTACTTACTGTGAAAGAAATGCCCACTGTAGGACTGCTGACCCAAAAAGAAAATTACTTTGCTACCACAGTGTGGTTCAGGGTCAGCCAAGAGCTCTTTTGCTGTCAGTGTGCTGTTCCTTACAAGCTGCAATAACTTTGATAATTCTGCAAAGCCTAATCAATACCGCCTCGATGGTTTGGCAAAGAAAACACATTATAGGATCTTATTGGGATTTGCAAAGATTGTTGTCTGAGACTGAATTTGTTTTAAAGTGACTTTCACTTTTTAATACATCAAAACATGGATGCTTGGAAAAGTATTAAAGTCAAGAATCTAATCAAGGGGTTCAGATGGTTTATACATAGAATAACGGATATCCAGGGGCAAGTTATAGACTAGAATCTAATATTGGGGCCTTAGATAGTTCATATACAGAATAGTGGATACCTGAAATGAGTTACAAACTAGAATCTAATTGAAAGAAAAATATGGTTTATATTTCGAATAATGGATAACCAGGAGTGAGTTACAGACAGGAAACTACTCAAGGGGTTCAGATGGTTTATATATAGAATAATGAAAACTCAGGAGTGAGTTACAGACTGGAATCTAATTGAGAAGTCCAGATGCTTTATATATAGGATTATGGATAACCAGGAGTGAGTAGCAGACAGAAACCCAACTGAGAGCTTCAGATGGTTTATATATAGAATGGATACCTGGCAGTGAGTTACAGACAGAAATCTAATTGAGAGTTTCAGATGGTTTAAACATATGATGGATAACTAGGAGTGAGTTACAGACTGGAAGCTAATCAAAGGGTACAGATGGTTTATATATAGAATAATGGATACCTAGGAATGAGTTATAGATTGGAATCTAACTGAGAGCTTCAATGGTTTTTATGTATAGAATAATGGATACCCTGGAGTGAGTGACAGACTGGAATATAATTGAGAGAATCAAATTATTTACATTTAGAATAATGGATTCCTGGGAATGCATTATAGACTGGAAGCTAACTGAGATGTTCAGATGACTTATATTTAGAATAATGGATACCTGAGAGTGAGTCATGGCTGAGTCAATGGACTTGACAACCAGAACCTTGTGGAGATGATGGGGACCTCAGCTGCTAACTGGACATCCAACGGGAATTCCATGTCACCTTTTATCAAAAGCTATTACATTTTGTTCAACTCAGGCACTTGACAGGCCACCAATGCGGTCTTTCCCTGTGACAAAGGATCTTGGGATGGAAATCATGCCTGTCAGCTGATCAGAGAGCAGCAGCCTTACTGAACAGCTGTGCCACAGAAAAGATGGTGGCAGCTGTCAATCCAATACCCACCTGAGGCCTAGCATTGTTGCTGGATCCCAGGCCACAAGTCAGAGCGGCAGGTTGGGAAGGGTTGGTGGATGAGCAACAAATGGTATCTGCTAGCAGTTCCCCCTTTCCAATACTGGGCCCTTTGGTCAGGCACAGGTTGTCTTTGAACAAGGACCTTTCCTCCCACACTGTCCTTACCCTCAACTCTAGCAACTTCAAGACAATTGCTCAGAGAGTCTGGCAGGAATCTCCCAAGTATGAGGAATTGACATTTTTAGATTTTTGTACTGATAAAGGAAATGATTCCTAAGAAAATAGCTTTGAGATTGAAACTCTGGTTATTACACAGTGAAGCAGCATTCGTTCACTGTGCCTGTCTTGAAAAGAGCTCCCCAATTATTCACATCCCCGACACTATTCCTGTAATTCTTTCTCTTTCAACTATTTATCCAAGTCCCCTTTGGAAATTACTAATATATCTGCTTCAACAGTGCATGCAAGGTCATAATAACTCACTGCATTAAAAACAAATTCCTTTAATTTCACCTTGATTCTTTTGTCAATTATCTTCAATCTACGTCTGTTGGTGATCAACCCTCCGACCACGAGAACCAGTTTCTTCTCACTTATTTTAACCAAACCAATCATGATTTTGGACACCAATATTAACGTTCCTCATAATCTTATCTCCTCTAAGAAGGATAGTCGTCACATCGGTGATAAATAAAACAGGAAATGTTTGAAATACTCAGCTAGTCTGGCAGTGTCCATGGAGAGAGATGATGTGGAGGTGCTGGTGTTGGACTGGGGTGGACAAGGTCAGAAGCCAAATGACACCAGGCTATGGTCCAACAGGTTTATTTGAAATCACTGCTCGTCGGGTGAAGTGAGAGATAAGCACACAGGCACCAAATTTATAGGCAGAGGGATCAATGGGCAGAGAGGTCAAAAGATCATACAAATGGCATAACTGAAGTGTTGACAGGCTGAAGAATAAGTCTCCACAGGTTATCAAAACAGTCAGATGGTGTGAGTGAAATGTCAACAACTGAACAGCAAATGAAGGGGTGACTTATAATCCAATTAATTGAGACAGACAGATAATTACAAAAGATTAAAAATAAGGTGGTGCTGGAGACTCTCTCAGCCAAATCTCATCATGTGTACTTGACTGACAGCACGAGAGCCCCATTACAGAACAACCTCGGTTATCCGAACATCGATTATCCAAATTTCTGATTATCCGAACAAGATCTCAAGGTCCTGAGTTATCTGAACATTCAATTATCCAAACATTCGATTATCCGAATATAATACTCCCTGCCTGTGTCGTTTGGATAATTGAGAGTGCCCTGCACTCGGTTGAAACATCTGAGTCCAGGGAAAATGCTGCTTGATTTCCAGCCCTGGGTCTCCAATCTCTGCTGTCATTTTTTTTGTATAACCCAAGACCAAATCACCTGTGCAACTAATTAAAATACCAATTAACAAGCACTACCCACCAGGGGCAAAGCAGCAATAACAATATCGGGGAGGGTAGAAAGAGTAGGAATGAATTAAATTAAAATGGAGTTGGGGGGGGTGGGGGGGAACTGCTGTCAATACTTTTCTATTCTTCTAATCAACTTGTTCAGACATTAGATTAGATTCCCTACAATGCGGAAATAGGCCCTTCAGCCCAACCAGTCCACACCGACCCTCTGAAGAGTAACCCACCCAGATCCATTTCATTTCCCTCTGACTAATGCATCTAACACTATGGGCAATTTAGCATGGCCAATTCACCTGACCTGCATATCTTTGGACTGTGGGAGGAAACCGAAGCACCTGCCGGAAACCCACACGGACACGGGGAGAATGTGCAAACTTCACACAGACAGTTGCCTGAGGCTGGAATCGAACCTGGGACCCTGGTGCTGTGAGGCAGCAGTGCTAACCACTGAGCCACCGTGCCATCATAATATTATTACACACACCTGGAGAAGGTGGGACCTGAACCCTGGCCTCCCAGTCCAGGGGTAGATACACTACCACTGCACCACACAAGGCCCCAACCTATTTTTATGAACTTTTTGTTATTCATCTATTTTTCTAATCAATCTGCTCGGAGTTTTTATTACACACTGGGCGAAGGGGCAACACTCCGAAAGCTTGTGATTTCAAATAACCTGGTATTGTGTGACATCTGACGTTGTCCACCCCAGTCCAACACCAGCATATCCACATCAAGTCTTTGTATTTTTACACAGGAATTTGGCACTCTTGCATTTGGCCTGATGTGCCCAAGAAGAAATGCTTCAACAACATATCTCTCTTTTTAGCAACAGCCTCAGGTTCTTCCTCAGAGTGCATGATATTAGAGAGCCCCTTCCACCATTACTCACACCGTGCACACAGTGGAGTATGAAGTATTTGGTATATCAAATCTTGGGACTGAGATTCAGAATACAGCAAGCTCCTACAGCACACTGAAAGCACTGATTTTATACAGCAACAGCTTGTGCCTTAAATGTTTACAATTGATCCAACTGCTACTAATGGTAATTTCTTATCAATACTGATTCCTCAATGACAGTCTTATTATTAAAGGTTGGGAGAAAATTGGCCTTGTTAACCCTGAAAGGACTGAATGATGAGGATTATTTCAGCAGAACAGCAAAAAAAATTAGACTGTCGACAGAGCTGTGGAATAAAATGCAACATTGACAGCAGGGCTGAGAAAAAAACACAGGTTGATGCTGGAAAGGGAGAAAAACACAGGATTGATATCAGGAAATCATCATCAGACCTCAGGCAGAATAGTGAAGGGATTTTTGTTTTTAACTCATTCAAGGGATGTGGGTGTCGCTGGCTGCGTCAGCATTTATTGTCCATCTCTAGTTGCCCTTGAGAAGGTGCTGCCATGTGGAAGGGTCACTCAACCAGAAACGGTTAACTCTGATTTCTCCACACAGATGCTGCTCAGACCTGCTGAGCTTTTCCAGTTTTTGCTTGTGGTTCAGAAGGCAGGCGGTCTATTTGCTGGAGGTGCACCCACAATGGTGTTAGGGAAGGAGTTCCAGAATTTTGTCCCAATGACGAATAAAAACGTGAAGAAAGATGGAAGCCTAAGCAGGTCAGGCAGCATCTTTCGGAGGGAAATGTCTTTCATTCTCCAGTTCCAATGTGATTTCTACAGATGCAGCCTGGTCTTTTGACCTGCTGAGTGAGATTTGCCTTCCAGCTTTTTGTCTTTGTTTTAAGATTTCCAGCATCCTCAGTTCTTCATTTGGGGGAAATACTTTGAAATCATTTCTGAGACGGCAGGGTGTTGTTAATGGGACACTTGGAAGTTTCTCCAGTTAGCTCAGCTTCATCTAACTCGTGAACCATGATATTCACCAGTTTGGCCGAGTGACTGTTGACAAACCAATCGACTTGTGAAAGTGCACAGCAGCTGCCCATATTGATCCAGACTAACAGACAGATAAGCAATGCTGTACTTAGATTCACTCAAGCATGTACCAAGAGAGCAGATTCTGTGGAATCATTCGTTCTTGCCTCTGGAATGAAGGCAAACCAAACAGAATTGAGACTGAAAACAAAAAATATGGAAATCACAGCAGGTCAGACGGCATCCATGGAGGGAGAGCAAGAGCTCTAATGAAGAGTCATCTAGACTCGAAATGTTTGCTGGCTGTCTCTCCATGGATGCTGCCTGACCCACTGCGATCTCCAGCATTTTTTGTTTTCAGTACAGATTCCAGCACCTGCAGTAATTTGCTCCTGCAAAGAGATTTGATATTTGGTTTAAGCTGGCATTGTCACCTTGCAAGCTGCAGCACTATTCCCCAACTTGTGCTCCCACTTAAAGAAAGAACATGCATTGTTATAGCGTCATTCATGAACTCAAGACGTCCCCAAGCACCTGCTGTAGTCAATGGAGCACTTTCACAGTGTGGTCACTATTGTAATTTAGTAAACACAGCAGCCAATTTCTGAACAGCAAACTCTGAGAGCAAAGCTCCCCCAAAGAGCAATGCGATAACTGGTTTTTGTGAGGCTTATTAGCAGATAATCGCCAGGAATAATTTTCCTCCTCCTCCTTCAGATAGTGTTATACAACCTATTCCGTCCAAATCAGAGGGAAGGTGGAACCTCTTATTAATTTCTCATTCGGAAAGACATCTCCCAAATTGCAACCATCTTCTCAGTCCTGTAAGAGTGTCAATCGGGAGTTGGTGAAATAAGCAAGTGAAACACTCAAACCTTTGGCGAGGGACTTCAATGCACAATCCTCACTGATGGCATTGCTACCCATTGAGCCACAGCATAGAGCTCCTTCCCAAGGGAGTGAGAGATCCCTTCAATTGTCGCCACTCAATGAAGTGAATGAATTGAGTTTGAGTTTGAGTTTGTTCAGCACTATTGCTTATCCAAGTTGAACTGCATGCAAAAACTCTCGGATTGCTGGACATTGATAAAAATGTTCCTTCTCCCTGGGTGGTTTAGATTGATAATTGAACTAAAAATCTACTGGCATTGTAACAAAGACTAAATTGTACTCAGAATTTTAAATCAAGTATTGGCAGTACCTTTATAACTGTCACAGTCAACAAAATTATTGAAATATGCATGATATTTATTAATTTTAAAAAACACTAAACACTTCAAAGTTTACTTGCCCTTTCCTCTATTTTAAATATTGTTGTTGTTACTGTATGATCAAATTTTCTTTTCCAAAAGTGCTTTTTTTCCCAAGCTGTTGTTTTCCTGGCAACATACTCTTTTACCCTCCCTCATTTCCATCATCTGTTTGCAGAGATTGAACCGACTTGCAGAACAGTTTGCTCTTGAAAATCAGCTGAAGGGACCGTATTCTCAGCTAATCTTGAGCTCACTATTTGATCAGATTGGTGACAGATCACAGAAACATACTGCACCATAACAGAATCTCTTCAAATGATGCCATGAGATGGACTCTTGTAACCACCCAGAGGTGCACGTTTAGTGGAGGGAGCATTTAATTGATGGGTGAGGATCCCATCATCTTACTTCCTTCACTCTGATTAGGTCAAGGGTGGGAGGGTTCATTAACACCCCCTCAAGGGACACATTCTGTTGCTGCTGGTATTAACCCTAGCATGATATCTTGCAGGTTCCCACGAGGAGTTATTTGCTCAAGAGTATGCTTAAACGTGAGCCCTCATATTGAGAAGGCATGGCTCACTGGGAGCCAGCACCCTGCTGACAGCACATCTTCTGTGGCCCCCTCCCAGACATTGCTGTGGCCTGACTTCCATTTCGATCTGAGACCTCAGGTGGATGTTTTACGAGTGGCAGCCACCACCTCTCTGGTGGCACTGTTGAGCACAGAAGAGTTGTTGGCCTCCTTGGCCAACAGCTTATGTTGCGCAGGACCATGGTCCCAGGGACAGATCCATTACTGGCCTGTCCAGGAGCTCAGTGCAACATGATGTACTCGGCCTTTTAAAACATGGGGTCCTGATGGGCATTTCATAGAATCTTTACAGTGCAAATAGAGGCCATTCAGCCCACTGAGTCTGCACCAACCTGTCAAAGAATACTCACCCTTATTCCCATAACCCTGCATTTCCCATATGACCATAAGGCAGAGGAGCCATTTGGCCCATTGTGTCTACCCTACCATTCAATCATAGCTGATAGGTTTTTCAATCCCATTTTCCTGCTTTTCCCCTATAACCTTTGATTCCTGTGGTAATCAAGAACTTATCTATCTCTGCTTTAAATACACACAATGACTTGGCCTCCACTGCCTTCTGTGGCAACAAATTCCAGATTCCCCACTCTCTGGCTGAAGAAGTTTCTCTTTATCTCCGTTCTAAAAGGTCTTCACTTTACTCTAAGGATGTGGTCCCAGGTCCTCATTTCTCCTATCAATGGAAACATCTTAACATCCACTCTGACCAGGCCGTTCAGTATTCTGCAAGTTTCAGTTAGATCCCCCTCATCCTTGAAGGAAGGGCCTGTGCCCGAAATGTCGAATCTCCTGTTCCCTGGATGCTGCCTGACCTGCTGTGCTGTTCCAGCAATAAAGTTTCAACTTTGATCTCCAGCATCTGCAGACCTCACTTTCTCCCCCTCATCCTTCTAAACTCCATCGAGTACAAACCCAGAAACCTCAAACGTTCCTCGTATGTTAAGCCTTTCGTTCCTGGAACTATTCTCGTGAACCTCCTCTGGACGCACTCAGGGCTAATACATTCTTCCTGAGGTACAGGGCCTAAAATTGCTCACAATACTCTTAAACATCCTATAAAGCCTCAGAAGTACCATCCCTGTTTCTAAATTACAGTCCTCTCAAGGTGAATGACAACATTGTATTTGCCTTCTTAACTACCAACTCAACCCGCAAGTTTACACGAAGAGAAACCTGGACGAGTCCCTTTGAACATGAGATTTCTGAATTTTTTTCCCATTTAGAAAATACTCCATGCCTCTATTCTTCCAATCAAAACGCATGACCTCACACTTTCTCACATTGTATTTCTTTTGCCACTTCTTTGCCCACTCTCCTAGCATGTCTACATCTTTCTGCAGCCTCCCTACTTCCTCAATACTACCTGTCCCTCTGCATATCTTTGTATCATTTGCTAATTTAGCCAGAATGCCCTCAGTTCCTTCATCTCGATTGTTAATGTATAAAGTGAAAAGTTGTGGTCCCAACACTGACCCTTGTGGAATACCACTTGTCACCGGCTGCCATCCTGAGTAAAACCCTTTCATCCTCACCCTCTGCCAGACAGCCAATTTTCTACCCATGCTAACACCTTGTCTCTAACACCATGGACCCTTATCTTACTCCGCAGCCTCCCATGCAGCACCTTATCAAAGGCCTTCTGGAAGTCCAGATAGATAACGTCCATTGGCTCTGTTGGACTAACCTACACGTTTCCTCCTCAAAGAATTCTAACAGGTTTGTCAGGCATGATACAATCATGACTAACCCACCGAGCTTGCACATCTCTGGACACAATGGGCAATTTAGCATGGCTAACCCACCTAACCTCCACAGCTTTAAACTGCGGGTGGGAACTGGAGCACCCAGAAGGAACCCACGCAGACATGAAGACAATGTGCAAAGTCCCCTCAGATAGTTGTGTTAGGCTGGAATGGAGTGGAACCTGAGTCCTTGGAGCTGTGAAGCATCAGTGAGCCATCATGTGAGACAGCGAGAGAGCAAGAGAGAGAGAGGATGGAATAGGGAGAAGGAGAAAGGGGTCTTTCAATGGCTGCACAAATTTACCCCAGTAATAGCTGGCAGAGTGAGGTGTAAAAGGAAAGGGACATGGATGATAAGGTTAGGAGAACACAAAAAAAAATGACAATTTCAGTGTCAAAGTACTGCTTGTGAAATGATCCGCAGGAGAAAGCACAGATGGGAGACAAGTCTGAATGATGATTACCATCATACGCAGGAACAGCTCTTCCTTCATGGTGCAAGTATAGCAAATGTTGTCTTTTTGCAAAGCAAGCAGTAAAGTATCTGACAGAGGTCAAGCTGAACTTGTCAGAACCAAGTAAAAACTGGGAGCAGGTGCCTCCACTGAACTTTTACTTCCTTCCACACTGAGCAAACAGGCACTACACTATTTGCAAGATGAGATTCACTCTGAGTGGCGACCCAATTTATTTCTCTTGAAGAACACGCTATCAAAACTATTAATTCAAAGCAGTTGGCTGCCAGATGTGGCATTATTTTGATCTTGATAACTGTATTCCTGTTGCTGAACCAGTAACAGGCCTCTGTTAAAAATAATAGAGAACTGAAAGACCATTATCTCAAGTGTGTAATTGTACAATGGGCTGCCACTCATTAATATTCATGGAGTTCCAAACAAGGCTTCTATGGAGAGCAGCTTTAGATGAATTACAGTTTAAATTAATCAAAAGTAACTGGATACTCTTAGGGTTATTTTCTTTTTGTTCAAAGTTCACAGTATTTGTGACAGTGATCTCAAATTAGCGTTGCAATGGTAAAATTTGGATATGCGCCATCAGGTTTACCATTTTCAGTTATTGTTCGATCAATTAATTACATTTCTATTCAGACATATACTTGTAGAGAAACCACCTCAAAATAAATTAAAATGAAACCGATTATTTTACACAGGTGAAGGAAGATATTTCAGGTGTTCTGATCCAGATTGGAAACATCAGGAATGGGACCAAGCTGTAAAGGTGGTTTTGTATTCTGCAAGGTGAAAAAGGTCTTTAGGGTCTTTAGATCAGCGGCTTTTATTAGCGTTTTCTCTGTCAAAGCAGTCTTCTTTGGTGACCACACATCCACCCCAGATCCCATCCCATCATCAATTGCATTGGGTCAGTTCAACACATATCAGGAAGGAAGACAGCACAGAGGAGATTTACCAGAATGGGTTCCAGGGATGAACTGTTTTAGTGATAAGGTTCGGTTGGAGAAGCTAGGATTTTCTATCCTGAAGGGTTTTGCATTTCTGAAGTACTGGATTTCATGGACTGAGTATTCTTCTTTTGTGCCATAATGACCAATCTTTTAATCACAATGGCTGCAAGCGCTGGAACTTTCTCTCTCTCTGTAAATTCCTCTTCTTCTCTTTATCTTCTGAAAGAAATTTCCCAAAAACCCAAAATCTCTTTGGCCATATACATGGCCACTTCCTCAATCTTTCTCTCCATATAGGCGAAAGTGAGTACTGCAGATGCTGGAGGTCGGAGTCAAGATTAGAGTGGGGCTGGAAAAGCACAGCAGGTCAGGCAGCATCTGAGGAGCAGAAAAATCGACTTTTCGGACAGGAGCCCTTCATCAGGAATGAGGCTGGGGGCCTCCGGGGTGGAGAGATAAATGGGAGGGAGGTGGGGCTGGGGAGAAGGTAGCTAAGAGGTGGATGATTCTCTCCCAGCCCCACCCCCCCCCTCCCATTTATCTCTCCAACCCGGAGGCTCCCAGCCTCATTCCTGATGAAGGGCTCCTGCCCGAAACGTCAATTGTCTTTCTCTCTATTAAATGACTCAGTCCATCTTCTTGTAAAGCGCTTCATTTATTTGCATAAAAGGCAGACTGATTTTTAAAAAAAAATTCCAGGGGCATGGGCACCGCTGGCAGTATCAGCATTTATATAGAACATAGAAGATAGCAGCAGAATGTTCATGGCTGAAGATTGAGCTCAATACTCTAATCCCGCCCTCCCCAATACCTTCTTTTTGAAAACACAATGTTTTGGCTTCAACTGCTTCCTGTGCTACTGATTTCCACAAGTTCACTCTGGGTGAACATTTCTCATCTCAGTCTTATATCCTTAAACTATGACCCTGGTTTGGGATTCCCCCACCATCAGGAAATCCTTCCTGCATCTAACCTGTCTAGTCCTGTTAGAATTTCATAGGTTTCTATGAGACGCTCCTTCATTTTTCTTAACTCCACTGAATACAATCCTAACCAACTCAATCGCTCCTTGTACATCCCAGAAATTAATGTGGTAAACCTTTGCTGCAAAAATCTTTGGGGAGCACACAACATTCCAGGTTCACCAATGTCCTATATTATTGCAGTAAGACATCCCTGTTCCGGTACTTTTGGAATATTGCATGCAAATCTAGTCTCCTTCCTATTGGAAAAATCTTGTGAAATTTGAAAGGGTTCAGAAAAGATTTACAAAGGATGTTGCCAGGGTTGGACGATTTGAGCTATAGGGAGAGGTTGAACAGGCTGGGGCTGTTTTCCCTGGCGCGTCGGAGGCTGAGGGGTGACTTTATAGAGGTTTACAAAATTATGAGGGGCATGGATAGGATAAATAAACAAAGTCTCTTCCCTGGGGTGGGGGAGTCCAGAACTAGAGGGCATAGGTGGTTGGACCGAAGAGTCTGTTTCCGTCCTGTACATCTCTATGACTCTATTCAAATCCTCTCAGTATAAAGGCCAACATACAGTTTGTCTTCTTTACTGCCTGCTGCATCTGTACCTTTACTTCCAGTGACTGGTGCACCAGGTCTCGTTGAACATTTCCTTCTCTCAATTTGTTGCCAATCTCTAATTGCCTTTGAACTGATGGCTTGCTGAGTCATTTCAGAGGTAGTTGACAGTTTACCACATTACTGTGGGTCTAGAGTGGCATATAGGCCAGATCAGATAATGACAGCAGGTTTCCTCGCTAAAGCACATGAGTGAACAAAATGGGTTTTTACAGCAATCGATGATTCATGGGTACGCATGCACTTTTTATTATGCAAGACTATTGGCATGCATTTTAGATGACTAGCCCAGTGATATCATTACTCTTTCACTGTTCCTCCCCCAGTGCGTAGAAAGCTGAGAGCTGACATTATAGAGGTTTATAAAATCATGAGGGGCATATAAAAGATAAATAGCCAAGGTCTTTTCTCCAGGGTCAGGGATCCGAAACTAGAGGGCATAGGTTTAAAGTGAGAGGGGAAAGATTTAAAAGGGCCCTGAGAGGGCAACTTGTTGCAGGTAGTGCATGTACAAAATGAGCTACTAGAGGAAGTGGTGGAGGCAGGTACAATGACAACTTTTGAAAGGTACATGAATAAGAAAGGTTGAGAGGAATTTGGAAAAAGTGAGGACTGCAGATGCCGGAGGTCAGAGTCAGAGAGTGTGGTGCTGGAAAAGCACAGCAGGCCAGGCAGCATCCAAGGAGCAGGAGGGTCGACATTCCGGGCGTAAGCCCTTAATCGGAAATATGGGCCAAACTCAGGAAAATGGGAGTAGTTCAGTTTCAGAAACCTTTTTGCACATGTTGGGCTGAAGGGCCTGTTTTCATGCTGTATGACTCTCTGCCTCGATGTTGAGCAGGTTGCTTCTCTTTGTATTTAAAAGGGAACCGAGCAGCCACAGTCCTGTTTCTGTATAGGACAATTTGGTTCCTTGAGTATTTGCAATAGATCCCAATTGTTCAGTGGAACATATGACAATTTTTGTTCCATGTTTTTATGCATAATAAATCCTAGCATTGTAGCAGCTCGACCGTAAGGGAAGAATTAAACTGACCAACTTAAAATGTGCTGTTGCGAACAGTTTCTCTACATCTTGCAGAGATGACAGCTTTTAGTGTTCATTAAGTAGGGTTCTTAAAGTTATAATATCTGAAAAACAATAAGAAGTCTACAGATTGGGAAATGTTACCAGGCGATAACGGGGAGGAAAGGGTCACTACCTGCAGAATAGGACAGCTGGAAGAACTCCATCTGTACCAAAGAAAATGAGAATGATTGAATTTATTAGAAGGAATAGCTTATTTAAGATAAGCAGCGCAGCCTGTGGGGTTAGAGAGTGTGGTATTTGTAGTCAAGCAATGACTGTTGAAACCAGGTATTTTCAGTTGCTGTTCTGATCCATTCCACTCACCCCGTGTCACGGCAGGGACAGATCATCATTAAATCAATGTTGAAGGATAGCAATGCAATTCTAACATAGGAACAGCAGCACCATTCAATCGCCTGGCCTGTTCTGCCATTCAATAAGCTCATGGTTGATCTGTATCTCATCTCTGTCCATCTGCCTTAGCTCTATATCTCTTAATACCCTCGTCTAGCAAAAATCTATCCATCTCAGAGATAAAATTTAGTCAGCATCTATTTCCTATTTGTGGGAGGATATTCCACACATCCATCATAGAATCATAGAATCCCTACATTGTGAAAACAGGCCATTCAGCCCATTGAGTCTACACTGACCCTCCAAAGAGCATCCCATCCAGACCCACCCATCCCATCCCCCCTTACTCCATTCTTCAAATTACATTGGTTAATCCACCTAGCCTGGACACTAAGGGCAATTTAGCATGGCCAATCCACCTAACCTGCACATCTTTGGACTGTGGCAGAAAACTAGAGCACCCGGAGGAAACCTACACAGACAGAAGGAGAATGTGAAAACTGCACATGAGGCTGGAATTGTACCCGGGTACCTGGTGCAGTGGGGCAACAATGCTAACCACTGAGCCACTGTGCTGCCCTTTTGAATGAAATTGTGTTTCCTATACAGTGTCCTAAAGACCTAAATTAGATCACTCCTTTGTGTTCCAAATTCCAGGAATTACGGCCTAGTTTGTGTAATCTTCCCTCGTGATCTAACCCTTATAGCCCTGGTAAACTTCAGGTAAATCTGCCCTACATTCCCTCGAGGCTGAATTCTCACTGTCTCCAGCTTCAACTCAGCCCTCATGGATTCCAACTGAATTCCATCCTTCATATTCTGGATCCACCCAAGATGACAAATTTCTTCCAGAAATTCCATAAGCTACTGGAATATTGGGTTGGGATATCAGCATGGACAGGTTGGACCAAAGGGTCTGTTTCTATGCTCCATATCTCCATGACTTTGTGATTCTGTAAGAATATTAGAGCAGAATAGGCCAGTTGGTCCATGGAGTTTGCTCCACCATTCAAACAAGGTTGATAAGTCTCTTAACCCCATCCTCCTGGCTTCTCCCCATAACCCTTGAGCCAGTTACCTATCTATCTCGTCTTAAATACCCTCAATGACTCAGCCTCCACAGGCCTCTGCAGCAAAGCATCCCACAGATTCACCATCCTCTGGCTGAAGAAATTCCTCCTAAAGTTTCTTCACTCTGAGGCTGTGCCCTTGGGTCCTAGTCTCTCCCACTAGTGGAAATACGTCCACTCTATTCAGGCCTCTCAGTATTCTGGAAGTTTCAATTAGATCCCCCCTCATCCTTCAAGATTCCATCAAGTACAGGCCCAGACTGCTCAACTGCTCCTCATATGACAAGCCCTTCATCCCTCAACTCATTCTCATAAACCTCCTCTCAATCCCCTTCCACCAAGGCCAGCATATCCTTCCTTAGATACGGGCCAAAACTGTTTATAATGTTAGGAAAAGATAGGAATAGGAATAGATGCACAATTAAGCCTTCCTTGAACCATTGTTTTTCGGGATTCTGATGAAAAATCCTTTCAAATGAAAGTGTTTAACGGGGGGAGGGAGAAGGGTAGGTTTGATAAAATAGCGCAGGGATTAACTGACATCGCATGATAAACTTGGCATATCAGGGACTGGGATGGTCTAACTAGAGTGAGTAAGAAGCCTTTAAGCTGTTTAGTGGTCTCGAGGTTGTGTTTCAGAATGTTTCAGGAACAGTAATGTCTCTTACATTGATCCTGACATCTCACAAGGCAATATCATGTATCTTTGAAGCAACGCAATTAGCAACAAGTACGATCTAATAAATATTTATCATTTATTAACAATGAGTTCATTTTCTGCTAAAGACACATCCTCACAAACTTGATATCAGTAGCTTAGATGAATGGTAATAAGAAAGATTAGTGGCACAAATTTACCCAAAGGCATCCCAGATGCTGTAGCCTCTCCTGAGGATTTTGCCAATTAGCATTGAAGGAATCTTCTGGAGGTGGTGGGATTATCGCCTGTTGGCTAGAAAGCTGGTGGGAGACCAGCTAATCAGCGGCTGACAGCACCAATGCTCAATGGCACCACCCGGGAGGCAGTGGTTGCTGGTGGGGTGATAACCACTGGAGGCCCAGGATCGAAGACCGACCCAGGTCTGATGCGAGTAATCGCAGCATCAGTGCTACCTGGATTGGAGTGTATTAGCTGTGAGGAGAGGCTGGACAAACTTGACTTGTTTTTGCCGAGTGTTGGTGACAGAGGACAACCTGATAGAGTCACAGAATCATAGAGATGTGCAGCACAGAAACCGATCCTTTGGTCCAACCCGTCCATGCCGACCAGATATCCTAAACTAATCTAGTCCCATTTGCCAGCACTTGGCCCATATCCCTCTAAACTCTTCCTATTCAGATAGCCACCTAGACTCCTTTTAAATATTGCAATTGTCCCAGCCTCCATCACTTCCTCTGGCAGCTCTTTTCATACACGCACCACCCTCTGAGTGAAAAGTTGCCCCTTAGGTCCCTTTTAAATCTTTCCCCTCTCACCTTAAGACTATGCCCTCTCATTCTGGACTCCCACATCCCAGGGAAAAGACCTTGTCTATTTACCCTGTCCATGTCCCTCATGATTTTATTAAACTCTAAAAGGTTACCCCTCAGCCTCCGACGCTCCAGGGAAAACAGCCCCAGCCTGTTCAGCCTCTCCCTACAGCTCAAACCCTCCAATCCTGGCAACATTCTTGTTAATCTTTTCTGAACCCTTTCAAGTTTCACAACATCTTTCCGATAGGAGGGAAACTAGAATTGCACACAATATTCCAAAAGTGGCCTAACCAACGTCCTGTACAGCTACAACATGACCTCCAAACTCTTCTACTCAGTGCTCTGACCAATAAAGGAAAGCATACCAACTGCCTTCTTCACTATCTTATCTACCTGTGACTCCACTTCCAAGGAACTATGAACCTGCACTACAAGATCTCTTTGTTCAGCAACACTCCCCAGGACTTTATCATTAAATGTATAAGACCTGCCCAGATTTGCAGCACCTCATATCTATTTAAATTAAACTCCATCTGCCACTCCTCAGCCTATTGGCCCATCTGATCAAGATCCCGTTGTAATCTGAGGTAACCTTCTTTGCTGTCCACTACACCTCCAATTTTGGTGCGATCTGCAAACTCACTAACTATGTCTCCTATGTTCACAGTGAAATCACTTATATAAATGATGAAAAGTAGTGGACCCAGCACCGATCCTTGTGGCACTCCACAAGCCTCCGACACCACCCTCTGTGTTCTACCTTCGAGCCAGTTCTGTTTCCAAATGGCTGATTTTCCATGTATTCCACGTGATCTCATCCTGCCAACTAGCCTACCATGAGGAACCTTATTGAAAGCCTTAATGAAGTCCATATAGATCGCGTCCACCACTCTACTCTTATCAATCGTCTTTGTTACTTCTTCAAAAAACTCAATCACGTTAGTGAGACACGATTTCCCACACACAAAACAATATTGACTATTCCTAATCAGTCCTTGTCTTTCCAGATACATATAAATCCTGTCCCTCAGGATTCCCTTTAACAACTTGCCCACTATCGATGTCAGGCTCACTGGTCTATTATTCCTGGCTTTTCCTTACCACCTTTCTAAAATAGTGACACCACGTTGGCCAAACTCCAGTTTGCACTTCACCTGTGACTATTGATGATACAAATATCTCAGCAAGGGGCCCAGCAATCACTTTGCTAGCTTCCCACAGAGTTCTAGGATACACTTGGATGCCCCTTAGGTCCCTTTTAAATCTTTCCCCTGGGGACTTTTCCAGCTGTATACATTTTAAGAAATCCAGCACCACCTCCTCTGTAATATGAACATTTTTCAAGATGGCATCATCTATTTCCCTACATTCTATATCTTCTGTGTCCTTCTCCACAGTAAACACTGATGCAAAATATTCGTTTAGTATCTCCCCTATTCCCTGTGGTTCCACACATAGGCTGCCTTGCTGATCTTTGAGGGGCCCTATTGTCTCCCGAGCTACCCTTTTGTCTTTAATGTATTATAAAATCCCTTTGGATTCTCCTTAATCCTAATTGCTAAAGCTATCTCATGTTCCCTTCTGATTTCCCTCTTGAGTGTACTCCTTCTGCCTTTCTACTGTTGATGGAGTTTGTGGATGAGTGCCATGCTTCTAGGAATTCCCTGGCTGTTCTTTGTTTGGCTTGCCCTATAATGGTAGTGTTGTCCCAGTCGAATTCATGTTGCTTGTCATCTGCGTGTGTGGCTACTAAGGATAGCTTAGTAGCCACACATGTAGAAGCGCTTCACAGGAGGCTCCCAAGCACTGAGGATGTCACCTAGACAGGGGACGAAACGTTTGCAACAGAAATTTGCAGCTCGGCGAACAGAACCACAACAACGAGCACCCGAGCTACAAATCTTCACCCAAACTTTATCAGTCCTTCCTTGTTCTCTGCTTTGTCTCTGCCTGCCCTGACTGTTTGACTCACTTCTTTTCTCGACTGTACCAGTCTCAGTTTGATTTCTTTCCTCACTATCTTGCTGGGCCCCACCCCACTCCACCCCCATCCCCCACCTTACTAGTTTCAAATCCTCTCAAGCAGCTCTAGCAAATCTCCCTGCCAGTATATTAGTCCCACTCTAATTCAGGTGGCAATCTATCCTTATTATTATTATTACTTCTACCCTAGAAGAGATTCCAATAATCCAAAAATGTGAACCCTTCTTCGCTGTACCAGCTCCTCAGCCACACATTGATCTACTCTATTCTATTCCTACGCTCACTAGCTTGTAGCACCAGGAGTAATCTAGGTATTACTACCCTCGAAGATGTCCTTTTAAAATTCTGGCCTACCTTTCTATATTCGCCCTTCAGAATCTCATCCTTTCCCCTTCCTTTGTTGTTATTTCTAATGTGCACAATGACCTATGCAGAGAGAGGAATATTCTCTCCCCTTTGAGAATATTCTGCACTATCTCCAAGATATCCCTGATCCTGGCCCAGGGAGACAACTCACCATTCTGATTTCTCACTGCCGGCCACAGAAAAGTCTGTCTGTGCCTCTAACTAGAGAGTCCCCTATCACAATCGATCGCTTGGAACCTGACATACCCTCGCTACATTACAACCGGTCTCAGTACCAGAAACTTGGCTGTTTGTGCTACATAATTATAATATATTATTACGGATAGGGTGGATAGTTGGAGTCTTTTTCCCACAATGGAAAATCAAATAACTAGGGGTATGGATTTAAGGTGAGTGGAGTGTCACAAAGTTAATCCCTTTTTTTCTAAAAGCTGTTCCTTGGCTCAAGGAGACTCTGTCCTTGATTTTTTTCAGACGGACAATAAACAGGGCCAGGCTCCAATCAGTCTGGTTTGGTACAGAGATGAAAAGGATTTTGAGAGGCCTTTTGTTTATATGTAAACAGATGAGACTTCAGGCCAAAGTGGTCATGTTTTAGAAGTGACATGTATAATGAAAGGCAAGTGGTCAGCTGAGCAATTTTAGTTCAGTCTTGAACTGGGAAGTTCAACAGGGAGCTGTGTGGAAACTCTCGCTCTCGTTTCTGCCTTTCAACTTCAACCTGTAAGCATGTGTTCCATTTTTACTAGTCTTTAAAGGAAGTTTGCTAATTGGGACTGTTGTGTATATTTGGAACAGCATAATTAGGTCTAGTTGGATAAGCTGAGTTCTGCGTACAGTGAAACAAATTGCAAATTTATGGTCTGGGGCTGCCTGCTAAAGAATGTTTTGAGTGGTTTGGCCTAGTCCATAACAGCGGGAAAGGTTAAAGGGTGAGATCGTCAAGTTCCTGGGAGTGACGATAACCGACAATCTGTCCTGGACTTCCTTGTAGATGTGATGGTCAAGAAGGCACAACAATGACTCTTCTTCCTCAGGCAGCTTGTGAAATTTGGCATGACCATAACGTCACTCACCAACTTTTACAGATGCACCACAGAAAGCATACTGCCTGGGTGCATAATGGCCTGGTAAGGCAACTGCTCTGCCCAAGTCCATAAGAAACTACAGAAGGTGGTGTTCACACCATGAACGCCATCCATGAACTCCATTTTCTCATCTCATTGCCGGGGAAAGGCTGCCAATATCATCAAAGACCCCTCCCACTCTGGTAATGCTCCCCTATAACCTCTTCTGTCAGGCAGAACATACAAAGCCTGAACACACACAAATGCAGGTTCAAAAACAGCTTCCCTGCTGTTATTAGACTGAAGAATGGACTCCCTAACTTCAAATAATGCTGATCTTGCTTCACGTGCCCGCTGTGCAGCTGTAATCTTGTATGCCTCACTCTGTGTAAACACCCTATGCTCTGTATATTCTTGGTTACTGTGATCTGCCTGTACTGCTCACAAACAAAGTTTTTCACTGTACTTAGGTTCACGTGACCACAATAAATCAGGAGGAACAGTTCTTACACAGATGGTGATAGGCGCCTGGAATGCACTGTCAGGGTAGATGGTAAATAGCAATGTTTAGCAGGTAGTTAGGGAGCCACATGAACAGGTAGGGAATAGAGGGATATAGACCATGTGCAGGCAAATAGAGTTAGTTTAGAATGGCATCATGGTTGGCACAGACATGGTGGACTGAAGGGCCCGTTCACATGTTCTTACACTTTCTGCATCTACCCTGTCAAGTCCTCTAAGAATCTTGTACATTTCAATATGGTCATCACTCAGTCTTCTAAATTCCAGTAAGTATGTGTCCAACCTACTTAACCTCTCTTCATAAGACAGACCTGGTATCTGCCAAGTGAACCTTCTCTGGATTGCCTCCAAGCTGCTGTGCAGAGTCACAGAGATGTACAGCAAGGAAACAGACGCTTTGGTCCAACTCATCCATGCCAACCAGATATCCTAAAGTAATTTAGTCCCATTTGCCAGCATTTGGCCCATATCCCTCTAAACCCTTGCTATTCATATACCCAACCAAATGTCTTTTGAATGTTGTAATTGTACCAGCCTCCATCACTGGCAGCTCATTCCATACAAACACACACCCTCTGTGTGAAAAGGTTGCCCCTTATGTCCCTTTTAAATTTTTCCATTTTCGCCTTAAACCTATGTTCTCTAGTTTTGGATTCCCATACCCTAGGAAAAAGACCTTGCCTATTTACTCTACCTATGCCCCTCATGATTTTATAAACCTCTATAAAGTCAGCCATAAGCCTCTGACACTCCAGGGAATACAGCCCCAGCCTATTCAACCTCTCCTTATAGCCCAAACCCTCCAACCCTGGCAACCTCCTTGTAAATCTTTCAAGTCTCACAACATCCTTCCTATAGTAGGAAGACCAGAATTGAACGTAGTATTCCAAAATCTTCATTACAACACACCCTTTAGTTGTAATGTCTGCGCTGTGAACATCATTCATAATTTTCTTTTGTTCCAAATCATGCTGAGATCAATAAAATACAGTAATGTCAAATTATGCAAATTGTCCCAGATGGAGTTAAGAAAATGTTATAAAAGATGAATGTTGCAATTGGTAGTTTGGAACTTGATTAAGATCCATCTGTTCAGGACTTCCACAACACTGAATTCTGCAGCTAAAGCTTGCAAGGTTTTGTCTGAAATGTTACTATTAGAAGTATATTTAATTAGTTTACATTTAATAAACCTATGACAAATGGCATTCAATGTTGCAATTGATTAGCAGAGTAAATTACAAATGAGAACACACATACTTAGCCTTCCTCCAACAATGTTGTACTGTAATCCTCAAATAAACTTGCCTCATACTTTTTATTTACATATTCACAATTCTTAATAGCAATTATCAAGTATATTTTCTCTGGAAATAAAACATGATGGGAGCATCTAATTAACTATTGCAAGGTGTTTGTCTCTGATAACGCACATTTAAAGGGTACCGATTTGTCCTACTTGATGCAGATCATGGACATTCAACAATAATAACAACTTACATTAATATGGTGCCTTTAATTTACAGAAATATCCCAAGAGAGTGTGCTATCAGACAAAATCTGACACCAAAGAAGGAAAGAAGATATTAGGACCTATTCGGGCCTAATGCGTGATTGTAGGCTTTAAAGAGGGAGGTAAGGGATAAAATCTAGACATCAGGCCCTCAGCAGCTAGGGATTAGATTAGAGTCCCTATAGTATGGAAACAGGCCATCGGACCAACCAGTCCACACTGACCCTCTGAAGAGTAATCCACCCAGACCCATTCCCCAACCCTATACTTACCCCTGACTAATGCACTTAACACTATGGGCAATTTAGCATAGCCGATTCACCTGATATGAATGTAAATGGTGGAGTGATGGAAATCGGGAATGAGGCAAGCTGCTCAATGGCATAAAATTATCAGCTTCGTCTTCTTTGCAGGATCTAAGTGACTATAGGCTTCTCAGCTATTTATCAGAATAAACATGGAAAGAAAGGAAAGCTTCTGTGATTCTTTATTATTGTAATTATCGAGAACTAATTGTTTGAATTTGCCTTGATGTCAAAAGGCATCTTTTGGGCCTAAACTATTTCAACTTGACCCTATTGTTCCTACTATTGAACACATGACAGGCCCCTTTGTAATGGCTTCCTGCTTCTCTAATAACATACTGCTCTGCAGCTGGCAATCCTAGTGAGATGATCAAAAGTGCAATCCTTCGATTTTCAAAAGATTAATGTTGGGACTTTAGGCTCATCTGTCGGAGGGTAAGTAACTGAAAGTGGTTTTGAGAGGCAGGATTATAGCTCTGACAACTAAGTGCATTCTTAAAGACAATGACAGAATCAGAAGTCAGGCAACGTCGAGGGATCATATTCTGTTCCGTAGTGAGGTGCAATAAAATATTTCACAAAGATGTAAAGCGCAAGTGTGTTTATCAAGCTGAGTGGCAGAATGGCCGCACACCCAATGATTTCAGAAAGCAAGAGTCACTGGGATGTTCAACAAATGGTGAAATGCACTTCTCCTACCCTCACCCTCAACACTGCACCACTGGCTCCATGCCACCCCGTGCTAGTCCCCTATCCTCCCCCACTCCTGCTCTCACACAAAGATCATGTACATGAATATTGGAAAGAGACATAAGCATTGGAAGGAGGAGTGCTCCCTCACAGACAAGGATGACTCTCTCCCACTCCCATGGTGAATCTCTAGGTGGCTGTACAGACTGATGAGGCTACCACAGGCTCTGTTACACTTGGAGCAGAAGGTGGTCATGGGAAAGGGGTGGGTGGGGGCATTGGTGTGGCAGCGTGTTCCTTTCGCTGTTTCTGCTGACTTCCACGTTTTCCCAACAGCAAGTCCCAAGGTGCTCAACACTTTCCCAGATGCTCCTCCTCCACTTTGGACGGTCTTGGGCCAGTGATATTCCTGAAGAAGGGCTTATGCCCGAAACGTCGATTCTCCTGTTCCCTGGATGCTGCCTGACCTGCTGCGCTTTTCCAGCAACTCATTTTCAGCAGTGATATTCCCAGGTGTCCGTGGGAATGTCGCATTTTGCCAGTGAGGCCTTGAGGATATTCCTGAGGCACCTGGGGCTCACCTGCTGTTTCAGAGCTGGGAGTAAAGCACCTGCTTGGGAAGTCTCATGTCGGTCACGGTGACAACGTGCTCAGCCCATCACAGCCGATCAAGGAAGAGTCAGTGCCTCGATGCTGGGGATGTTGGCCTGGTCGAGAACGCTGGTGTTGGTCTGTCTGTCTTCCCAGTGGATTCGCAGAATTTTGCGCAGGTTGCATTGGTGGGACTGCTCCAAGGCCTTAAGGTGCCTGCTGTTTCGGAGCCATGTGGGAGGGTGGGAACCACCACAGCTCTGTGTACTAAGAGCTTGCTGTAAAACACCTTTTTCCTCAGGCAGCTGAAGGCAGCGCTGCACACTGGAGGTGGTACTGGATCTTTTATTAAATCATTTTAAAAATTCATTTGTGGGACTTGAGCATCGCTGGCTGGCCAGCATTGATAGCCCATTTCTATTTGCCCTTGAGAAGATGATGGTGGGCTGCCTTCTTGAATCACTGCAGTCCACTTGCTGTGGGTTGACCCACAATGCTGGTAGGGAGGGAATTCCAGGATTTTGACCCAACAACTGTGAAGGAACAGAGGTCTTTTTTCAAGTCAGAGGGGTGAGTGGCTTGGAGGAACTTGCAGGTGGTGGCATTCCTAAGCACCTACCACCCTTATCCTTCTAGTTGGAAGTGGTTGTGGGTTTGGAAGGTGCTGTCTAAGGACCTTTGATGAATTTCTCTTCATCGATAGCTACTTTGGCTGACAGGACACTGCTATTTAGGAAGATCATGATTGATTTTCTATCGCAACCTCACTTTCTAACTGTCCCCATATCCCCCAATTTCTTGGGAGCCCAGCAATCTTTTGACTTCAACATAGAATTTACTCAACAATGAAGCATCCACAGTCCACCGGTGTAAAGAATTCCAAAGAATTGTATCCCACTGAATGAAGCAGTCTATCCTCATCTCAGTTCTAAATGCTGATCCCCTATCCTGAGAAACAGGAACGTGCTGAATGCTGTGCCCTAGTTGTGTGCTTAAACGCTCTATGAATGAATAAAATCAAAACAATAACTTAGAAGTTTTTACAACTTCAGGGTCATTGGCCATCATGTGTGCAAACCTGCTCACCCTACAGGTGCTTTGATTTGCTTGAGTACCATTACCAAATTGATATCACTGCCAGAGATTGACCAGGATGATGCATCACTTTGCGTTTGTCACATGTCTTCATGGCATTTTACTTTACATTGGCTGGAATGAAGCAACCTAACATCACACTAGATCAGAGTCACACTTGAGTCAGTCATTCAGCCCCTCAAGCCTGTCCTGCCAATCCATGTCATGCAGCCATAGAGATGTACAGCACAGAAACAGACCCTTCGGTCCAACCCGTCCATACCGACCAGATATCTCAATCTAGTCCCACCTGCCAGCACCTGGCCCATATCCCTCCAAACCTTCCTATTCATATACCCATCCAGATGCCTTTTAAATGTTACAATTGTACCAGCCTCCACCACTTCCTCTGGCAGCTCAATCCATGCACGTACCACCTACTGCATGAGTGGTCTCTTTTATATCTTTCCCCTCTCACCTTAAACCTAGGCCCTCTAGTTCTGGACTCCCCGACTCCAGGAAAAAGGTTTTGTCTATTTATCCTATCCATGCCCCTCATGATTTTATAAACCTCTATAAGGTTATCCCTCAGCCTCCAACGCTCCAGGGAAAACAGGCCCAGCCTATTCAACCTCTCCCTATAGCCCAAATCCTCCAACCCTGGCAACCTCCTTGTAAATCTTTTCTGAACCCTTTCAAGTTTCACAACATCTTTCCGATAGAAAGGAGACCAGAATTGCATGCAATATTCCAACAGTGGCCTAACCAATGTCCAGTACAATGTGATCAAGGCTGATCTGTGGCCTAACACCCAATGCCCTCCTTTGGCTCATATCTCTTAATACCTTTCCTTTAACAAAAATTATCTATTTCAGATTTCAAATGAACAATTGATCCAGCTTCCATGAACATTTATGGAAGAGGATTCCAAACATCTACCAGCCTTTCTATGTAGAAGTGTTTACTGACATCTCTCCTGAACAGTCTGGCCCTAATTCTCAGACTATTTTTTTAAAAATGTATTCATTTTCTCTCCTCTCACCATAAAAATGTGTCCCCTAGTCTTGAAATCCCTTATCCTAGGAAAAAGACAACTACCATTAACTTTATACTGGTTTCCTCAAGTGACTAACAAGTAACAAGAGCTCATGAATTGCTATGATAAACCTGTGATAATTCCTGAAGAAGGGCTTTTGCCCGAAATGTCGATTTTCCTGCTTCTGGGATGCTACCTGACCTTGTGCTTTTCCAGCGCCACTCTAACCTTGCTGTGATAGACTACAACCTGTATGTGCACCCACTTTTCAAGCCTTCACTGCAGTGATCAATTTATTCCCAAGATGTGGATGTTGCTGGGTAGGCCAGCATTTATTGCCCATCCCTAATTGCTCTTGAGAAGGTGGTGGTTAGTTGCTTTCTTGAACCAGTGGGTACAATTTTGACCAAGCCAGCTGGGAGATACTTGCATAAACAAATACAGCAGATGGCACCAAACTGTGAATTCTAGTGAACACTGATGAATTGAAATTGGGAGGAGATACATACTGGTAAGGACTGAGATGAAGAGAAGTTTCTTCTCCCAGAGAGTGGTGAGCCTGTAAAGTGCCACAGAAAGTGGTTAAAGGCAAAACTTTGAGTATTTGCAAGTTGGAGTTCGATAACTTTAGGTCTAAAGAGTTAAAAAGGATAAAGGGAGAAAGCGGTAACAAGACATTGAGTTGGATGATCAGGCATGGCCCACTCCTGCTCCATTTTATGACGTTTCCATGAATAAGGAAAAACAATGCATTTTGAATAACGCAACTTTAAATAAAAGAGAGTAGTGCACGAATGCTTGTACTCAAGGCAGTACAAAAAAAGCATCTTGGATCCTGGGCTTTATAAACAGAAGCAGAGTATGAAAAAAAGGACATTATGCTGAAAAGAAATAAAACAGGCCTCAGTTGTTTTCTTTCGTGGGATATGGACTTAGCCAGAAAGATTTCTCTTAACCACAAACTATTACAAATCATAAAATCACTAGCCATGCAATCTATCATTGGCCACCAGGAATCTCAATTCTTTACCAGAAATCTTTGAAAGCCCCACAACAGCTGAGTTCTTACTGTCATTCTGACCTGTGCCAACTTCTACTGGTTCCTTCAGTTTAGGTTCCTCCTGCTGTCTACTTCTACCCAAAATTGCCACATATTCTGTTGCAGTTGTGTGTGGTTCCTGCCTGTAATAATTGAGGCATTACCAAGCCAAATATGGACGCTGCATGGCTACATTTCAAAGCTGTTACCTCTACATTCTTAGCCCTGCTTCTTTGATCACCTCATGATTAGATTAGATTAGATTACTTACAGTATGGAAACAGGCCCTTCAGCCCAACAAGTCCACACCGACCTGCCAAAGCGCAACCCATCCATTCCCCTACATTTATCCCTTTACCTAACACAACGGGCAATTTAGCATGGCCAATTCACCTGACCTGCACATCTTCGGACTGTGGGAGGAAACCAGAGCACCCGGAGAAAACCCACACAGACACGGGAAGAATGTGCAAACTCCACACAGACAGTCGCCTGAGTCGGGAATTGAATCGTGTCACTGGTGCTGTGAGGCAGCACTGCTAACCACTGCGCCACCGTGCCACCCACAAGCCGTGACACCACTGCGCCACCGTGCCACCCACAAGCCGTGACTTCAACAAGCATTGCCTGGGCCAAGAAGACGAGAAGCAACTAAAACAAAAATATAAAATCTGTTTCTAGTCCAATGGACCAGGAGAAGAATTGATCTAATGAGCTTTACAAGAGTAGCAGGGTCAGGATGTGTTGGAAAGGTGGGGTGGGGTGGAGGGACAAGGTGGTAAAAACAATGACTGCAGATGCTGGAAACCAGATTCTGGATTAGTGGTGCTGGAAGAGCACAGCAATTCAGGCAGCATCCGAGGACAGGCAAAATCGACGTTTCGGGCAGAAGGGCTTTTGCCCGAAACGTCGATTTTGCCTGTCCTCGGATGCTGCCTGAATTGGAGGGACAAGGTGGTTGAGTGGGTGAAGATTTCTTGATGATTGCACAGTAACAATAGGAAATCTAAGGACCAATGAAAGTCACAGAATCTGGTCCTCAGACGTCAAGGAGAATTCAAAATACAGACTCAAAGACCAAAGAAAATCCCAGAATTAGTCCAAAAGACGTATGCGATAGGGGCAGGAAGAGGGTGCACGGCTCTTGAGCCTATTCTGCTGAATAAACAAAAGATGGCTGACCATCATCTTTAACTCCACTTTCCCACCCAATCAACATATCTCTCCATTCCTTTGAAGTCCAAATCTATCTGTCTTAGAACAAAAAAAACAAAGAACTGTGGATGCTGAAAATCAGAAACAAATTGCTGGAGAAACCCAGCAGGTCTGGTAGCATCTGTGGAGAGAAAGCAGAGTGCAGAGTTGGGACCTCCTCTGATTAATTTCAAGCCATTAATAGACATGGAAACTAGTTAAACAGAGAGAGGCAGTGTCTTCGTGGTTATGTCACTGGAATCCAGACACACAGACTAATGATTGACATGGGCTTAAATCCCGCTATGACAGATGGTAAAATTTGAATTCAATAAAAATCTGGAATTAAACCTAAACTAACGGCAATCACATAACCGTTGTTACTTGTTGCAAAAAAAATTTGGCTCACTAAGGTCCTTTAGAGAAATCTGATATTCTTATCTGGTCTTTCTCCATGCGATTCCACAACAATGGGGTTGACTCTTTACTACCCTCTGGGCAATTACACCACTCTGCGCCTGGAGGACCATCAGCTCACTGAAAAACGCTCCTTGGTATGTCCGAATCTTGTTGGTCTTCCAGAGTAAGGAGTTGACCCTGACCGAGTGTTACAGACTTGCACAATACAAGGTCTGGGACTACGTGCTGAGGGACGGACTAAAGCCTGCGGCAGCTGCCGCCAAGGCAGAGTGAGGAAAGACCGTTCTGCCAAAGTTAAGTGGGGGTCCGTTCAGTTATTGGACGCTTGAACCACCGGGTGTCTCAAACATATGAACATGTAGTCTTGTACAAGCGAGAAATATCTTTGATTTGTTTGTTGTATAGAGTCAAACTCCAATGTTTGTTTGTTTCTTCATAGCTTATCGTAGAGAACCTTTAGTAGTTATGAAGGCATATACAGATTTTTGTTATGAATAAAGTATATTTTTGAAATAATGAAAAACCCTCTGGAATACATAGGACTTGAATCCAGGTATCCTAGTTCAGAGGTAGAGACACTAACGATGCCCCATCAATTAGAGATGGACAATAATCACAAATGAAATGTCCAGCAGACAGGCTGTTGAAGCTTGTGGGCAAATTAGAAATCTTCCAGATTAACAATTTGGCTGCAATGCACAATAAGTAATCCATACTCTAACAGTGACAAGAAGGTGCTCTTTCAGATATTTAAAAAAACCCGTAATAATCCCAGATCCAGTTGGAGGTTTAAACTTCCTCCTACAAATTGTGTGCAACCAAAACATCGAACATGTCAGAAATGAGGTACACCAGCTAGTCTCCATTACTGATGCTGTCAGAGCCTGAAAATTTACCCGCGAGTGTCTATCCTGTCAAGTTTTCTCTGGTTAATTTTTCTCTTATTTCATATTTCCAGCCCCCAACTGTGTTGCCTTACCTCAGCATCAAATGGAAGTCCTGAGCTTGATTTCAACTGAGACATTGTCTAAGTTCTCAGTGTTTGCGGACCAACTGAGGAAGCCTTGACTGAATGCTAGGTCGAATGGCCTGTGTGAGCTCATAATCACTTAGTTACTGTAAGGCATTTAATTTCAAACACATGTGAAAATGCAACTGAATGAGCAAAGTATTTTTTTTAATTTTTAAGAAGGATGAGCTCATACTGTAAATCAATAATTTAAAGCTTCCTTAATCACTTATATTAATAATTGTTAAATAATTTACTGGGAGTTGTACATTATTTATGATTGATATTAATACAAACCTCATTCGCTGGGTATTATCTGATGGAAGTCTACTTCAATCAAATTAGAAGTCTGGGGATTATCATGGTGTGAGGAGCCATATTGCTGAGTAGACTGTCATTGAGAATTCTCCTCTCAGTGAGATGTAACTTTGTCAAGAACAGCAGTCCACGGTTGAGCATTAGCAAGCCCACTGCTCCATGAGAGAGAACAGGGTAATGCAAGGCTTTTTTGCAATTTTTGCACCAATCACATCATGACTTTCAAACACAATACCTGAAAGTGTTGTCCTTGAGGGCATCACACCTCAAAAGAATCACATTCTAGGTTTGCACACATCAACGTGTCTTGCAGTTGTCATGGAGAAATTAATGAGGTTATTAATCACGTATCTGATCGACTAAATGCAAAAGACAAATGCGATTCATTGGACAGGTGCCAATAAGGAATGACTAAGCAGCAAAAAGCGAAGCAATCAAGTGTCTCAATTTTTTTCCCAAAGCTCCCAATCTTGAAATGGCAAGTAGTGGAAAATGTTTAATGAAACCATTCTATTACATGGGTGAATTTAGTTGTGATCGCTGCTGTGAGTTCAGCTGTATGAAATTAGACTCATGGAGCTAACATTCGTAATGGAGTGGACACGCTAACAGATAATTCAGATGCATATTCTTTCAAGCAGCGCTATGTGTACAGTATTTTAAGCGCGAGGAAAACATTTTTCTGCAGAGACACACTCTTGTACCTGCTATCTGCAACTCAATTTAATGTACATGACCCAGAGCGTCAATCACTGAGTTGGGCTTCCTTGCCATTTTTAAATTCTGCAGATGTCATCCAAAGAGTGTTACAGTCATAAATGTCTACAGGACAGAAAAAGGCCCTTCAGTCCATCGATCTGCACCAGTCAAAATAACCACTTAACTATTCCAGTACTTTTCTTTTATTCATTTGCAGTATATGGGTGTCCTGGCTGGACCAGTATTTATTGCCCATTCCTAATTGCCCTTGAGAAGGTGGTGGTCAGCTGCCTTCTGAATTCTTTGCAGTCCATCTGCTATAGGCTGACCCACATTGCCCTTAGGAAGGGAATTCCAGGAATTGAAGGGGAACTTGCAGGTTGTGGTGTTCCCAAATATCTACTGCCCTTGTCCTTCTGGATAGAAGTAGTTTGGAAGGTGTTATCTAAGGATACTGGGCAAATTTCTGCAGTGCATCTTGTAGATAGTACACATGGTTGCTGCTGGATATTGCTGAGAGATGGATGTGGTGCCAATCAAGCAGGCTGTTTCGGAAAAAAATGAAAGAACTGCAGATGCCGAAAATCAGAAACAGACCAGAAATTGCTGGAAGACCTCAACAGGTCTGACAGCATTTGTAGACAGAAATCAGAGTTAACAATTCAGTCCAGTGACCCTTCCTCAAATCTGATGGCAGCTGGGAAGCAGGCGCTTTGCCTGGGATAGTGACAAGTTTCTTGAGGATTGCTGGTGCTGCGCCTAGGCAAACAAGTGGGGAGTATTCCACCACACTCTGAACTAGTACCTTGTAGATGGTGGACAGGATTTGGGGAATCATGAGGTGAGTTATTTTCTGCAGTTTTCCTAGTCTTGGCCGCTGTGTTTGTGTTGAATACAGTTGAAATTCTGATCAATGGTAACTCCAAGGAATTTGGATAGTGGAGGATTCAGTGATGGTAACACTACTGAATGTCAAGGAGCAGTGATTCGATTGTCTGCTATTGGAGATGTTCATTACCTGCCTTTGTGTAATGTGGATGTTCCTTGCTACTGGTCAACCCAAGCATGGGTGCTATTCAGATGTTGTTGCATTTGACTGCTTCAGGAATTGAGGAGTCGCAAATGCTTTTATACATTGTACGATCATCAGCAAACCACACTTCTGACCTTATGGTGGAGCAAAGTCATTGCTGAAGCAGCTGAAAATGGTTAGGCCCAGGACACTATCCTGAAGAACTCCTGTCGAGATGTCCTGGAGTTGAGCTGACTGACCTCCAACAATCACAACCATCTTCCTACGTGCCAGTTACTTTCAGCATTTGGCCCATTGTTTTGTATGCCTTGGTATCACAAGTGCACATCTGATTAATTCTTAAACATTATGAGTGTCTTTGCCATACCACCCTTACAGGTAGTGAGTGAGAGATTCCCGACCATCCTCTGATTGAACATCCCCCTAAATCCCACATTCCTTACCTTAAATCTATGTTTGCTGGTTATTGATCCCTCCATCAAGTGGAATAGTTCCTTCCTGTCTAGCCTATCTCTGCCACTCATAATTTTAACCTCAATCAGTCTCTTCTGCTCCAAGGAAAATAGCCAAAGTCCATCCAATCTCTCTCCATAACTGAAACTCTCCAACTCCTTACCTCCTAAACCACTCGTAGGGAAGTGACAAAGCCATTGTGTCTTGCTAGCAGTGGACAGAATGGGAACTTTGGTGTCATTAGAATCACTAGTATAATCACATCGTTTTGTTGATTTACCTTTGGTTTTGCATTCGTTCGACCATGTGCTAGCATTCATGGCTCATTTTCAGTTGCCCACATTTACGAGGCCAAGGTATACAGGTTATGGGTCAAGTGATGGAAAATGGGATTAGAATAGTGAGGTGCTTGGTGAAGACTCTGTGGGCAGAAGGCTCTTTTTCTGTGTTGCAGACCTCCATGACTCTAATTATGATACAACTCAATGCCTGACTGAACCACTTCAAATAGTGAACAGTCAACCATGTCGGTGTGAAACGGGAGTCAAGTTTAGGCCAGATCAATTAAGGATGGCATCATATTTCCCGATAAAGGAACATCGATGAAAGTTTTCCAAAACAGAATTCAAATTCTCAAACAGTCAGTGTTTCATTTTGCAATCTTTGGATTACTAACCCAGGCCAGGCAGTAGGAAACCCACTGTTTCCAAATCGTTTTGCATGCATACATCCAGATTAAGGTTCTTCCAGACACCCAACAGTCAGTTTAAAATTTAAACTGTGAAGTGAAAAGCAGTTAAGTCTAAAGCTGAGAGTCAAGCGTCTTACGAATTGAGGATTCAGAGCTACATCAGAGAAAGGAAAAACGAAGCAGCATTCTCAGCTACTATGCTGTTGAAAATCACACAACACCAGGTCATAGTCCAGCAGGTTTATTCGGAAGCGCTAGCTTTCGGAGTGCTGCTCCTTCATCACGTAGCTGTGACTTCACTTGGCTAGTGTTTCCAAATAAACCTATTGGATTATAACTTGGTGTTGTGTGATTTTTAACTTTGTCCACCCCAGTCCATCACTGGCACCTCCACATCACAGTTTATATACAGTCATTGGCATATGGTTGAGCTGGACAGACAAGAGAATAGACGCATGAGGAAAAAAAGGATTAGAACTTTATGCTAAGCGGGGGTGAAAAGTAAGGAGGGAAAAAGCTTCAATACAACGTAAACACCAACACTGACCAGTTAGGCAGGACTGTCTCTTTTTGTGCTGTGAATTTAATGTATTTCAAATCATGGCAGAATTATATTGGTATCACTAGAGAGCAATCTGCATTGTGTTATCACACAGTACAGAATCAGGCCATTTGGTCCATCATCCCTGTGCTAGCTTTCTGAAAGCCTTTCTTAATTTCTTCACCAGTGCCCAGCACTTCATTTTTGCCCTTTTCAATTAATACCCAATTCCCTTCTGATCGTTCCAACTGAATCTGCTCCCACAGCCCTCAGTGGATTGTAGATCAAGACAACATGCTGCATAAGAACAGTTTTCCTGATTTATCTCTTTTTTAAAAATCAATTATCTTAAATCCATGTCCTCTGATTATTGGAAATGGTTTGTCCCTGTCCAGTCTATCAAACCCTCTCCTAATTTTGAACATTTCCAGTAAATCTCTTATTGATCGTCTTTTCTCTTAGCTAAACAACTCCAGATTCTCTAATCTCAGCACTAAATACTCGCACATTGAGGAGCTCAAAACTGAACATAATTTTTGCTTGAAGTCTAACAGGTAAAGTGAATGGCACAGTCTACCCCTCAAAATACAAAGTAGCAGATTGTGCTGTCAAAATAACAGGGAGGTTAATGATGTTCGCCATTAGTCATAAATAAGGAAATGGTGATGTGGAGGTAGCTTTACGAGAGTAGTGTTTAGAGGCCCATTCTGATGCTTGTGGGAAGTGGGTTCAAATCCTGCCACAGCAGCCAGTAGAATTTAAATTCAATTAATAAATGTTGAATTGAAAACTACTCTCAGTAACAGTGACTGCAAAACCTCTGGTTCACTCATTTCCTTTGGGGACGGAAATTTGCTGCACTTTCCCACGCTAGTCTATATGTGGCTCCAGATCAAATGCAATGTGGATTATTCTCAACCACCCTCTGAAACGGCCTAGCGAGCCACTAAGTTCAACAGCAATAAGAACAGCAACACTATGACGGAACGGTGGCTCAGTGGTTAGCACCACTGCCTCACAGTGCCAGGGACCCGGGTTCGATTCTTCGCGCGACTGTCTATGTGGAGTTTGCACATTCTTCCCGTGTCTGCCTGGGTTTCCTCCGGTTGCTCCGGTTTCCTCCACAATTCAAAGATGTGCAGGTTCAGTGAATTGGCCATGCTAAATTGTCCATAGTGTTCAGGGATGTGCATTAGTCAGGAGTAAATACAGAGGAATGACTCTGGGTGGGTTACTCTTCGGAGGGTCGGTGTGGACTTGTAGGGCCGAAGGATCTGATTCCACACTGTATGGATCCTATGATAAGAAATGGGCAGCAAATATTCAGATGTGGAGGCTGACAGGAGACCTGATAGAAGTATATAAAATTATGAGGTACATAGATGGGGTTGACAGTCAGAATCTTTTTCCCAGAGTTGAAATGTCTAATACGAGGGGGAGATTTAAGGTGAGAGGGCAAAAGTTCACAGGAGATGTAAGGGGCAAGATTTTTACACAGTAGCAGGAGTCTGGAACACACTGCAAGTGATGATAGTGGAGGCAGATATGATAATGGATTCTAAGGGACTTTTAAATAAGCACATGAATATATTAGGAATTGAGGGATATGGACCAAGGGCAAAGAGAAGGGATCAGTTTAATTTGGCATCACGTTTTTGGCACAACATTATGGGCTGAAGGGCTTGTTTCTGTGCTGTACTGTTCTATGTTCTATCCCATCAATAACATTTCATTTTAAAAACAGTGTGGGTGTTTCAGGTGAAGGCTTGTGTAGTTAAATGCCAGTATTCAAAAGTTTCTGCGTGTGTTGTGCTGCTCCACTGTTAAGCATCCTGAAAATGGCATTTCGAAATCTGTCACAGAAATGAAATGCAGAGCTTCGTCTGAAGTCGTAATTACGATGTGGATCTGAGTTAAATTTTCTACATTTCTTGTCATCTTTAATTTTTTTTTTATTTAAGCTACTTTTCTGATCAACCTGTTTTCACACACATGGTGGCTCAGTGGTTAGCACTGTTACATTACAGCGCCAGGGACTCAGGTTCGATTCTAGCCTCAGCTGACTGTCTGTGTGGAGTTTGCACATTCTCCCCGTGTCGGCATGGGTTTCCTCCGGGTGCTCCAGTTTCCTCCCACAGTCCAAAGATGTGCAGGTCAGGTGAATTGGCCAGGCGAAATTGTCCATAGTGTTAAGTGCATTAGTCAGAGGGAAATGGATCTGGATGGGTTACTCTTCGGAGGGTTGGTGTGGACTTGTTGGGCCTGAAGGGAATCTAACCTAATCTAATGTACATCTGGAGCAGGTGGGTCTTGAACCCAGGCCTTCCAGCTCACTGATAAGGACACTACCGATGTACCGCACGAGTGCTCTGTTAAGGAGAAGGGGATAAATATCAAGTATTGCTAATCAACCATGCAGGCATTGAAAAATACTACAAATGTGGCATCACATTCATTTAGGTATCAATTGCTATTGGAGATTTCAAAGATGCCGAATTGAGAATGCAAGTTTTTTCTGTTCTCTCTTTTTGTCTCTTCCTTCGAGTCCAATCTTTCTTCCTCTTTTTCTTCCCCTTTCTTAATTGCAATTTGGCAATTAATTCACTCGCTTTAAGTCAGTCTCCTTCAAAATCCCACTGCAGTTAATATTCCACTTCTTCAGCATGGAAATGTGTTGCTGGAAAAGCGCAGCAGGTCAGGCAGCATCCAGGGAACAGGAGAATCGACGTTTCGGGCATAAGCCCTTCTTCAGCATGACTGGGAAGGAAGATACCCAATTGGTTGCCCTGTTTACTCTGATCACAGATGCCCTGTTTCTCTCACTGTGCCAGTTCACACTCAGCATTTAACTCAGCAAAAATCTCTGAGATGGGATTGTAAGGGCAACTCTAATTAATGCTAGATACCCTACTCTGGCAAAACCGAGTCCACAGTTTCTTTAGCTAAATTGTCTAATAACTAGAATTAAGTGACTAAATTGTAATGTGAGAATTTATGATTATTAAGAGTTGAATTGCAAGAGCATTTGAAGTGAAGAATTTAAAAAGAATAAATGGCAGTGGTAACTAAGGTTGATGAGTCCACACTGAACTGTACAGGCTTATAAATATCTTAAAAGCATAAGGTATTTCTATACTCATCACTAATTCATGGGCTCACTTCCAACCAATGAAGACCGTTCCAAATTAGGCATTTCTTCCTTTGTTGTTTATCGAAAAAGAAGACCTCAGTAACTCATAAACATACTAGTTCACAACACTGCACTCTACCTTTGAACCTGCCTCTTTACACTACCAGACAGTACATTTATATAGCACCTTAACAACTATCAAGGGCACTTCACAGGAACACAACATTACGGAAGTTGACTGTGGCCTCGAAGCAGGAGGAAGAAGCAGAGCTGAAGAGCCTTACAAAGAAAGCTTAGGGACAAGGCAGCTGAAAAATGGCCATTATTGGTAGGGGAATCAGGGATTGAGAGGAGTTCAGAACGAGAGGAGCACTGAAGATTTGGACAGTTGTAGGGTAAAACGAAGTTGGCTTAACAATGTTCATTTTGAAAAAACTGCCTTGGGAGTGTAACTGACTGGATCAGAATTCATTGCCCATTCCATATTGCCCTTCAGAAGCTGATGATGGGCTACATTCTTGAACTGAGATTAGAGTGGTGCTGGAAAAGCACAGCAGGTCAGGCAGCATCCGAGGAGCAGGAAAATTGACATTTCGGGCAAAAGCAGGGCTCCTGATCGAAATGTCGATTTTCCTGCTCCTCGGATGCTGCCTGACCTGCTGTGCTTTTCCAGCACCACACTAATTCTGACTCTGATCACCAGCATTTGCAGTCCTCACTTTCGCCTACATTCTTGAACTGCTATAGTGTACAGCACCTTTACCTTAGGGTACACCCACAGTGCTGTTAGGGAAGGTGTTACAGAACTTTGACCCAGTGACAATGAAGGAGTGGTGATATAGTCCCAAGTCAGAATACTGCATGACTTAAAGGGGAATGTACAGGTGATAGGTATTCTAATACATAAGCCACCCTTGTCCTACCAAGTGGTAATGGTTTACTAGGCTGGTGTTTAACCATTTAGTAGCTGCATATACTTTTGGTAGACAATTGTTACCTTCCCAGTTCATACACTGAAGCAAAGCAAAAGAGAGACTGAAGTAGACAGAATGTAAAGTGCCACTTTCCCCGTCCTTCCTAACTTGTCATTACTCATTAAGCAGTACCATCGCATCTGTGCAACACAGATTTGAAACAAAATACATGAGGTTGGATTCTGGAAACTTGATGGGTGTGGAAATGGATTCTGTCAGGCCACTGTTGGCAGATAGACTGTTTGCCAGCTTGGTTTCCACCCTATACTGTTCTCAAAAAGCTTTGTGTTGAAGCTGGAATTAGATATCACCACACAGCCTGCCACCAATGGTCGATAACCAATAAAGTAATGGAGTCTTTTAAAGGCCCATGCTGACAAGCACCTGTGCTGACCAGGATGTGGCCAATGAGAGCAGGCAGTGTGCCACCCACAGTGGCTATACCGTAATGAGCACAGATACAGCAGCAAGACCACCTTGTGGAGGGCAGATTGGTAGCTATCGTCTTTCTGTTGTGTTGAGGCACCCACTCTCTTTCTCTCTCCCATGCATAATGCCAGTTGCCAACTCCTACCTGCCCTCCAGATTTGAGGGCTCACCCATTGCCTCTTTAATTGGATGGCTGGCATGCCCTCTGGACATCAATTGTTCTGATACTGAAATACCTTTTCCAGAGTCTCCTTTCAGACTGGTGTGGGGCAGGAAACCAGGCTTACCCCAACATTGGGTTCCCAGCTGGGATAGAAATCCTGGGCCTTAGTACTATTCCTGCCTGGCCTGGATACAGCAGCCACTCTCTGGTCTTAAGAACAGCAGGTCCCCTAAAGCTCAGGCCCTGGTTATTGGACCCTGATGGAGACCACAATCTTGGTTTCCAGGTCCAGAAAGAAACTTTCATGTATAATTTCAGAAGCCTAAACAGACAATCATGAACTCTCTATGATGAAATTTTAGAATCAGAGAATTTCTACAGTGCGGAAAGAGGCCATTCGACCCATTGAGTCTGCACTGACCTTCCGAACAGCCTCCCACCCAAACCCACACATCCCCCCCCCCACGCACTCACCCACCCCAGTCTCGTAATCCCACAGTCCCCCTGGCTAACCCACCTAGCCTGCACATCCCTGGACACTATGGACAATTTGGTATGGTCAATCCACCCTAACCTGCACATCTTTGAACAGTGGGAGGAAACCGGAGTAGCCAGCGGAAACCCACAAAAACAGGGAGAGTGTGCTAACTCCATACAGTGATCTGAGACTTGAATCGAACCCAGGTCTCTGTGAGGCAGTAATGCTAGCCACTGAGCCACCGTGCAACCTCTTTCATCAACTTTCTCAACTGTACATAGATGTTTCAAGTAGTACTGTGCTTTCAGGATGGATCATGTGCCTTCAGAGAATAGCTCGCCAATTCGGGTGTAATGAACCCTGCAGAGCAGAAGGTCATCAGTATGAACCCAGATCCTCTGAAGTCGTTGATCTCAACCACTGCTGCCACAGTATTATCCTTAATATCTGTAGGTTAGGGAAGGAAAAAGTGAGCCAGGGCTTCTATAGCTGAATGACTATCCATTAACTCCTGGATACAGTCAGACAAAATTAGGCTTGTCAATCATTCCCCCTGAGATTCAACAGTCTGTTGCCATTCATTGTCAAGTAAAAGAATGGCATTGATCAAAGGTGACAAGAGCTTTCAGTATCTGTGAAAATATTCTCCCAGGAGGAAATGTGGAAAGACAAGAAAGGCAAATAAAGAAAAAGGGGAAGAAAAAAATTGTTGGTATATTTGACAAAATTATTTTTAAGTCAGATTAAATCAGAAACTGTCCTGAAGGAATTCAAATGGAGCAATAAAAGAGTTAGGGTTAAGGATTTGTGAGTGAGCTCAATGTAATGGAAAGTCATGGAGTGGAATGGGAGACTGTTAATGGGGTGGGAGATGGTGACCGCTGACGGAGGAGAGGGGGGTGGGGTCCAGTATTGAAAATTTATGGATTGGAGAGCAGGCTGGTGGAGAGGAGAAGCCTGTTATGGATTTTCAACAGCGCAGGGCCAATGCTGGAAGAAAGGTAGCAGTTGATGAGTTTGGCAAGGGAAGCTAGTTGGGATACCGGGAGCTGATTCAGTGGGGTTCAAAAAGGAGTTTCTTCAGTCTGACTGTGCTGTCGAGTGTGATGGGGGTTTGGAAAGTGAGACTGAACAGGCGAATCAATTGGATGAGAAGCGGCAGATGAGCAGAATATTTTAGTTACAGACTTCAGGAAATCCACAAATTCCTTATATTGGGGAGTTGGAAGCGGGGGTTTAATTATCCAAACCTTCACATCACTGTGAAGCTGGGGAGGAATTTGTGTGTGAGGCAGAGTGGGGGGTGATCTTCATATCTCCAGCTGCATTCTGCAGCTCAAACCTTAAACTTGCTCATTTTGGAACAAACTCAATTTCAGATAACACACAGCAATGCTAACAATTGGAAAATGATTATAATCCCAGCCAAACCTCCTGAGGCGAGAGCATTTATGAAAAATAAATTTCTTTTCCTCCCCTTAGTTTGTGCCTTTAATTCAAAATAGACACCTCTCCAATTGTCAGGCCAAACAATAAATTCTGACATGAGAATGGGTGCCTTCAGGGTAGCCTCATCCTAAACTAGTTTCATTTTACTTTTTTAAAATCATATGAAATAAAAAAATGTCAATGTCATGCCAAAGACTTGCTGCTTCATGCAACCTTAATCCCCTTTATTTAATTTAAGTCTGTTTATGGCAATTGGTTGGACACAAGGAAGTAACTGAGCTGGAAGTTTTAAGTTTGAACTTAAGGGCCTTGGTCTACAATCCAGGGTCATGAACCCAATACCCAGGTAACTTCCAGGTCATGACCCTTGTTGCACTAGAGTTGCTCATACAATGCAAATCTAGATGTCAGATTAGCAGCTCCTCAACCCATACCAGGATGTTGGAGCTGCCTCCTGAATACACCATCAAAAGCAGATCATAGGATCATACAGTACAGAAGAGGCTCATCGGCCCATTGAGTCTGTACTGCCAAAGCTACACTAGCTCCATGACAACACCCATTGACAACCACTGCAATGCAGAAGAGAGGAAACGGAACCTGAAGGGAGCTAGCAGCTTCACCGCACAGAAAAACAACCAAGATAAAGGCTGCCATTTGAGTATGGTATTACTCTTCCTCAGTGACTTAATGACTAATTTCAAAGAAGAGTCATTCCAGACATGAAACATTACCTGTTTCTCTCTCTCCACAAACATTGCCAGACCTGCTCAGCTTCTCCAGCTTTCTCCATGTTCGCTTCAGATTTCCAGCATCCACATCATTATGCTTTTATTCAAGATAAAAGCTACTGCACCCTATCCAGAACAAGGTAGCCCTCATAGAATTACAGAATCCTTACAGTGTGGGAAGCAGGCCATTCGGCCCATCAGGTCAACACCGATCAGAAAGAGCATCCCAACCAGATCCACCCCCCCCGACCTAGTCCCTGCATTTTCCATGGCTAACCTATAGATTCCTGGACGCTATCGGCAATTTTGCATGGCCAATCCATCTAACCTTCATATCTTTGGACTGTGGGAGGAAACCGGAGCACCTGGAGGAAACACATGCAGATACAGGGAGAACGTGCAAACTCCACAAAGAGTGGCAAAACATTTTCATCACTTAAGCAAAGAAATTTCTTGCACTGAACCTTGGGGTCTATGTTCATAGATCTTTGAAAGTTGCCACTCAGGTGGATAGAGCTTATAAGAAGGCCTATGGTGTATTAGCGTTCATTAGCAGAGGGATTGAATTCAAAAGTCGTGAAGTGATGTTGCAGCTGTACAGGACCTTGGTAAGGCCACATTTGGAGTACTGTGTGCAGTTCTGGTCACC